>NC_085061.1:13713773-14017523 GCF_963662255.1 Cinclus cinclus
TTTTTCAGTTGAAGTCAATGTGGAATATGTTGCCCTGATTCGTGTTCTGAATTTTTGCTGTTTTCCTTATGTGTTGTTCAGAGTGTGAATGCAATTTTGTTTCCCAGGTAAAGTTAACACTTAATAGTATTTTACAGCCTTTTAGTTTATCTTCTGAATGGGGGCATTGAGGGTTTTCCTGAAGAGAAGAGAGGGCAGCAAAGGCTGTGAAATTCTGTGAACCTCAGAACATACTAGGAGTGGTGGCATTTGGTAGGAACAACAGTTCTGAACTAAGGAGGGGAAACCCACTGATACTAGAATGGAATAGTAGTGCTGACTTTTTGTGTGCTTTCCAAAAGAAGCCTGATTCCTCTGGAAAAGCATGTTTAGTGGAAGCTGGTGTCTGGAGCAGGGATGTGGGCATAATATTATGGTGAAAGTGGAATTCCCTGTTTTCTCATTTGGAACCTCGAGTTTCCTTTAGTGCCAGCTCCAGCTCCATGTGCTGTGTTGTGTCTTTATCCCAGTACCAGGCTGAAGGGCTCTCAGTGTGCAAATAATGAGCTTTCATTTTCTGCCTCTGCGAGTGGGCAGCAGGGCTCGTGGCCTCCCTGGCCCAGCTCACCCCTGAGAAATGTGAGTTTGCATTTCTGCCACAGCCACACCTCTGTGTGCCCCAGCATCAGTCCTGGGAGGATGCTGGCAGAGCACTGAGCTCCAGCTGCCTGCCAGCACACATCTGCCTGCCAGCACACATCTGCCTGCCAGCACACATCTGCCCAGCCTCATTCCATGTGTGCCAGCTCCGTGTCCAGGACAGTCTGTCAGCCCCCTGAATATTTGCTCTGTTTTCCCATACTGTCTGCATTTTAAGAAAATCATGTTGATACAGATTCCTCAGGGCCACATTTCTGGCTCCCAGTTTCCAAGTTCTGTCTAGATGGAATTGCTGCAGACAACCAGGTATGAGTGCCAAAAAAAATACCTTATAGTCATAGAAGTGTGTTTTATCCATACTTCAGTTATTCCTAAGTTTCTGTGGAATCTGAGCCACCAAAAATATCCACTATATCCAGGCACATATAAAGCAGCAGAGTGCCCTCTTCCTTTTCCTGGTTTTCCATCCTGAAATTTGTTACTCACCCTATGATCCCTGACCCATGCAAGGCAGAAAGGGGCTGTCCATCTAAATCTTACTTCACTCCCTTGTGAGGGGCAGTGTGGCATGCATGTGTTTTGAGACTCCTGCCATTGATACAGAGAAATGAGAAGGGAACTATCTGATGAAGTTGTTTTCCTTACCTTTTGCAAACAATGTATGACAGCTTTGAGAAATTGTGTTCAAAAGAGTTCATTATTGTGCCGTTTGAATTAGTGAAATAAAAGTAAAGACTTCTTATTTTCTAACAGCTTATTTTCCCAGTGGTTGTCCAATAATAACCTCTGCTTCAGTCACAGGGTCGGGGAGTTCACATGCCATTAGCACACTCTGAAAGCCTTTAATGCCTTTTGGATTTATTTATCTTTTGATTTATTCGTTTTCTTGCTCTACAGTTTTGGGTGGAGCCTTTGCAGTCCTAAACCAGGGAATGCCAGAGTGTTTTGCTGCTTTGACAGTCTACTTGTGCATCCAGCAAGGAGAATTCTTTCAGGAATGGCACAGAGGATGTTGTTGTTATTGTGACTAGTGAAATTATCTCACACTGTTCTGTGCTTTCTTGTGGGTACAAATAGTCTTGTGATGGGTAAGCCTTGAAAATGGGTAGTTCTGAGTTAGAGAGAAATTTTTGAGTTTTTACTTACCAAGATCTGCTGTTGCTTTGTGATCAGTTGTGCTTTGGGAGCATTAAAGCATTGGAATGAGAATTCTGCTTACTAAACTGTAACAAAAAATTTTGTTCCACTTTAAGATTATTCTTTTTAATGAAAACCCAAGTGAAAAGTGCTCAGACTATTTACACTTCAAGTGACCTCAGCACAAATCACAGTTGTTCAGCAGGAAAAGAAAAATCCAAGTTCTGATGTTCTAATTTATCTTTTAAAAGATTCCACAAGACAAATAAAACCATTTATATTCATTTTTCTCCGCAGTCTGCTTCCATTACTCAGTAGTGAACAAGACATAAAGGTGATCTGAGCCTGAGAGTTTAACCAGAAATAAAATACAGGAATGTGTCCTGGCCCTCACACTTAGGTTGTATTTTCCTTTAGAAAATTCTTCCATGTGCTTGTGGGATATCAGAGATAATGATGTGTTGAGTAGGAGCAATGAAATGAGACTCTCAGTCAATAAATTTGTTCAAAATGCAAGCAAGTGAAATAATCTATTGTCTGGTGCAGCTGTTCAGTACAGGTACGTAGTTCAAATAATTTCAAAGCTTAGGCTCTAACAGAAACGGTTGGGTTGGAGTATAGCACACCAGAAATTAAATGTCTTTCATGTCTGTTTGAAGGAATTTAGGACAGGGAGGAGAATTGAATTGAATTGAAAATTTTATTCAGAATCTTATCCTAAATTTATTTACACTTATCGTGTTAATGCTGAACTCGTAGCCATTCTTGTAGAAGATTTCTATTTAGATTTCTATTTATTTCTATTTAGAAAAGTAACCAAAAGCATGTTTAGCAGCAGAATGAACTTCCATTATAATTTTTAAACCTGGTAATGTTTTCTTGGGGTTTTTGGTTTTTTTTTTTTAGTAGTTCAAAAGAGAAGGTATTTTTTTCTGTTGTGAACTTCCCATATATTGGACTGTCTGCTGTGATGGCCCGTGTTGATGTAGTCAGTGTAGTACAGTAGGTCCTGGATAGTTCAGCTAAAAAACTCATGGCAAATATTGACTCTTTAGAAGGGTGTCTTTCTCAGAGAAGACTCAAATGACCCTCATTTATTTTACATATATATATATATATATAAATTTATAGCCATGTTTACAATATTGGGAGTAGCAAGAATTGTCTCCCTTAATAGTGTCATTTGCTTAAAAATTTTGTGTCAGGACCAGCTGTGTGCTGCCTTAGTGGTTTACCCAGTTTCTAGACTCTTTTCCTGCTATTTTGCATTCAAATAATGTGCTGTCTGCAAGCTGGGCCATGGATGGGTTTTATACACAGGTCATTAAAGAACTTGCCTGTGCATCTCCAGATTTATTAAATGACTGGAGTGCCACTCTGTCAAGCCATTGTATCCAATTAGTATTTCTCTCCTTTACAAAAGGATTTATTGAAAAATATTTGCAGTTTATGAAATTATATATGCAATTATATAGGCTTTGGGGTAATTACAAGTATATTTTAGTTTTTCAGTGCATTTTATTATGCTTTGTTATGAACTGGCAGGGGAGAGGAGAAGGGGAGGGCAAATGGAGCTGAATGTGGAGTACGACCAAGGGAAATCTCATATTAAAGACTCACCAATGAATCTTTGCAGATTTTATGCAAATCCAATGGGTATTTTGTGAAAGTGTTAATGAGTGTCACATCCTGATTACTGCAGATTTCCCCTTGCATTTCCAGCCGTACCAAATCCAGTTGAAACTGCAAAAATTAACACCACGATTCCATAACATTTTTTGTCAGAAAAACGTGTGAAATTTGTTTTTAAAATATTGTGTGCTCGTTATTCTTGGAAACATCTTACATAGATGTTGATATAAAATATCCCGTGTGCATTCTTTGATGGATGACAAACTTAGCATTGATCTCCCTAAATCCTTCTGCAGGACTGTCTATTTCTGAGCTGTGTTTTGCTTCTCACTATAAAGCAAACCCTACGATCAACTGCCCTGGAACTGAGGATCCTGTTAGGATGTGCTTGCTTACCAGCAGCTACCAGGAGCAGCCCTTTTTGCCAAGCACAGGAATCCCAGAATGCTTTGGCTTAGAAGGGACCTTCAAGACCATCCTGCTCCACCTCCTGCCATGGCAGGGACACCTTCCCCTATCCCAGGTTGCTCCAACCCCAATGTCCAGCCTGGCCTTGGGCACTGCCAGGGATCCAGGGGCAGCCACAGCTGCTCTGGGCACCCTGTGCCAGGGCTGCCCACAGTCAGTAAAGGATTTCTTCCTGAAGGACATGCTGGTCCTTCTGTTCTGTGTGAAGTGGGGTCTGTGATGTATGAGATTACTCCAGACTCATTGACTTAGTTAATCTCAAACACTGAGAAAATTAAAATTAAAAATAAATTAATTTTTTTAAAAAATCAGTCATCTGTTCCCCTTTACTTAACAGTTATTGTTGGGGTTTTGAACAACCTAGCCAGGGAACCTTCCTTGTTTCGCCATTCCCTTTACATTTTGCTGCTTGGGCCATCTCTCCTCTGAACCTCTCTCTCAGCTTTTGCTGGGTTTGAACTTTTGAGACAATTTCATATCCCTTTTGCTCTCTTTTGACTCAGGCAAACATCTCCTGTCTTTATAACTAGGCCAAAAAAACCCTTGCAACTCATGAAAACAAATCCAGAAACATTTGGGAGGAAGGAGGTTTTCCTAACACTTCTCCAGGATGCCACTGGTGGGATGGATCAGGATGTGGCACCAGCAAGTGGGCATGGGCATCTTTTATTCCTCTGCCAGCCTACCGTGTGCTGTTAATACAACTCTGAATGTCTGTGTTTGTGACAAGCCACGAGCACAATGAGCCTGCTCATTTCCAGATATGTCGTGGCATCATTCATTTGCACATTAAAGGAAACTTCTCTGCAAGAAGACAAATTCGAGGCTACTAAGGCTTTGTGATTATTGTAATGCTAATCTGTATTCAATCCCATATATGTGTCACATCTTGAATACTTAAAAAAATTAATTAGTCATCTGTGTTGTGCCACAGATGAGCAAGAGCAAGGGGCTGCTTGCATCCACAAGCTGTGACATTCTCTGTGCCAGCAGGACTTTAAAGGAGAGAAGGTCCCCAAGAACTGAGCTGGAGGTGGTTACAACCTCTGCCTTCAACCTGATGGTGCAGAAAGTGGGGGCATTTGTGTGGTTGTGTTATATTAAGAGATGAAAACATGTTTAAAGTGGCTCAAATAAAAATCCCCACACTGCTTTATATGCTGTATTTATAAAGATTTTAAAATCTTTGCACTCGTTTTAGTAGGAAGGAAACATCATGCCTCTAAATCTGGTGACAGAAGTCTCATTGGTACGTTCTGCGATCTGGAGAGCAACTGAAAGTGAAAATAGGCGAATAAAAAGATAAATACAGCTGAAAAATAATGATTTGTCATTGACTAAGAATAAATAGCAGAAGTCCATCTCACAGAGCTGCCCATCCCTCGCCTGCTTTCTGGGGCAGAAACGTTCTGGGCATCTCCGGACGCTGCGAGTGTGTTGTCCGGGCTCGGGTTGCTGCGGGCAGGTGTCGGAGTCGCAGCAGCTTCACGGGGCTGTGCCGGCTGTGCTTTGCTGGGGCAGAGCCGGCCGTGTCCCTGCGGGCTGTGAGCCCCAGGGGTGGCCGGGCAGCCCTCGCGGCCGTGCTGGGGCCGGCAGCGCTGCCCAGGGACCTCACCTGCGCTGCTCCGCGCCGCAGGCGGCGCTTCATCACCTGAAGGTGTTCCCTGGAGAGCCTTCATCTCCAAAGGGAAGCCATTGCACCTCCGCGGCTTTTTAGGCTTTTTCCATCGTGTTTTGACACTTCCTCACGCTGGTGTGGTGGGCACTGTCACATCTATGTGTTCCTGGTCATGGGGCTCTGTAGACAAATGAACCTTTTGCAGTTTTATTGAGGAAAGGATTTGCGTTAATGCTGTGGGAGGGGAAGAAAGATTGTGGAATTGGAAGAGGTTTTGAATTCACAGCGTAGAAAAAAAGTTGTGTTTTCTAATTACTAAATAAAAAATGTAGTTTCTGGGGGGAAAATACCTAAATGCAGATCCAGATAACGTCTGAAGGACATCTATATGGGAATGTTAAAGTCCATGTTGCAGCCTTGACTGGTAATCCTTGTTCCTGTGGAAATGCTGTCTGCTTTAGGAATGCAAATTCCTGTGACTGCTTTAGCATTTCAACAGGGCTGTGAATATGTATAAGCACAGAAGGAATTATTTTGCTTCGAGACTTTTCAGAGACCTGTTTCTTCTTCCTGTTGGTAGATGTGTTGTTACCTTATGTTTCACATTAAACTTTGTAACGAGCTCTAAAAAGGAGTCAGCAGTCTTGAACGGGAATGCTGCTGGTAAATGGTGTCTGGTGCCTTCCTCACCCTCGACAAAAATGAGATACAGATTTCTTCCCTTGATTTGATGCTTCTTCAGAAACTTTGCTTTATTTTAGGGCTTTGGAAAAGCAATTCTTATTTGAACTTGACCTACGCAGCCGTGGCTGTGCAAAAAGTCCCTATCCTGTGGAATATGCATTTTTGCTCTTTACAGGAGGGTGAGTACAGGCATGAATGGTTATTTTTATAGCAGTTTTCATAGCATTTATGCAGGAAGGGTTTTTTTGGTGGCAATGCTTGAAGTAGCATTTATTAGAGCAGTACTAGTTTAGTTGCATCAAAATTATATTCTTCTACTATTTTCTTGATGCTGCTTGATTTCTTACTTCTGAATGAAAATAGGCATAACTTTTTGGACAAAATATAGAAAATAAAATTTTCCCTTTAATATGCTGCAAACTTTTGCATTTAGCATTGCAGTAAGAATGTGAGAAAGTACCTTTGGGCTCTTGCAAAGTTACTTCATTTGTGAACTACTCTAATTGTACAAACAGCAGAAACAGAACTAGAACCTTTAAGAGAGATTGGTGATATCAGTAGCAAACAGACCTTGGGAAAAGACAACCCCAACTACTAATGCAAAATGAAGCAATTCGGGTTGGTGTAATCACATTTACAATTTGTTTATGGAGGCTACTTGTGAGCAGTTGGCTAAAGAAAAGTAATGACATTTTAAATATCAAGAAAAATTATTTCTGAAAACAGCTAGTATTTTGTGTCACTATTTTTTTTTGGAACGTCTCTTATGTATGTCCAACACTAAAGTAAATTATTTTTGTGTACTTTTGTAATTAGTTTCAATGTGCACTTAGCAGCCTTGTGGATACTTGCAGGATCCAGCTCCTGGAGCACATTTTAAAATTCTGCTTGGTAGAGGAAAAGCTTTTGTTTTCTGATTGTATTTATTTTGAAAATTCAGGTTTAAAATCCTTATTATTTAGATTATCTCCAAAAGATATTATTTAGCATCAGTTAACATCATGCATTCTCAGCAGATTTCCTTGAGCTCCAACTGCTCTGTTGGGTTTGTGGCATCTGATGGATGTTGGATTTTTTAACACATTGGTTGTCTGGCTCGAACTTGCACATGGAAACCACAAACCCTTTTGAAACAGAACTGCAGCCTGTTTGTGATAAATCACACCATACTTTTCCATCTGAATATGCTTCATTAGGCTCCCCTTGTGTGGTGCTGCTCATTAGATGGCATGTGGGAAGAAACCATTCCAGCAGGAATCCATCAGGCACTGAGAGCCCCCGTGTGTTGGACATGGACGTGCATTATAGATTAAAGCACATTTCACTGCCCAGTTTAACTGTAGTATAAGTACCTTACAAACTGGACAGGTGCAGCGTAACCTTCTGCTCGAGATGCTACTTGTGAATTTTACCAGTATTCACTTTCCTTCAGTGGTTGTGATGGTTTTTAATAGTTCCCACAGCACGGAAACTGAATTCAGGAAATTATAGGTAAATCAGTTATCCATTGAAGACATCGAGCCTGAAGCTTTCTAAGATGATGTGCATCTCTGCATCAGTTCAAAAAAACTTCAGCTGCACCATTTGCTAAAATGCACACATTTTACAGTTAGTTCCTTTGGTCCACTTCTCTGTAATTTTCTTTGTCAATTGGAAAATTTAGAAGAAAAACACTCCATTTTTAAGGAGAAAAAGGTGTAAGGGATGAGAAGCAACTGAGTTCATTTAGAACTTTTGACGTGCCACAAGATATAATGAGATTGTACTCGTCTGTACTGTTCAATAAGTACATTGAAAATGCTTGTTTTAAGGTCTCCGGCAAGGAAGACAGAAACCTGGAATTACTGAAACCTCAGCAGCCACTGCCATCGCAGTAATTTCTCAGTTATGCAAGGTTTATCCCTGCAGGTGTAATGGGAGGGGCAGAGGTTCGGGGGTCCCTCGCCCTTGGCAGGAAATGTGCGTGGGACGGATCCCAGCAGCTGATCCCCACAGCAAGGCCCTGCTCTGCCCTGCTGGGATTCCCACTCAAGCTTTTGCTCACGCCCCAGGTCACTCACAGGGCACTTAGCTCTGGGTCTGGATGTGGCTCCAGTGGCTCTGTTCAGTCACAGCTGCTGGAGTATCCCCGCTGTCAAAGCTGGCATCCCAGCTGAGCTCCTGCAGCCCCTCTGCAGTGAGTCAAGGAGCATCACTGGACCATTAGAGACTTCAGACATTTCATCTGTAGCTCAGCTGTGGGGTGGGAGAACCACGGTTACCCACCACCGAGAGGGTGGTGGAAAGGATTGCGTAATGTGCACAGATTTTTACTCAAGGTTGCTATTTCTACAGACCGAAACATAAATTTACATTTTTTTTATTTTTTTTTTTAAAGTTGGACGTAGGAATTCAGACCAGTGTTTTGATTTTGGTTATTGTCACAACTCTGAGTGCTGCAGCTCTTTCTGCAGCAGTGTGTGCTTTGCCAGTGCTTCCGCCTGTCCTCTTATTTTTTTCCTGATGAGATAATTAGTTGGTTCAAACTCTTTTTCACTGTTCGAATAAAGCATGGAGATCTCTGAAGAGCAGCACTGAGGACCAGCATGTGCCAGAATTGCAGGTCCTCTGATCCTGCAGGTCCTCCTCAGCAGGCCCATACCTGCTGCAAAGGCTCAAAACAACAGGCCAGAGGTAATGGAGATGTTTTCTCACTGCTTTGACTCTAAATGGCCTTGCCCTGGACACCCTGGTTATGTAAATTAGCAGTGCTAATTGCTGCTGGTGGCATTTTTAATGGAACTGAACACTAGGAATATATGGTAAAAATCAGATTTAAGTATCAGAATTGATAAGCCAACCCGTGGTATTTTGTTGATTGTAAGTGGTATAAGATGGTGTTTTGGTAATCCCTGCCATTTACTTCACCCATGTTTAGACACACAGGGTGATTCAATTGGAATTTCTAACATTTCAGTGCTTTAAGGCTCTGAAACATATTAGCAGTTAGTGTTTATTCATTCTCAGAGCACTGTAGGGTCATTAATCCTTGAGCCCTCCTGAGAAGTCAGAGATGGGAGACACTGGAAGTTGTATTATTCTAATTTTACAAGTGGGAAAGCTGAAGTGATGAATAATGTGGTCAAGGCCACACAATGAGGCACTGTGAGCTCTGAGATGTTCTGGCTGTTAAGCCCAGTGGTCAGGCCAGCCCTTGCAACATTCTCTTTTTAAATTACACACTTTATTGTGATTAAGATGCCTTAGTGGCCCCATAGTTTGTCCAGGTAGAAAGTTTTGTTTTCCCTTTGGGTAATGAGGTGAGAATGGCTACAATAAAAACTTCCAAACAAGGAAAACACTATGAAATTACAGCCTGAATTTAATATTATTTGCTGTATGTTGAGTTTTCACAGAACATAATTAAACCTTGTCTCTCCTATTCTGGCAAAAAGGGGTGCAAGTTCTTTGACTTGTATTTACAAAAAGGAAATGATTGATTTAAGTTATTTTCCAGATCTGGTTGTTCTTGATTTTAATTGCAAAATAATAATAATTATTGAAAGATGTTTTAATAAACTTTGGTGGGTTCTTTGAGAAATAATAAATGTGTGTGGTATGAAAATTCATTTTACAGAATTAGAGAATCATCTGAGCAGCATCTTGAGGATTTTTCAATGGAGTACAAGTGGTTGTTTACAGATTGTGACTTCAGTTGCATAAATAGATGTACTTTGAAATAGCATCTTATTTGGTAGGGCATAAGCAATGCTTTTGTGTGGTGAAAATGATCAGTTTTTAATGTTTATCTGAAACTTTTTTTTTTTCTTCTTTGCAATTGGGCTTATTGCTGCCATCTCTTACGCAAGATTTTTTAGGTTTTGTTTCACTTCCGTCCAGTCTTTGTCTTAAAAATCACTTAGTCTGCAATATTATTGTAAAAGGAATTCAGAATTTCACAAGAGATTAATCATAATTTAATCCAAACCTTAACCATTTCCTATATATGATTGATCCTAATAGTGAACCCCTACAAACTTTAGCACCACGTCTAATATTTTAATAAGCATCTAGTATTTAGCCTATCCATTAAGCCACCCCGTAAATGAATAATTGAGTGTGATCTGCTTTCCCGTGCCCACCTTCCTTTCCCACAAGGCTGTGGTTTTTAGCTAAGCCGGCGTGGAGCTGCTCTTATCTCCGAATCAAACAAACGAGGGAGGCAGAGGCAGCCGGGGGCTCTCGGCTCCCGCGGCAGCGCTGGAGCGCCGCAGGTCGAAACTCATCGCCAGTGTCCCACGGACACCGGGAGCGATGCAGGGGTAGCGGGGCCGCCGGCAGCGCTTCCCTCCCGCCTTCCCTTCCTTTGCCTTCCTTTGCCTTCCTTTCCTTTCCTTTACCTTCCTTTCCCTTCCTTTCCTTTCCCTTCTTTTGCCTTCCTCCGGCGGAGTTCCGCGGAGCGGAGCGGGGCAGGGACGGGCACAGGGACAGACACAGGGACAGACACAGACACAGGGACGGGCACAGGGACAGACAGACACAGACACAGGGACAGACACAGACACAGGGACAGACACAGAGACGGGCACAGGGACAGACACAGAGACGGGCACAGGGACAGACAGACACAGACACAGGGACAGACACAGAGACGGGCACAGGGACAGACAGACACAGGGACAGACACAGACACAGGGACGGGCACAGGGACAGACACGGGCACAGGGACAGACACAGGGACAGACACAGACACAGGGACACGGCAGCCGGGGCGGTGGATGCTGCTCCAGGGGCTGCAGGGCCGCCCGGCTCCCCCCGGCTCCTCCCGGCGCCGCACCGGCATCGCCGCCGACCATGAAACCTTGGCAGCTGCTCGCAGGAGTGGGAGATGCCCTTCAGGTAAGGCAGCGGCAGCTCCGGAGCGATCTCGGCCGGGGGAGGGCGGGATCCATCCTGTGCCTCCGCCGGAGAGCGCCCGGAGCCCGGCTGTGCCCGCCGGGAGGGGCTGCGGGGAGCGGGCTGGAACCGGCGGGGACTTCCCCACCTGAGGGGATACCGGCCAGGTGAGGGGGTACCGGCCAGGTGAGAGGTGCGGGGAATGTCTGTCGGGTGAGAGGGATACCAGCCAGGTGAGGGCGTGGGGGATCTCGGCCAGGTGAGGGGATCCAGGGATGTCAGTCAGGTGAGGGGTGCGGGGTTGCCCGGCGCTGCCGGGTTCCAGGTACAGATGGGCTGGGTGGCCGGCTCGGGGACAGAGGGATGCTCAGGGTTGCTCAGGATGCTTTGGGATGCTCAGGGATGCTCAGAATGCTCTGGGTTGCTCAGGATGCTCTGGGTTGCTCAAGGATGCTCAGGATGCTCTGGGTTGCTCGGGGGTGCTCTGGGTTGCTCAGGATTGCTCTGGGATGCTCTGGGTTGCTCAGGGATGCTCAGGATGCTCTGGAATGCTCTGGGTTGCTCAGGGATGCTCAGGATGCTCTGGGTTGCTCAGGGTTGCTCTGGGATGCTCTGGGTTGCTCAGGGATGCTCAGGATGCTCAGGGTTGCTCTGGGATGCTCAGGGTTGCTCAGGGATGCTCAGGATGCTCTAGGTTGCTCAGGGTTGCTCTGGGATGCTCGGGGGTGTTCGGGGATGCTCAGGATGCTCTGGGTTGCTCAGGGATGCTCAGGATGCTCTGGGTTGCTCAGGGTTGCTCTGGGATGCTCTGGGTTGCTCAGGGATGCTCAGGATACTCTGGGTTGCTCAGGGTTGCTCTGGGATGCTCGGGGGTGTTCGGGGATGCTCTGGGATGCTCTGGGGTGCTCTGATCCCAGCCCTGTGCTGTACGAGCTCAGGGGCGCTGCCCCGCGTTCCCCGCGTGCCTCCCGGCGGTGCGAGAGTGTTTGCCAGGGTGTGAGCGCTCCTCGGCGAGCTGCCGACAGAAAACAGCGTGCGGAGAAGGGATTATGCATCCTCCCTCCGTGCTCGGCTGAAGTTTATGTGAACTTCATCTTCGGAAAGCTGCTTGGCTTTCTGTGGATGGAATATGCATTAGCATTTATATGAAAGAAAGCAGGAGTCTCATTAGAAGGGGTTTTGTCAGGTGGATTATTGCCTTTTAGCAGGCAGGTTACAGGATTCCTGACCAACCTGGGTGCCTGTTTAACTGTAGGGACCCCGTGTGTCAGCAGCATAATATACTGATCTTAGAAAACACAGTTTATGAGTATTTGAAGATTTTATCACTGTACTTGTTAAAATGCATGGGATATAACAGCAGCAGCATTTTGTTAACAAATACAATTTAAACACACAAGTCATTTTGGCCAACAATCCATTTATATGTATTTACATTGGAAAAAAAGCAGGAACAGGGTATAAAAGACCGGGATTTAAAAAATGCCTATAGTTTTCCAGCTGGATATAATTGCAAAGTAATTTAAATACTTTGAATGACTTCAGCAATATTCTTCCTTTAAAAAACCACACAACTTCAAAATGTGCAAAAAATGTTGATGGGAGTGGGGAATGTGGATTTCTCTAGCTTTAAAAAAAAAAAAAAGAATCTCATCCAGACTCCTCGTAGAGCTATAATATTTTTGAAAGCCTTGCTGTCACATGGAGGAGACTGGCACAGTTCAGCAGTGGAATGCTGGGCTCTGCAGTTCAGACAATGTAAAATCACATTGCTTCCAGTACCATACATTAAATTCCACCTCAGGTATTTGATTTTGATGGATACTGAGGAATTTAGTGAGATCCAAAACAGCCTTTGTATTTGTCACTTCTGTGGTGATCAGGAATTTGGTCTTAGTACAGAGTAATTAGGATTTGTATAAGTGTTACATAGAAAGTTTGCTTTTTTTTTTTTTTCTTATGAAATATTTAGAAAAAACAGTTTACATGCAGTACATTGATTCCATGTGTATTTCTAAAATGAAGCAACAGATATGTATAAATTTTGAATGTTTTGATATTCTGACCATACAGTGTAGCTTTTTTCTTAGATATTTAATGTTCCTGTTGATCTGTTTCTTGAACATGCAAGTAGGGTTGAAGAATGAGCAAAACTGCTACTCAAAGAGTGCTCCCTTGTCTACAGCAGGAGCAGTAGTCCTGTGGAGAATTATTACCTTTTCAGGTCTGAATAATTTAATTTAAAAAAAAAAAGTGGACTTTGGGGTTTTGTCTTTTACAGGGGCTTCTCTGTGAGTACCTGGGTAATGTCTGTCAATCATGGCTTTACTTCCTTTAAATCTATGGATCTAGGAGGGGTTTTATTATCCCTTTTGGAGTTCCCCTTCCCAAAGCAGTACATTTTTTGGCCTTTGAGATGCTATGAGCACACAATAGCTCCCATTCCCATTGCCTGCTCTGGAAAGTGTGGGCAGGGAGTTCCATTTAATCAGTGTCTCTCCACATCCAACCCCCTGATACCTCGAGGAGTGTCAGCACAGTCCATTGCACCCTTTTCCAGGCACAGTTTTAGAAAGTTTGAGCTTTATATTCTTACCTGCACCCTCTTGAGTAGATATTTGAAATCAGAATAACTTAACAATGGGTGGATGAAGCACCTTCAAGGTGTTACCTTCAGTCTTTCCAGCTTCCAACCACTTACTTCAGTAGCATCATTATCATGGCATTGTTCAAATTTATTCTATTTTTAATAAAAGTTTCATGTAGGATCTCAGTTTTGCTCATAAACCAGAAAACTTTTCCAGGAGCAAGTAATAAATTGATTGCTCAAGTGATCAACTTGGTGGTATTTGAAATGCTAGAAAAAGTCTAGAGAAATGTTCTCAAGAATAATATTGGAAGTTAGGGCTTTTCCTTTTATAAGGAAAAATAGTGCTCTTAAATTTGTAATTAATTTTATGAAGATAAACATCTTAGAAATGGTAACTGAAGCATCAAATTAAAGAGGAGAAGGGAGAGAAATGTGTTCAACTCATGCTTTTAAGTTATTGTGGTGGTTTGTAAAAAAGTAAACTGGGGAAAAATGCGTAGGGAACTTTAAGTATAGAAAATGTCTGAAGTTTACTTCATATTTTAATTGAAGCAAGCAATGTGCTAAGAAAGTTATTTTTTACTCCTTAGTAAAAATCAAGCTACTAAAGTCAAGCTTTCAGTTGACTTAGTGATAGGGATTTTGGAGTTTTTCTTAGAAGGATTGTATCATGGCATTGTTGCTTTCTAAGGTTTAGAGATAGGAACAAAGACTTCAGAGGGGCTCAATTATTTCAGAGAGATTTCAGTCTTTTGGGGGGTTTATATATATTTCAAGATTGGGATATAATTTACAGCATCTCCTAGGAACTAAAGACAACTTTTGAAATGTGTTAACTTTATTGTGCCATCAATAAGTATATTTCCAGTCTAGGTGAAAATCAGCTTAGCAGCATTATCTGCCTTTAATGTTGTCTTGGAATGTGTTAGAAAGGAATGGGATGTGTTCTCCTGAACTGAGCCGTGAGGAGATCAGGATACACTGATCTCCAGCTGCTGGCTGTGCCCAGGGATGCCTTTTGGAACACAAGAGGTGCTTTAAGTTCGCAGTCACCAGATGGAAGAGAACTGCAGGCTTGTCCTTTCAAAGGGTGCATCATAAATTCGTTTCATTTAAAATCCAAATGCTGTGGGATTGCATTTGGGTGAGATAGCAGACAGTGAAAAGAGACAAATGTGTCACTGCCAAAACTCTCTTCTAGTGGCATTTCCTTCTAAATTTATCATGTCAGCCATGGAGTTCTCTGTCTGTAGGAATAAGTCTTTTCCATTTTATTGATTTTTATTTTCTTTTTAAGGTATCCAGTGGAGATGTTAAGGAACGTGGCAAAGTCGCTGTGTTCAGGGGCTTTGTGCAGTCACTGCTTTTACCTTAGCTGAACTTCAGTTTGGACAGAGTGGGAACGTGTTTGCTTTGTGAGATTGGAGTTGAGTGCAAGCATTTCTGCTTTCTGTTTGTCTTCATCATGCCTGTTGCTCTTTCCATTTCTCTTACCTGTGCTAAATTGCAGAGGCTGAGATTCCCTTCGTTGTCTTTGAAAATGAAGCACAGCATAGCTGCCTTCACCAGGTTGCAGTCAGAGACTATTTTGTTAGGGGGCTTTTGGTTGTTTGTTTGGTTGTGGTTATTTTGTTTGTTTGGTTGGGTAGTTTTTTGTTTGTTTTTTTTTTCTGTAGTTAGCTGCTGCAGAAAGAAATTTCAATGATGGTCAGGAATATTTCAAAAAATGCTTTCATCTCACAAGAGTGGAGACACACAAACTTTTTCTACAGTATTAAAATGGAGAAACTGCTTGAGTCAGCAGTAACATCCAGATTCAGCAAAAGTGGGTTATGAATCCAAGCAATTAAACATGACAAAGAGCCCAGTTTTACTGCCTGGACTTAATATCCTTCCAGTATTTTTTTGAGACATAAAAACTTCAAAATGTTCCTTTGTGTCAAGTGTTGACAAAAACAAGGTATACCTCCATACCATAGAAACTCTTGAAAATCCTCCTGCTTTACTTTCACACCCACAGATTTTAAGTATTTTTATTCTCAGACTGTTATTTTCCTTTGTTTTGGATGCCTGTAGTTTGGCAGCTACTCATTAATAACCTGCATTTTGGTAGAGATAATTAAAAACAAACTGGTTAAATATTTAAAAATTAATGAAAGAAGCTCTTAAAATCAATATTTAATATGTATGAAATATAAGGTTTTGCTAATCATAATTAGAAATCCCATCAACATTTTCATGTTGAAAACCAGAGGATCCATTTTGTTTTGTTTGTTTTTTTGTCTTTTGTTTTTTGTTTGTTTGTTTTTTGGTTTTGTTGGTTTGTTTTGTTGGTTTTTTTTTAGTTTTTGTTGTCGTTTGGTTTGGTTTGTTGTTTTTTCTTTTTTTTAATCTGATGTTTTTATGTATTTGATGTTCAGAAATTTTTAGCAGTTTCCTCTCTGGTAATTACTGCAAATTTAGCTGGGAAGAGAAGTGGGGGTCTTAACCAGATGTAAATCATGGCACTGGCTAATGGTCCAACCTGAACCTGACCAGAACTTTAGCAAAGATTTTTCTGTTCACTGCTCCTGTGGTGGAGTGTGATGAAAATCCTGAGAACAACCTCCCATGCTTTGCATATGTGAATTATTCTGCTTGGGCTGTGCTCCTCCCTGGACAGGTGTTTATGTCTTTTTTAACTTAAATATTTTCCCTGTTAAAGTTGACCTCTCTGATTCCATGACTAATAGGAATCCAGGAATGATGTTTGATTGTTTTTTCAGATAAATGAGTTGTCACATGAGGACTTGTTCCTGACTGCTAATTAAGATGGCTCTAATGGCTTCTTTAACTGTGAAAACCTCTTGCAGCCAGGTGAGGTGAGAGGCACACGTGGCACTGAGAACCTGGACCATTACCTGGTGCTCTTAACAAAACCAGCAGCATTTTGGGAATTTAAGCTGAGCCTGAGTATCTTTGAAGACCTGAACGAGTCTTCTAAGAACATAACATTTAGATCAGGCCCTGCTGGAGCATCCTGGCTCTCTCCTGGGCTGTTTTATGTGAATTTTATGTTTCCATGTCAGCATGAAGTGTTTGCCTTTTTCCAGTTGCTCTGCCTTTCTGACAGGACATGTCCTTGGAGCTGGAATCCTGAGGACAGCTGGTGACCTCTGGCTTTTCATGGCCCAGCTTTTCAATGTATGATGGCAACAGGTTGTGTGTACAGGAGCAGGAGATGCATTTGGTAGGAGAATATATCTGCTGCCACCTGTGCTTGCAGGGAAGGTTTGACATTTGACTGTGACACAGAGTAATCTCAAACCATTGGTTTGGGTTTTTTTCTTAGAATATTTTGCAAGAGTAATGAAAATGAATATCATCTCGTGTTTTCATTGGAATACTTTGGCTGTTTTCAAAGCAAGTGTTTATTGATGAGGTCTGGTTAATGAGCAGTGGTGGGATGTCCTGGTTTTCCAGCTCGCTGGTTAAGCCAGCACCACCTGATGCTGTAATCCTGCACTAATCTTCACAGTTACCAGGAAAAGCAGGGTACCACTACTGTGACAGGGAACAAAATCATCTCAGAACCAGATATCATTTCAAATGGTATTTCATTCCAGTTGTGAGGCTTTCCCAATGCCAGCAGAATCAAAAATCCAATCGTGGCAGATTGAACTTTGTACCAACAGAGAGGATGTGGGAAGCAACTTAATTTCATTTTGACTTTCATGTTTGAAAGCTTGAGCCTTCTTATCCTTGCTCATTCTTTGAGCCACAACAGGAAGAAAGAATTTACTAAAGGGAAATATTAAGAATTGTCATTGGGTATTTTACTATATTTTCTTTACTTCCAATTGTATTTCCAATATGTCATGGTTTCTTAAACAAGTTTCTCTAGTTTTATGGGAACTGGTAAGCCAAATTAAGCACAGTCATGTAACAGCTGAGCAGAAACTCTGTTTGCCCATTTTTTATCTCAAGAGCAGAAGGTTTTAGCAGCTCCCTGTATAGCTCACTATTGCCCCCCTTCTGGATGCAGGATGGTCTTCAGACCGGGAACCCGGGGGTCAGGGGGGAGCTCAGCTGTGAAATGTGTCACAGCCTGTGAGTTATCTGTGAAATGAGGCTTTAAAAGGAGGGTCCAGGGGGATGCTGATATCACAGGCAGCAGCTACAGGGACTGAGCTCCTGTGCAGTCCTGCATGTCCTGTAGGAGGAGAAACTGCACCCGTGCTCTAAGTAAAAGAAGTAAAGTTTTGAAAGAGTAAGTGCAAAGAGCAAACGTCAGCGATGCTCTCTGGCTGTTAAGAGCTGTTCCTGCTGCAGCCAGGAGCTACTGGGCAATGTCAAATAAAGCTCAAGCCTGTTTGTACGTTGGTATTCCTTCTAATTAACAGAAGCACCATGCCTGTGAGTGAGTGTTTCTTCTAATTAATGATTGCATCCCAGGCCTGGCCAGGGCACTCTGCAGAGGGGAGGCAGTGTGGTATTTCTGCTGTCAGTCATTTTTGCCCACATGTAACTGAGCAAGCACTGAGTACAGCTCCATCCTGGTGTTACAGTGAGGCATTTATGTGACAAAAATTCTTTTATCCCGGCTTGCAAGAAAATCATAAAAATGTCAAACTTTTCCCCATGTACGTTTTGGTTTTTTTGGTCACTTTAAAGGCTTCTTCCTAAATATTGGTGTGGATTTCTAAAAACAGTGATGAAGAGGACGCTCCTCCATGTCATGGAGTCCAGCCCTGCTCCCTGCAAGGAGTCAAGTGTCACTGATGATTGACATCCTGTTACTCTTTCAAGCTGTCAGGAAGGGAAGGTCCCTTACCTCCTCAGACCACTTGATCCAAAGCTTAGAAGTCTTTACTGTCTTGAAAAATATTTTTTTTGTTAGACCGATAAAAATTTCCCATGCTGTAGATGACCTCAGTGTATCATCTTCTCAGGGAACATGAAGAAAAAAAGATTTGCCTGCTCCCTGTGTGAGTCTTTTATGATAGGTATTCTGGTTCAGACCTGAGATTTCTGTCCCAGGCATTTTAATTTCTGTATTTTACTTTGACCTTTTCTAGTTATCATGTAGATTGGAAATAGTTGGGGGTTTTTTCTGTCTTTTTCTTTTTAATCTAAGACATTATTTTAGAACATTTTGCATTTAAATAAAAACATTGCATACAAATTGTTTACTTTGGAAGACAAATATTGGCCATGATTTATAATCAGGATTATAAAATTATTGTTGTAAGATGTTAGACATTTGAGGCTGTGGCTCTCACATCTGACTTGAGAGCTCTAAGCTGCCTATTGGGCTTTTCTGCAACAGAGGTTATGAGGTTTTTTATTTTGCCAAAGTCTTCTAGAAAGTTTTATTGCTCTCTCAAATTTATAGAAGTGTGGATATGTATGTGTGATCATCCGTCTCATAAAAAGATAAAAGTTATAAACTTCTGCTGATACATTCAGGACTTGATTAGCTCTGCCTGCTCTTGGATCACATCCTTTCTCTGGATGAATTTCTCTGCGTTATTGCTCCGTACATTTATCCTGTCAGTTTAACCTCACAGGACAAGTGTGGGGAGAGAGGAATTGCAAGGCAAGGATTCAGAAGACAAGTGTTGGGTGAAGGAAGGGCTGTGAGGTGATGCTTCAAACTCTGCCTGACCAGTCCAGCACCTCTGCACTCCAGGGAGGTGAATCCAGGAGGATCTGAGGGACTGTCCTTGGGTAAGCTCCTTCCTTCCAGCCTGTGTTGCCCAGGGTCCTGTGCTATCACACAGGATCTGGAGAGCAGTCAGTCATTCCAGCCCCTCAGAACTGAGCAAGAAGCACAACTGGGATAACATGGAAAAAGCTTCTGCAGTTTTGAAATACATTTGCATCTATGCAAAACGATGCAAATCTATTCCACGAATTCTATTCCATGAATTTGTAAACCCTCTTTTTTTTTTTAAATTCTTTTTTATTTTGTAATTAGCAGCTAAGTGACTAATATTGTAAAATAATGGGGTGTGAGTCACTGGCTGGTGCATAGCTTGACTTTGGCTGCGGTGTAGAAGAAGAGAAGTGGAGGTTACAAACTCCAACTAATCATGCACTGAGTGTATGACTCAGGTAGATTATCCTGTGCCTTCTCAGGAGGGAGCTGGATTGGGCTGTTCTTATTTCCTTTGGGTTTAGCACCACTGGAGGAGCCCAGGGCATTTTGCCCATTAAGATAACAGAACACGAAGACTGATGAGGGTGCTGAGATTCTTATGGGGAATTATCTTTGGGAATTGCATGCAGGGTGTATACATTTAATTCCCCCCAAAGCTTTGTCTCTGTGAAGCACAAAGACTGTAAAATTCTAACTGGATTTTTTCAGGCAGTTATTTCACTGGATGTAGGGAGGATGGTTAGGTAACTACCAACCATTTTTAACTATTTTAACAAATTCCAAATTTTACCTATATTTTAAGAAAACTGGAAACATGGAAGAAAAGAGCCAGACAGCACTGCGACTTTGACATGTTTCATTTTGGTATTGTAAATGGAATTGTCCTTTTTTTTTTTTTTTCCAGTGAGGAATTTCCTTTTCATTTTCCTGCATGTTGTAGAAAGTGCCTGGGTCCAACTTGAGTTAGTAACAGATGTTTCATTTGATCTTTCAATCCTGCACACACAAGAGTGCATTTCTGCTTAAAGAAACAAATTCTGATAAGTAATTGGATGTAACAGCATTGATGTGTTCTTCTCCTCCATGGCTGCAGTGAGTAGCTTGGGAAGCCATGGGCTTAAATTACACAAAGGAAGATTTAGGCTGGGCATTAGAAAGGCTTCCTGATCATAAGAATACTTAATATTTAATCAGATGAGTTAGGAAGATTATGGGATTTCTGTCACTGGAGGCTTTTAGGAAAGGTTTGGGAAGCAAATGCTAGAAAAATGCAACTGTACATACAAACATGTTCTACAGAATTGATTTACAGCTGACAGAACTCGTTCTCAGTGCTGTGTTTTTCTGAAATAGAAAATCTTTCTCAAATACCAAATTTAATTCCCATTTAGAGGCAAATCTCTCATGTTCTTAGCAAAAGGGTTTTTTAACCCAAGTTCAGAATCTGCCCTCCTGCTGCTGTCACACTCTGTGAGGTGAGGCAGTGAATCAACATCAGAAGTGTTTCCTAGGAACAGCGTTTGAGAAATTCTGGAGTTTTGCAAAGTCTCTGATAAAATCCAGGATCTGTTTTGAGGAACAGTGCAGTGAGGGGTGTGCACCTCCTCAGTCCCTGCTCCAGCTCCCCTCTGGGGTGTCTCATCTCTCACACTGTGGTTGCTGGGGAAACTCAGCTGGAGATGGCCACTTAGTTCTGAGAAAGTCCTTGGTCTGTATTTATGGAAGTTCTGAATAATCCTCTCAATAAGAGACAAGACAGGTATAATAGAATTGATGTATTTGAAGATTGATTCTGTATAACCTCTCATAACACCTATAGTACATACTCCAGCTCCCCTTATTCCTGAAATATTGCCTCTAGCATTTAAAATACAGACATTTGGAATATATTTCTGCTTTATTAATAGAAAGCAATTTTTTCATGTGAGGACTGTGCAGACTTTCACTTCTATTAATAACATAACATTGAAGTTTTTTTTTAATAAAAAACTGATTACACAGAACACATTAGAACTCAACATTAGTTGAGACTTTTTATTTTACTATTTGAGAAGCATAAGAGTGCTTTGGGGCCATTGTCGTGCTATTTTCTATGTAGTATTCTACACATTCTATGTAGGAGCAGCAGCCTCTTGTCAAAAAACCTCTACCTGAGGAAATAATAGAAATAAAAAGGATGTGCTGTTAACCAGTGGTTCTTGCCTTGGAAATTTTGGTTTACCAACTGAAGCAGAAGTTTCAATTCAATTTGAGCACTGTGAGGAGGATAAGCATGCTGGACACCCTCTTTTCACCATGTTTTGTGGGTTTGAAGTTTGTTTTTTTTAATCTAATTACTAAAGTCAACAACGAGTTTGACAGAATACAATATTGTGTTATAGAGAACTGATTCAAATCTTGAAGACAGTTCAGTTGCTGTGCTTAGACTGAGAAGGAACAGTAGGGAACCAAGTCCCCGTGCTCTCCTCACTCCTTCTGGTACAGAAAAAACCCATATGGTGTCTAATTGTAATTTTTAAAATTAATGTTCAACTTCTTCTGCATAAACAAATAGTAAAACATAATATTCTGCTTAGAAATGATATTATTTTGAATGAAATAATGCTACTATTAATCTAATGCAAAGAAAACTGTAGTTTTAGAATAGTCTGTGACATATAGCAAACTGATATGGAGGCACTAAATAGCTTTCAGTAATATCTCTATTAAGGGAATAGCTGCCAAGATGGTTATTACTTACAGGCATTTCAAACTTCAACAGGTTGATAGAGAATTTAATATTTTCATATGCTTCAGTGTAAAGCCATCTGTCACAGTGACAGAACAAAGTGTTGGGAAGGAGAACAAACGTATGTTCATGGAAGTTCTCCATGAAATGTTAACAGGAAAGACACAAGATGCAAAGCAGTAGCTTTTAACAAGTGGGCAAGGGATTTGAAACAACATGGCCATCATCTTCAATATTTACAATTACCGTTTCTTTTCTAATTTCTTTTTGTGCAGAAGTGCTAAAAAATAAAAGTCTGTCAATGCAGATGGTGAGGGAGACAGATATACTGAGGAAAATAGCATTTGCATCCACCTTTTGTACCTTTTCATCTTCCTGCTCTTGTTTCCTACAGTTTTAAGCTTCTGTCTGGGTACATCAGTGTCTATGTTAGACCTCAGGCAGTGTTTCATACATCTGCTGGGCTTTTTAGTGCAAATTAAACAGCCTCAAACACACACAGGAGCTGAACTTTGCTAGTACCTTCTCCCCATCCCCCATTTGGGAAGGAATTTTATTCGAGGCTGCACAGAAGAATGAATCACATTCCAGTGTTTGAAGGCAGAAGGTGACATAGTGTGACTTTTACCTGTCATACCCTGAATGTGGGACAGTGTGGGCTAGTAAGAGATACAAAGGGATTACAGGGAGAAAAAGGGGACTGAGACATAAAAAAGAAAGCAAGTGTTCAAGAAAAGTTACTTTGAATCTTTTGTCAGTGGTATTGCAACAAGAAAGATCCGGTTCTAAAATCTATATGGTTGGATTTTTAGTTATAAGTTATAAAGGATATATTTTACAGTGATCCTGTTATTTTCAGGCCTCCATTTTCTCTCCAGGTTTGGGTGACTGAGAGCAAGGATTGAATTTGATTGTGCCTTAGCAGCACTATGAATTTTCTAGGAAGCCTGTTTTTATGTTTTGAAATGATAGCTCCAAAAGAGATGTGTGCTGAAGGGTTAGGGAGCAGGTTATGGCACAGTTCTGTCCCCCATTCAGGTATGAAATCCTCTCTGACACAGCTCGATGGGCCAATTGCCCAGTTTGAACTGGCAGCATTCCCCAGTGATGCGGGAACTGCAGGGCTGAGTTTACCTTTCGAGGAATGTTTTAAGTTTTGCTCTCATAATCCATTTATTTCGAGAGATTTATAAACATAACATGCTTTCATTTTCATCAGTCTTCAGAAATCCAAGCCAGTGAGATACAGAGATGGAATTGCACAGTCCCCTCGACATACCAAACCACAGAAGGATTCTGATGTTGACACTTCTGTCCATCCTTGTGGGCTGGGAACGTGCACATCCTTCCACGACAGGCAGTCTGGAAATTTGGGATGGATTTCTTTGGGACATCGTTCAGCTCTGTGAAGTTGCCCCCGGATCGCCTTAAAGGATCAAAATGTCTGAACTTTTATTTGAGTCCCGATAAATATGCAAACTCCCAATTTTTACTCGGCAACACTGACATCGTGTGGCAAAGAGGAAAACCCCAGCCCTGCTTCAGTACTGAGCAGGGAATAGTTAAAAAACCAAAGCTCCTCCTCAGTTTTAACAAAACAGTCAAAAACAAGTGTCTCCAAGACCTTCAGTGTTACCTCTAAACGAAGACAAAGAACCAGCTAGAGAGAAATACAGTGCCTTGCTCAGACTTGAGCTTTTCTCAAATCCATTTTACTTTGGGCTGAGCAGGGCACTGGGAACAGCTTTACCTTGGTTTTTAATGTCGAAGGGGTGAGTTTGATCCTCAAGGCAACAGGTTTCAGTCATCAGGATATAATGTAGTTTCCCTCTGAACACTCCTCTTGAAAACATTTCTTTGGGTATCCAGGTTTGGCAACGCATCTTTGACAGCGAGTCTTGCAATTATGTGTATCTGCAGTGTTTAAAAAAGTTTCTGGCAGGTAGAATCTGTGGGAAGAGAGATATCCTTCTGCTTTTTTATTAATTTTTGTTGCATATTCCCATGTCCCTTTTTTATGAGAACTGAATTTTCTAGTTCTCTGTGCCAGCTGTTGGCATTTATTTTAAGTCTGCTTTTAATTTCCTTTAAAAAAGAAGCAGCCTTAGTGTTATTTTTCTGGGTTTTTGTATAAGAATCTTGGAATTTTTTAACCAGTTTGAACGTCTGCCATTACCATGGATGTTCTCTTGGACTCTCTTCTACAATTTTCATTTTGGCTAAACTCTGTGCAGCTGAATCAGGTGTGTTGTTACTGCAGATTATGGGGAAAGTTCCTGGTAGGGTGTTACATGCCAGTGATTGTAGTGCTCTGCCAAGGGGTCCTGACTTGATGTCAATAAGGCTTAAAAATTAAGAAGATGTTGCTGAGACTTTGTCTCACTAACAAAACAGAGAAAAAAATTGCAGTATTTTTTTTGTGCTGGCATTGTTTCTTTCTCAGAATTCAGTCTTTCCCATTGTATTTCTTCCAGAATATGAATTTTAATAATACATTTATAGCTATTTTAATTTTCCATATATTTATATGCTACCTGCATGGTAAAAATTTCCAAAGTTATTTTTTAGTATTAGTAAATTGGCTTTTCATACTCAATAGCCCATTCCCCCTTATTTGATTTGTATTTTGATGAAAAATGGTATATGGTGATATGACTGTATGCTAACACTGCCCAGCATCAAATGTTGTGAAAATGATTGTCTAATGAATTCTACCATGCCATTAATTAAGATCAATATTACCAAAATGAGCTTAGGGAATTGTTGCTTTTACTGATACTGATTCTGTACAAGCTCCAGAGCTACAAGGAGAATGCTGAATATAATGTCAATAATCTGAGTGGGATTTCCTTCTCTTTGTGGAAGTTCATGGGGTCCTGAGAACAAGGGTTGAACCAAGGCAGCTCAGCTGGGAATTAATGTGGGGCTCCTCCTGTCCCCACCTCTGTGCACTCTCTCCTAAACTCCTAGCAGTTCCTGCAGCCAGTCCTGTTTGCTGCTGTACTCTGCTGTTTTACCTTTCCCTGCAAACACCAACCACCTCCTTCATCTGCTTTCCTGTTAGCACTATTTTCCAGCTGTCAAAAACCCATTGCGTTGTTGAGAGATGGGATTTTCCTCCTAGAAAAGCCTGTTTTATTGCCAGGTAGCTTGTGCTGTGCTGCAGTTTCTATGTTGGCAATGAGCCTTGCCCGTAGGCCCCCAGATTGCACAGGAGATCCTGCTGGGGATGGTTTTCCCCCAGTAATAATGGTTGTAGCTGCTGGTGTGTGGCACTCGGCACTGCTGATGGGCTCTCATTTGTTTGAGGATGTCTCTCAGGGAGGATCAGGCAGAGGATGGACCAGTTCAAGTGGAGTTACTAGGCTGAGGTACGAGATGGAGCAGCAGCAGCTTGGGCACGGACAGGGAGAAGAATTGAGGTACCTGCTGGGCAAAGGGGAGAGGGAAGGCAAGAACAAATAACTGCAGGTGTTCTGGTGGTGGCAGGGGGGAGATGTGTGTTCACAAGTGCATCCTCACTCATCTGCACAAACACAAGTATCTCTGTTCCTTTGAAAACCTTCCTGTTGCTGCTGCTTCCCTTTGTCTAATCCACATTGAAGGAAGGTTGGGAATCACAACTCTCCAAAGGCTGGGTTGAAGAGAAGCACCTTAAAAATTGAGAGGAACTTAAAAGGATGGGGCTCTACCATAAATTGAGCCTTGCCCTTCTGTTCCCTCTTTCTTTGGAGTCTTGCTGATGGCACTGAATTTCAAATGGAAGAAGAGAAATCATTTGAAAATTTCCCCCTTCCCTAAAGGAGTAAAAGCCAAGTGCAGAGCCACTGATTAAAAACATATCTCTGAGGAGCCTAACAGGAGTTAATCCTTAGGATATATTTAAGTGTCTAATCCCTTTCTCTGGGAAGTGCATCAAGAGGTAAAAAATTCTTCTCTTCTCCATAGGTTACCTAGTGCTTCACAGAGCCATTCCTTCACTTAGCCCAACTTAGCCCTTTCTTTCTTCTGTCTTTGACAGCTGATGAACAGTTAGGCTTCATTAAAAACACCATTGCAGTGCTTAAAAAGTACTTACTGCCAAGAACAAGCCACAAATTTCAAAGTTTATTTACCGTGAGGGCTCTAGTTAAATAGTTCCTCTCTTTTCTTGCACCTTTGTGGCATAGCAAGAGCTCTCCTGGCTGGAAGAGATAATAGAGGTATTATTTTCTCCCCTTAAGCAAAATGATGAGTTCCTGAAGTAATTGACTGCAGTGCAAATTATAACTGCTCCTTTTGTCGTGACAGGACTATAATCATTTTGTGTCACTGGTCACCCCTCTGACAGCTTTTGGTTCTCAGTGCTACCAAGTGGAAGTAAAAGGAGAAAAAAAAAGAGAAGCTATTTTGTTCCTTAGATGGTGGCAAGGCTTGTGGTATTTACATATTGTATTCTTCACTGTACGGAGAAAATAAGTTGGTGATTATTGGAATTATTTTACAGAATACTTTGCTGTTGAGTGAAAACAGGAAAGCTACTTGAAATATTAAAAAACATTTATCGTAGTCTAGGTTTTCTAATATGCAGTTTCTGTGAGATGTTTTAAAGTGTCGCTTCAAGTCTGCATTATGTATCTGCATAATTAATGCAGGCAAAGGATAAAACAGAAAGGAAAGTTGTTTTAAGTGAGGTAGTTAAGCAGTTAAACGTTGATTGAATTGTAATCCGAGACCTTGGGGAGGGGGCATGGGGGAAGGCCATTGTGTTCTAATGGATTCAGGTAAGGAACTGTTCTGGTGCAGTTGTTTGTGTTTTTCAGCAGCATCTCCCACGTGGGCCATGATTCCAGTACACACTCTTGTAATCTCCTGCAGTGGCAATGATTCAGCTTAAAAATCAATAGGGCATGAGGTGTTTCAGGTTCTCATTATTGTAATGTGTCAACATCACTTCAGTGACCCCAGAGCCCTGTGCTGGCTGATTTGTTCTCTGATGTATTGTGCAATCTTGTAGGCAAACTATAATTTCACCTGTAACCAGAAACTCTGCTTTTTTGGTTTGTGTCCCAGTCTCCAGCCATTAGGATGTTCAGAGATAATCAATACCTGTGTTTGCTGCTGAAGGTTGAATGAAGTTGTCAAGCAGCTCAATTACAAAGAATACAAACAAAAGAACATTGTTATGGCTGAGCAGGCCAGGAAATGTTTTTATTTAAATGTTCATTCCCTATCAACTCACACATGCTTTTACTGCATAGCATTGTCATAATTTATATTCCCCTCTATTCCTACCTGTTTCAGATCTTGAATTCAGTGGTTGTGGTGATTTACTCTATCGCTTTGTCTTTAGGTTATCTGTGCTCCTTTATGGTCATGTTATCTCCTCTGTATCTGTCCAAGTCTAATAACATAATGATCAGGAAACAAATTATTTTAATTGCTTAAACTCAGTTTATTGTGGCTTTAATGCATCAGGGGCAAAGCAGCACTGTTCATTTTGCAGTGATGCTAATTTTGATGCTTGTTTATGTGATCAAAGTGCTGCAAGTGATAAGAGCAGAGTCTATATCAGTTTATCCTGGGCAATATCACACCAATTAATGTATTTAGAATGTCTCACATAAAACTGAGGTGGTTTTGCAGAGTCCAAAGCTTTTTGGACTTGTACCCCTCACATACCCAACTGCATTGGAAGAAGGAATATCTGTATTTTTGATATTTCTTGAACAGCTGATGACTGGACAGTGTTTTTCCATAAATACATAATAGATTTCCAGTGTACATAGTAGATTTAATGTTTCCCTCCTTCAGAAGTTCTTGTTTCAGTAGAGCTTTCACCTTAACCATTGAGAGCTCACAGCTCACCTAATGAGAAAACATCCAGCAACATGTGAAGGTACGGGAGCCTTAGGTGGAATAAATCAGAGGCTGTGTGGTTTTGAAAAGTTATATGAAGCAGTAAGGTCCATACTAATCACCAAATCTAAGGCAAATAGGAGAATATTCAGAACTGGAAACCAAATGAAAAAAGCTAATGTCTCAGATTCAGCATCAGAAATGTTTTAACTTTCACAGTTGCTTAATAAGAATTTTGTAGTTAGATTATTCAATATTTATCATGTTGGGCGATTAGAAAATCAAAATTATCAAGAATTTTTTGGTTTCTGCCCTCTTTTTTTTCTCAAGCCCTCTGTTTGAATTACAGTCTCTGAAACTATTTTTTCTTCAGCTGTGTCTGTGTAATCAGGGGCCACAGTACTCAAATGGGGAACACTTTTTGACAGATGCCATGTAAAACCATTAAAATGTAGGTATCACTCTTATTCAGGAGCCTATTAATATCCAGTCTCTCCAAGGACAGGTTGGTGTCATTAATGAACACAGTGCATGCACAGATTTCCCTGTGCATTTGTCACATACTGAAATTAGGAGTGTTTGCCTGCTGTAGGAGATGGTGCACGGGTTTCAGATGCTTCCTCCAAGTGGGTATTAGCAGCCCTGGCTCACTGTAGAAAGAAGGTTTTTAATAGGAAAGTGCCCCATAATCATTTACTAAGCTGATCTATTTAAAGACCTTTACGTGAAATTGAAATAATTGTCATGGGGTTGGTACGGCTTTAAAAAGTTAACATCTCTGGCCTTATATATCACAAAAAAAGATGTGGGTCTTTTCTGCCAAAGAGTTTGACCTATATAACAGAATAATCTGGCATAATGCAGAGCAGGGAGACAAGGGGGAAGATGGGCTGGAGCAAACCTTTCAAGTGTTGCACAGGCCATGAAAATCTGGGGAGCTGCTGGAAGGTAGATAACCTGTGCAAATTAATTTGTCTCCTGTACATGCCATGAGGTATAATTCAATATACATTGCCACTGTCCCACATTCTGAAGGCCAGGACTGATTCCAAGTTTCTTGTCTAAGCCTGTCCTGTATACCTTGAAGAGCTTATTAATAAACAAAATGCCATAAATAGATAGAAAACTTGCAAGAAAGTTCTATTCATTATTTGTTGGAAAGCTTCCTCATCCTCAGTATAGTTATTGAAGTCTACAGAAAAACCCTCTGTAGTCTGAACATTTTTTCCCTTTTGCTAAATGCACCATCACCCAGAGATTTCTGAAGTATAAAATATCTGAGGTTTGGGTCCTTTAGCTTGCTCTGGATGCTTTGGGGAATTAGCGACATCTGTTGCGTTATAACCCCTGTGTAACAATACGAGATGGTTTTTCACATCACTGTTTGCCATTTCAGCTGTATGCACACTGCTATCACACTTGGTATCCTGTTAACTATTTCTGATGCAAGAGGCACGATTATTTCATATTCCATCACAAAGCAGACCTCATCTTGGTTTGAGTCATACATTTAAATAGAAGGTACAGCATGGTCCAGCAAAGTTCTGGCCATTTTCTTTAATCTGTTTCCTTGGATCTGGAAGCTTTGCTGGTTTGAGATTGAGTTGCAGGTATTTCTGCTCTGTTTTGAAGGCAGCTGATCAGAGAACTGCTGGGATCTCCTCATGCTCTGCTGTCATTAGGTGTGGAAAATGGAGACTCGTGTTTGGCCCAGGAGTGTTTGTTGTCATTATTGCCAGTGAGCTCTCCAAGCCTGGTGTTAAGGAGCATTGTAGGGGGAAAAAAAAGAGAGCTTTTTACTGTTTGTTTTGGTTTTTTTTTTTAAGCTCTGAGAGTGACTGTAATTCCAGCTGGATTTATTGTTTTCACTGTGCATTATTGAATTCCTGCTGGTCCTGCCACTGCAGGAAGCTGCAGCAATACCTGTATCCTTCTCAGTTACCTTTTGGGGGGCTGTGAAGCTCAGTGTTTTCAAAGCACTTTGCAAAGTGCCTTCTTAAAAGGATGTTGTGTGTGTGTAAAACACTGCTGTTCCTGCTGAAGCCTGGACAAATGATAAACCTCTGTGGCTGGAGAAAATTACTGAGTGCTGCATCAGCTGTTCGAGTGCTGCTTTGCCAAATCAAAGATCCTGTGCTCAAACCTGAGGAAAGAGAGAGCTCCCACAGTGAGAGACAGCTTGCTACAATGGCATCCAACTCAAGGTCACACACTGCCTCAGTCACAGCAGGGAAAAAAGCCAAATTAAGCATTTTTAGCAGTGCAAATATGTTGAGAAATATCATTAAGGGTGTGAAGATACTGGACAGGGAAACAGTAAAACCCGTGTAGCAGAACAGTTGTGTAGGCAAAGTTACAGGGATGGGCATGGAGAGATGAAGTCATTTCCCATTTTGGGTATTACTAAAATACATCCCTTCCATGATCCTGCTTTTGTGTGTGTGGCTTTGTGGCATCTCACTTTAGTGGTTGCAGCTCTTACCTGAACAGATTTTATAAATACATATATATATATATATATATATATTACTGTGAAAAGAAATGTGGAAGTCATTCTCTGTCACAGCATTGATTTGATGATGGGAAGATGGGAACTGTTTGCTTTTTGTCTTGGGACGAGCCATATTTGGAATTTTGGACAAAATTTGCATGTATGAGATTTCTTAAATAAGACTTGCCAACCTTTATAATCAAATACCTTACTTATGCACAAATGATATTAATTCTGTGTTTGTTCTTTAATGGTATATTTAATACAATTTCAAACTGTAAATGGTGTCTCTTTTGCCTAATACCAAAAAAAATGTTTGCATCTGCAAAAAAACAAATGGATTGAGATATTTTTTTGTTCTCGTTGGATACCAAAGCCTGAAAGAAATATTGACTGTTTTAAACTTTAATATAATTTGTATGATGTTTTGTGATATTCTTGTGTAATATTAAGTAGTAAATATCATTGATCTATTTTCAGCACAAAGTGATGTTGATCAGAGCATGGTAAAATTGCTACTTTTTATTGTGTACAATATGGGGAAATCAGTAATCAAACTGATTGGAACTGTTGGCTCATTTTAGGGAGTTCTGAGATAAACCATTCTGTCTTGTAGGGGATGGATGGTGGTGCCCAGACAATACCCTGGGCCAAGGCAGGCACCAGTGTGAGCTCTGCAGAAAGGCCTTAGAAGGGTAATTCCTATGGAGAAGTGATCCTTGGGTACTGCTTGTTGGGATGGTTTTTTCTGCCCACTCTTGAACTCTCAAACTCTCCAGTTCAGAAGCATGCTAAAGTAAATGAACAAGGTGATGTTCAGGTGGGTGCTGCTCTCCTCTCTGGGCTATTACCATTCATGCTGAAATAGTGCTTTGTGAGCAGCAACTGTGCTCACTACAGGTGGGATCTGGAAGCATTACAAGTTCAGCAGTGAGGCATGTGTTTCTGGGTGGGAATTGAATTTTTCCTTTTTGACAGATTTCCTTGAAACTAAGGTCCTGGTGGCACCCAGATTTTCGTGGAAAGGAGAATGCCAGGATGCTGCAGGGGGGGCTGGTGCTGGCTTTGGGCACTCAGGAAGCTGGCAGAGAAGGAGGAGGGCAGTAGGCTGGAGCTGTGTGTCTGTCCCAGGGCAGAGAGAGTGCCTGGCAATGCTGCAGGACCACACTGAGCAGCGCTGGGGCTTCTCTTGACCATCCCACATACTGAGAGTAGGTACTCATCTCAACTTGGGCTTTTCACATTTGTAATGTTTTGCCATAACAAAAGGTCCTTCTCTTCCATCTTCGCTGGCCAGAGACCTAGAGCAGAGCCAGAGCTGCCTCTGAGATGAGAAAGAGACCTTTTAATTTCTTTTTGTTGCATCCTGATTCCTGTTTGCCTGTTGTTACTTCCTTTAGTCACATTGTATGCCCCCTTATTGACTGAGCTCTGAATTAACTGTTCCTGCTCTTGCAAGTCTTAATTTTCCCTCATGCACTTGACATCAGCTCCTTCCTCTTCCCCTCAATGTTCCTGTCACCTCCTGGAGTTAATAAATTCCTGGAATTAAATTTGAATACTATCATTCAATTTGCAATTTTGGAGACTTGAAACATCACCTGCTCTGCATGAAGGAGTAGTTCCTGTGCTAAAGTTTGAATGTGGTATATTTTTAACAGAATTCACAGGTTCGAAATCTCCTGCACTTGAGAGGTGCTTTCCATCCCCAGGAGTGCTTCTGTTGTAAGGGTTTCACTCTGGGGTGTCCATATGCTCTTTTTTCCACAGTGCTCACAGGGCCAGTTGCACATCTCAGGATGCAAGAAACAGGACAACAACATTTTCAAAGAAAGCCTTGGAAAACAAGTGTTGAACACTTGTTGTGAGAGTGTTGAACAAACACATCAGCCACTTGCAGGAAATATCCTGGCGATATTGCAGGTGATCACTAGAAACAAGAGTCTGACAGGACAGGAATCAGAGGCACAATCTGGGTGAAACAAGAAGCAATGCATCTGTGGGGGAGTGAGTCTGTGTTTTACATCCTTTCCTCTCTGGCACCAGCTATGGAGTTGTCTCTTCTCTCAAAATTCCCAGGCAATTGTATTTTGAAAGAAATCGAACATAATGTGCAAGTGCTTCAATATTTGACATGGCACTTCTCGTTCTGCCTCAGCAGGTACTTATTGTTCTTCTGGCACTGTTCTGATGAGCACGTGATGCCTTTGAAGTGCTCTGGTAAGCAGGAATCCTGGCTATAAAACATTCCTGCTGCTGGGGTATCATTTCTGAGTCGCTGGTTTGAGGCACAGAAACATACGGCTGGTTACAGGAGTGACTGAAGAGATAGAAATGGCAGTGTGACATTTTTGGCCCGGGCTGACATCACAGAAAAGAGGAAGGCAAAAGCTGATGTGTATTTTAATTACAATATTTGCATTGCTAATATTAATCATTGTTGAAAAGGCAGCTTATTTCAGGGTGTGCATGCATTATCAGCTCTAGTATTAGATTTAAAAACATATAGATACGACCAGCCAGGTCCCAGCTAAACATTTGTGCCTTTCTTTCCCAGACTTGCAAAGCTTTCCATCCCAGTTCCTATATGACAGATAAATGGAGCAGATTAAATGCAGGAATAAATAATTAGCAACATTTGCCATATGTCAGAAGTATCTGGATGGCTACTGAAAATGAAACCAAGAAGTTATTATTTTGGATGATTTTGGATTATCTGGATTATTTTGTCACTTCAGTGCTTGATTAGGAGGCCTGAGTATCTTTCAAAGTTGTATGTTTAATTTCTGAAGGAAGGTTGGGGATGGATATAGAGGTTAAGGGGTAACAGAGCATTATCCAAGAGATCAGACCTAGAGTCAGACTGAAAATTCAGAGTCCTTTCCCAGTGTGGATGACCTGCCCATGGACTTTCCACCATTATGACTGATTATTATATTAATATATAATCTCTATTCCCAGCTAATTTCTAATCTAGGTGCTCCAGCCTTTCGGAGTTGAACAAGCAATGACAATGGAAGATGCTACTTCCACCTGTTCCAAGTCCTTCCTAAAATGTCTAGAAAGGTCCTTTTGCAATTTATTACTTTCTTTTATTTTGTAGACAACTAAAAGGAAAACCAAGAAAAATCTTTTTCACAAAAGAAGAGGAGTGATGTGGTTTTGGTGTTCTTTTGCTTTTGGATTTTGTTTTTTTTTCCCCTAAACAAGAGTTTCACATTTCATGAAGATGAATTTTATAGTAAAGATGACTTATGTAGCACAGATATCTGTAATTAACTTTATTACTTTATCTGCTTTTGATCTAGCAGGTCTTCAGGACAAAACATTATTTAATTTACATCCATATTATCTCTTTCTCCCCTTACCAAAAAAAAAAAAAAAAGCCACAAAAAACACAAAAATAAAAAAAAAATAAAAAAAAAGGAAGTTGAAAAAACATACCTATTTTCTCAGTGTTTAGAAATGTGAAGACAATGTTATTGTGCTTCTCTGTTCTACCCTGTTGCTTTCAATTCCTATTTAATAAGACACAGGACATCTCATAAATTCTGAACCATCAGTGTAATGTTGCTTTGATGATACACTGCATGTTAAGTTGGGATTGGCATGAAAGGATAGTGAGGGCTCAGAAATGATTTTTTTTTTTTTCTCTTTTTCCTATAAACCTTCTGCATTTCTTGCTGCCAAAATCTCTGGAGAGCTCTTGGTACAAAGTTTGGACATGAGGTGTTCTGCCCTCTGGTCGTGGGCCTTCTGCAGCTGCTGCCTCTGCTCCTCCCTGTCCCTCCCCACCTGGAATTAGCTCTCAGCCCCTCCCTGCAGCTGAAGAACTCGTTATTTTGGCAGCACCCCTCTGCAGGGACGCGAGTGAATCTCAACAAAAGATCCATTTCTGGGGCAGAGCAGGCTGGACAGATGTCCTGACCCTTTTCCTGAGCTCTTGCACTAAAGGTGACACTTTCCCTATGGTATCCCACTTGGAGCTGGCAGAGGTTTGGAAGCTCATTTCCAACCTCTGACATTTGAAGTTGCTCTCTCTCCATTTCCCTGCAGGTATTTCTAGATACACTGGCATTCTGGTGGCTGTCTACCTGAACAGCATTACATTTACTGTTATTGCTTTTCTTTCCATGGAATAATGAGGATCTCAACTGCAATAATGACCCTGGGCATGAAATGTAATTTTGACACCTCAAACCTAATTTTGGTGCAAAACCAACTTTTAAGTTTTTTAAGATATATATATAAATTAGTACTTAAATACATATGTAATCTATATTATGTATAGGATTCTATACTGTATGATGCATTTATTACCCCCTAAAAACTCACTCAAAGTTGTATTATTCATCTCTAGTATAACTCTTGCTGTCTCTTCTTGCCCATCTTGTTATTTCTGTGCTTTTCATCCCGTTTCTTCATAGTCTATACTCCTTTCACATGAGCAAATTTCATCTCTTTTTCTTCTTTTTTATATGCTAGTTCTTTCTTCAAGTTGCTATCTTCTTGCAGTGTAGTACAGGATAATCAAACCACCAAACTTTATCCTTTTTGAAGCAGGAGTGTTTGAACATTTGAAAACCCACAAAAGAAAGGCAGATCAGTAGTTCTGGCATTCTTCAAAATTACTCTTTCATTTGAGAGGAATAGAGAAGCTCTGGGTGGGCAAACTGAAAGTTGTGGTGTGTGTTTAATGAGGCTGTGGAGACGGATTGGTAATGATTCGATGTGGGAAATGCAGATGTGCCCACTTAAGGGAGAAAAAAGTGCTTGAAGCATAACCTTATATCAAATAACCAGGCGACAGTTAAATGTCTCCAGGGCTTCTCAGAAGCGCAGAGGTCTCAGGTGTGCTCCCTGGAGGTGAAGCTCCAGCAGGCACCGCCCTTGACCGGGGGAGCTGCTCAAACCCGGGCGTGCCCGCTGAAATTGGGGGTTCACGCTGGTGTCCCGCAGCTCCCTGCCTGCTCCCGGCACCCTGCTCTGGGGTCTGCTGCTCTGCTCCCCGCTGGGCTCCGGGGATGTTCCCGGAGTCACCTGGCAGCATCCCTGGCACGGCTTCCAGGAGATGCCGACCCACAATTAAACCCACGCGTGGCATGCCGGCTGCGCAGAGCAGCTAAAGGATTAGCTGCGTCGGGATTCACCAAAGCTCTTCCGCGAGTATATCCATCAGTTCCACGCTGCGCGTTTTGCTTACGGCTCGCTCCTTCTCGAGGCTCCTCAGCGTGTGTGACGGGATTGTTTTTCCCAGGAAAGCTCTCCTGTATCCCCCGTGTAATGGGCTGCGTTCCTCGTTCTACCTTGTCCTGGTTTGAAAGACAGGTGTTTGCTAAGGAAAGCAGAAGCTTCCCTTTGGACTGAAAAAAAAAAAAAATGTGATTCTTCCGATTATTATAATTTTGGAATTAAGAGAGCTCTCCGGCAAAGATATGGGGGTAGGAATAACAGTTCTTTACTAGTATATCTAACAAGACAAACAAGAACAACAACAGCTATGAAATTACCCACAAACAGAACAGTAACTCAGTCCCAGTGTTTTTTGGCTGCAGGCACCTTTTCCCTGAGCTGCAGTTCCCGGTGCTGGGGGCGGGCGGGTCCCGCAGAGCCGCAGGAGGGCTGGGGGTGATGGCAGAGCTGTCCCAGGGGGAGAGAGAGATGGAGAGAGAGCTCTCCGCTCACGGTGTGGGTCCTGGTGCTCAGCAGAGTGCTGGATGGTGGTAGTTCACAGAGAGAAGACAGCCGGGCAGGGTCCCATGGTGGTTTCCTGACGCAGGGATGGGACACAGGCGGCGATCGTCCTTCTCGTCCGAACTCCGCGGGGGAAATGGGCCGAGGCCCAGCCTTCCTCTTCCTCTTCTGGATGTTTGAATCTCGAGGGGCTTCTTCCCTCCCGTCCCCTCCCCCTTGTCACCAGGGCCCAGTCAACAGGTATCTTAGCATGACAATGGGGAAAATTCCACAGAGGGAAAAGGGAGAGAACCAACCCCCAACATACCCGGTGCAGCCTGCCTGTTCCCCACGGAGGAGAATTGTTTTCCGTGCAGCGCGTTCCTGCCCCGGGAAGCCGCCTGTGCCTTTCTTCTCCAGGAACCCATAACAGGAGGGCTTTGGGGGATTTATCGTGCCGGGAGCACCTCCCAGAACAAACCTTATGGCCCTTTTTCTCTTGACAAAGTGCCTCTTTCCTCAGACACGCTTTTGCCCCGGGACAATTAGTTATTAATAATGATCAATTTGTCAGGGATTATTGTGCAATAACGCCCTAGTCTCTATTAATTAGATAAGCCCACGTTAATTGAAAGAACTCGTAAAAACACTTTCTTGGAGGATCAAGTGTGCTTGCCATAAGCCAAAGTGAGCAGCAGCTTTGCAAAAGTAGAGTAACTTATATGAGGAAATGAAATATATATTTATTATAATGATATTTTTAGAAATGTTCACGATTTGACAGATTTGTAATTTTCAGACATAGCTGCTCATGAGTGAAATAAATTAATCCAGTCAGTTTTTCCAGAAAGCAGGGTCCTTACTGGTCCTTTCTGATTCCCTTTCCTAGAATAAAGGAAAGAAGCACCATGCACACACAGACTTAAAACTGTATATACCTCTAAACAGCCTGTATTTGGGATGAGAAGACTTCGGTGTGCATGTTCATGAAAAATCTCTTTTTGTTTTTTATTCTTGGCCAATTTATGATGCCTCACAGGATGGATGCATAATCTCTTCAGAGAGACGTGTGTAATTGTTGATGCTTAAGAACTGAAATTGTTATATCCATATAATTTTTCTGTTTAATTATAAAACTCTGTTTCTCATCTGTTGCTTAGTTTCAACTACCCAATATAAATTTCTGTCTTCAGAAGTTTTGATTCTGCAGTAACTCCACACCTGGCACTCTCATCACATCCTGGTGAAACATGGTGATGGAAACTATGTCCTTCGGGGAATGCTAAATTAATAAAACCCCAAGATCATTGCACCTTGATTAGGTGGGGAGGGCTGAGATTCAGTGTGCCTACAGGGAACTCTTCTTGGGCTCCACTCAGTCTTAGCATGGATATGTCTTAAAATCTGCGGAGTTTTAGGCTGTTTCCAGCATTTGCCATCAAGTGAAGTATGGAGTTGAGTGGATATTTAATGAGTGGATAAGTGTGAAAAATTATTTCAACCTAACATTGCAGTTGAGTTGTGGCCGCTCCATGAACTTAAGCAAGAACTCTGGCAGGCCATTTCAGAGTGGAATTCATTCCTTCAGCAGCAAACAGAAGGTAAGAAAAAGCTGTCAGTCAGTTAACACTTTAACAAGATAAAGCCCCAAGTGCCCCCCACTGCTGAATGGGATCCTGGCATTTCTTAATGCCCCTGGGCAGTCCAGTGAGGATGACAAGTCTGAGCACCAGGTGAGATCTCCTGGGCAGTTGGTCCTGGGGCAGCATCTTTAGAGGGCTGGGCTGGGACTCCCTCCATCCTTGCTGAGTTCTTTTAATCCTCCTGGAGAGGGGGAGAAGGGGGGTGAGCATGGGCACAGCTCTGACATCTGACTGCACCAAGGTGATAAGGAAAACCCGAAATTCATCCTCATCTCAAAGATGGAACTTCACTTCCTCGACCCTGCCATTTATTCCTGCATTTAATGCTGCTGCTTCTAAATTTCAGGTCAGAAAGTGAGAAAGGAAGAGGGGGTTGTATTGAGTCGTATTGAGTGGAGAAAACCTTAAGGTGCTTTGAGGTTTCGGTATAAAACATGGATTCTTTGCAGCTCCCTGTCTTTGTCAGAATGTTTTCCATTGTGTTTGTGTCTTGTCAATGCCTGAAGTATTGATTTCCTGCCAGTGAGAACTGGATTCCCAGCGAGCCTTTTTGTCCTTGTCTTCAGCACCGTTTGGTAAAATAGCTCAGAATAGCCTGTTTGGTTTGGTATTACAAAACATAAAATAGCATTTTATGTGTGACTTCCTCATTGTAAATGTAGCAACTTTCTCTTCTTTTTTTCACTCTGATACTAAGGTTTTAAAGTGGTAATTTTTTTAGGAAAAAAGGCCATGTAAACACAAGATGAACTGATATACCAGAGAATTTGTAAAGATTGGTTTCCTCTGGTGCTTTGTTCTGTGGTGTTGACTCATGAACTTATTTCAGGGCATATATAGGAAAAAAATAATGTAGTGCTCACCTGCTTCACAATTAGAAGTGATTTCCCTTTATGCATGGGCAGTGCTGGGTCATGTGTAGTAATAGTCAAGGAAAAGTAGTTTAAAAATACAGCATAGCAATTTGATTACACATTTGTTTTAAATAATTACTGTTTTATTACATTTGAAAAATGCAGATGGCTTTAATAATAATAATAATATTAATAATAGTAATAATTCTCCCTTTCTTGACTTGAAATGCCTGTGTCATGTTTGAGGATATGTTTTAAGCAAAAGCTTTCTCTTGCTTGTTAAATGATTGTGGAAACTTGCTCATGTTTGCAGATCATTGTTTGTTGGTTTGGTATAATAAAGAGCAGATTTCAGGTCATGATGTAGTAGAGGTTTCTATATTGAGTCCTTTGCTGTATTTCAGCATGCATGTATTACACAGTAGTCCTGTCTTTACTCTGAGCTGCCTTACCCTGTCAGTGTGACACCTCTGACACCTGGCTGTGCCTAAATCCACTGCTGTAGCCTCTGGCATCATTTCCAGCCTGACCCAGTGTGCTCTGAGCTTTGGTTCATCGTCACTCAGCTCTGCTTTCCTAAAGACAGCAGGGCTGTGAAATCTCTGTGTGTTCACTGCTGAGTTTTGGACTTTTGGTGGGTGATGCCCACTATCTTTACTCATCACTCACGTGTGCCATGTGATTTGACACAGAAGGTGTGCCTGGTACAAGAGGTGGCCATGCAGCAGTTTGGCCTCTCCTTAGGAGCCTTCCTGCCCCTTTTGCATCCGTGGTGCAGAACAGCTGGTGGTAATCACTATAAACATTAATTATGAGCTGATGGGCAAGGCTATAACCAAAGCTGAGATGAATTAGAACAGCAATCCAATGTTCAGACCTTTAAGCCAGCTGATAAATCTCTGCCTTTGATTAATATGAGGAAAATATAATAGGAAAATTTCACTGTCGAGGGCTCTAATTGTCCAGTTCTGTGCTCGGTAAGTGTTAAAATGTAACAGCTGGACAAAAGAAATCAGACAAACAGAAGTCAGCACTGAATTAATGGTTCAGTAAAATGCCTAAGTAACATATGTCTCAGCCTTGCTAGAGTCCTGAAGTAGGAATAAAAGACTTTAATTGCATGATTGATGGGTGCTTGAGGGGAGAGCTCTGAATGCACCGTGACTGCAGGGTCACAGGAGCTGCCTGGAAAGGGGAAAGGGAGCTCAGGGAGGTGGGACAGGGAAGGCCACCTGCCCCAGAGGCTGCAGCAGCACACAGCAGCCCTCACTCACTGGGGTTGGTACCTACCAGGGAGATTTAAGAGCTTCGTGCTTGGCTGTCTCACAAAAAATTATGCAAAATATCCAGCTGCTTCCTGCAGTGTTCAGGAGCTATAAAACTGGGATTTTTTCTAGTAAACAACAGAAAAGAGCTTGTTCTGAAGCAGTAAAAACTTGCACTGTTAATTGGTGACTGGTGCTGACACTAAACTTCCCAAGGCACTTTGTAATAATTAGAAGTACTACAGTGTTAAGCATTTTTGTTGAATGATTCTTGGCAAAGTGGGTGCCAGTTTTTGTGTGAGAGGGATCCCTTATGTATGTGTGACTGCACATTTCAGTTTAGACATCACTGCCACATCTTCTGAGGTACTGATGCGAGATAATGAGCATGGCCAAATCCTGCTCAGGTTCTTCTGAGGTGCCTGTGAACTAGAATTTTGCCTGTGATTCTCTAAGAACTGGGTTCCATTATTATCATAACCTGTATTTTCAGCTGTGGTGGGGTAGCGTTTTTGCTCTCACATAGGCAAAGGATGTTTTTCCAATAAACTATTGAACAAAGTCGATTGCAAGATTATTTTGAATATTACTTTCCATCTCCAGTAAGGTATTGATAGCAAACCCTTTCTTTATGTGCTATTTAATTTTTTATATCTTAACCTTTCTGTGCCCATCAAATCCTTTCTAGATATTGCTGCATTTTTTTTCTCTGACAGCCTTGGTGGCACTACTTGCCACCAAGAAGATAACACTACGCTTTTCAAAATATTTTCTGTCTGCATCTTTGCATGTCATTGAGTATAGGCTGTTAAGGAAAAAGTGAAATGGTCTGAGGTGAGTTTACAGAATCTAGGTTAAATAATGATTACTTCTCCCAGTTTCAATTGTGTCCCAGATTTGAATATTATACTATATAGTCAGTTCAGATAAATTAATGGTGAGTCTGTTTCAAAGCTGATTATTAGTTTCCCCTGAGATAGTACTTGATTGCATTTCTTTTTTATCTTCTATAGTTTCATGTAGTTCTGTTTTTAGATTTTTTTAGATGTTTGTTTTCAGATTTTTATTTCTTTTATTTTTTTTTTAATGGCTATGGGCAAAAAAACCGGTGAAAATGTCACTGCACTTAGAGCAGATGTAGTTCTGAGTAATTTTTGAGTAATTAGAAATATTGTTACATTCATGGCACTATAGTACACCTTAATAAATAGAATTGGGAAATTGGAAATGTTGCTTGCTGGGTCACCGTTTCAAAAACACCTGGATGCAAAAAGCAACGTGTTTCCCACCATGATCATCACTGCTGTTCTCAAATAAAGGCTGAGGATTCAGCAGGATTTGTCTGACTCAGGTGTGGGAGGCACTGCCAGGGCAGGGTGTGCCTGTTCCACGACATCCATTTGCAGGAGTCTCAGCAGCTTGCAGAAATAATGTTGTGCCAAAGAAAAGCACCCCTGCCCTGGCAAACATGACATCAATTCCAGTCATTGTCTGTGTGTCAAGTGTAATGCATTGGGTTAGGAACCTGAACTAATGCTTTTATTTTAATGAGACAGATGGATAGAAATTTCCCAGAAAGGTATTTAGGTTAAGGTCATAAATGTGCTCGGTGTCGCTGTGGTGTTGAATGCTTGTGGTGTACTACATCACAATTAGATAAAGCAACAACAATCTGAGTAACTGGGGCTGTGGTGAGAGGGAAAGGTGGAAAGAGGCAGAGGAACCCTATGAGGTTATGAAGTGTTTGTGTTCTGAACATGGAGTGAGTTTGACATCTGGAAATGTCTTGAATCCTCAAAGCTGGTGAGGTCACAGGTGGCTCTAGAAGACTTTAACCCCGTGGTTCCCCAAACAAGTGGAATGACAACACTGGGTACCCAGCCTTGGGTTACAGTCCCTGAGCACTCCATGATCACTGGTCAAGCAAAATAAATCTTCCTGCTGTCCACAGGTGTCCATAACAAGAGTTCAGGAAACACAGAGGCTCCAGCTCTGCAGAAGAGATGTGTCTCAATGTGTTTGATATACTAGTGACAGCAGAGGTGTATCACAATCAGTGGCTGATATCCTAGTGAAATGGGTTGCAGATACGTTTGTGAGCAGCAGTCAAACAGTCTGTTAAATTCAGCTGTGTTTTAGAAGGGGGGCACCAATCAATGCAGTGTTTTGGAAAGAACCAATCTGCTTGGGATACTGGAAGTGTAATACAATAAGTAGTTTGAGTGCACTGAACAAAAGGAAGTTCTTTTCCAACATCTTGGTGTTGATCTTTCTGTCTTTGCTGTAGTAAATAGCATTTATGTGGCCTTCTAGCTTATTATCTTGTTATTAGGAAAAAAATACTTCATGTACAGATGAAAATTTACCCCAACCATAACTGACATTCAAACCTGATATGAAGATGAATCACACAGACAACAGCATTTACTTACAAAGTAGGATTTTTTTATTATTATTATTCTTATTTTAGTTCTCATGGAAAGTACAAACTCATGTGCATTGTACTGCAGACAGTTTGGTGCAGGGAAATCTGCACTGAAAGCACAGTGAGTCCTTCCACTATAACAGTCATTAAATAACAGACAAGATGGGGGAATCAAAGGGAGGCACTGAGGTGACAGTGACCTACTTTGCTAAATCAGAATAACTGCTTTAAGGTCCAACACTGCAGGAGCTAACCTTGAAAGTGCTGGAAATCTCAAGTTTGTGACATTAGGAGAGTAGAAATTAAAAAGCTATGAATCCCTGTTAGAACAAGCTTATGCATCGTTTCATAGTGATAAATTAAAAAGTGTCTCCAGCAATCTGCATGTGAAACCCTGGGCACTGCTAAGCTGATGTAATAAACAGCAGCCACTGCCACAAATTTGAGCACTGCTTGCAAAATGCCCAGAGGAGGAAGATAATACAGGGTCAAAACGTGTTCTGCTGAGACTTCTGACTTTGTGATTTTTTTTCCCATTGGTCTTGGGCAGGACCTTTTCAGATGCACTCACTGATAACTGATGCATTCATGACAGCATCATTTCCCCCTTTCATAGATTCTCATTATCTAAATTGCCAGGTAGGACATGATTTTGTATGTCTCTATTCAGAACAGTATTGTGCCTAAACTAAGCTGCAGGTTGTGAGGTGATGCAGTTTCACTGATAGGAAGTCAGTCATGGTTAATTAACACAGAGTGGAGCATTCATCTGGATCTGTAACCTCCACCTAAAACTATTCAAACTATACTTTTTTGTTGTTGTTAAGGTTTCAGATACCTTAGTTGCTGTGTTTATGTTGAGGAAAGGGGGAAATATGGCTATTGGCTTAACAAGTATCTTACTGTACATGCTCCTTTTTATCTCTTCTTTGTGGTAAGTAATAGTGAAATTCTAAACATCAACAAAAAGAAAACAAACAGCACCCACCCCCCCAAATTAGAACCAGTGGCAGAGCTGAGATTTCTCTGGTGAAGCTGCCTTATTGTTTGTACCTGAAAGATGTACTTTCCTCAGAGAGCTTTGAACCAGGGCAGGAGGAAATTTATCATATTTGCCTCATTGTTTCCTTCTTGGACAATCAGGATGGGGCACCTGCAGCACTGATAGACACAGACATGAGCCACGAACAGGACGTGGTAGCCAAGGATGAGCCTGCAGCAGTGGTCACTAATGAGAATCATCATTAATGACATAGCCATCGTTAATGAACGTGCAGAGGCTGCATCCATGCCAGCTGTAGTGAGGTGATTGAAATACTGGTGTTGCATCCCGCAGCTTAAGATTTCCTGCTGGCATTTGATTGGATTGTGTGCTCCTTGGATAATAGTGTGGGGAGGATGGGGATTGACTGAATGTGGCAGAAGTGGTGGCAAGAAAGAAGTGATTGTGTTGTTTGTAAGGAATACTTCTGGAATTCTGTCTGGCACAGCAGAGTTTTCATAGGTGATGGCAGCAATAGCTGTTGGTCTAATGGGTAGTCATTATGGGAAGGAATTAAGTTGTTCTTTGCAGTAAAATTATCCAAGGGGAAATTGCAGTACCAAAATTGTTGCTTGGAGTTATTTGCCTTTCCACTGATTGAATTTCATTGCACTCTTTCATGATGTTGAACTTGAAATTTCCTTACTGACTTGTTTGCACTAATAGCAGCTCTGCTGCTGATGTTACATTACATTCTTCTGGGGGCATGACGACATGACCCTCGACTCTTCTGAAAGTTTCATCTCATTTTTCCACAAACTTTTAAAAATTTCTTTTTAGCCATTTCATATATAATTTTATCAGGATACTACATGGTGCTGCAGCGGTTTTGTTTGAGTCATGTTTTCAGCCCTCTGCTTTGCACTCCCTGCACAGCCTGTGGAACACTGGGATAGCATTGGCATTTGGAACCTTCCAGTTACATCAATTCTAATCTTCTGTGCTTCCTTTCTCTCCTTGAATCTGTCCTCCCCTTATTATTTTTTTTGTCTGTTATTTATGTTTCATCCTATTATATATTTCACTTTGCAACAAAATTATACTTTTGTCTGAAGGCTTTATGATCATGTTTGCAATGCATTCCCTGTAGACGTTCTTCAGTATCAGATTCTTCACTTTCCTTTTACCTTTTAGGCAGACAATAACAATCAGAAATCCATCTGGGAAAGCTGGGAATAAACTCGTGATAGATCTGATTCCTAATGGATACCGGTGAAGCACATCTGTGTTTTATCACAGCCATCCTTCCTGGATGCTGAAAAGCAGAGAACACGTGGATGTCTTGGTTGTTGCAGCATTTCTGTGTGGAAGGGAATGTTCAGGCCATTTTGGAGACTTCATAGAAGACAAATGTCAACAGAGTTTCCTTTGAAACACTTCCAGAGCTGTACCCAGCCCAGGGCACACCCCAGCAGTTATTTCAGAGCTCTTAGACCAGGAACTCTTGTGATGCCTTTGGAATGCAGCAGGGCTGTAAAAGGGGTTCATTGTGGCACTCTCAAATGAGGTTCTGTGCTAGTACTCCCTTCAGAAACACAAGCTGGTAAAGAGAACTGCTTTCCTTCAGGGGACACAAGGTGTGGTCTGTCTTGAGCTGCAGAGAAGTCAATGTCCTTAGGGGCTCTCACTGCTCCTGGCCCCGTGCTTTGTTTGGCAGACAAACCAGGCTCAGAGCACCAGGATGGCAAATGAATTGTGTGGTGAAACCATAGCAGGGAGGATGTGAAAAGATACAGCATGCACCCTGGACTGGAGGCTTAGTTTACCTCATCAAGGTGCTTTTATTTGGTGGGATAAGTGCCAGTTGCTTTGAGCTCTGTAGTGACTCAGTAATGTTTAGACCAGCATGTAGAACAGCTGAAAATTGAGCCATGGTAGGTCATACATAAAAATATGTTGGGTCATGGATTTGCTCCTATCCACATAGCATTTGTTTAAAAGGACTGCAACCCCTGCTGAGGATGAATAGCTACCAAAAGGGGAGCTGCAGTAAATGTAAAATGCTGCAACAGGGTGGCAGGTGTACAGCTAAACCAGGAGACTCGGGGTGTTCCCTCTCACCTCAGCCACTGATTCAAACATCAATTCCCCAGGGCAGGTGCACAACTGAAGGTGCTGTGGAGTTCCAGTGTGGCTGCCTGCACAAAGAACAAATGCTGTCCTTCCAGATAATCCAGAAGGGCTGTTCATTCTTTATTTTTTTTTTTTAAATAAGGTAACTTGTTTAACAGGTTTTCTATTCCTTCTCAGCTGTTCCAATATATTTAAGGAAAATCAAATCCCTTCAGTCAATTTTAATTCCATATTGTATTTAGAAAAAGCACTGTAAAATTCAATTATCTTCAATAGCAATATTTGTTTTGTGAGACCTTCAAGTAATTTTTTTCTTTTGTTTTGTCTGGGTTTTTTTGTTTATTTATTTATTTATTTTTAATAGTGGCTGGCTTCAGGAAAGATGTTTCATTGTATTATTTAGAGAATGACCTTCAGTACTGATAACATTTGTTGTAGTGCACGTTTTTTTCGTGCACTGTATAAATAATGCATTGTAAATCAACACAGTTAAATGAGATACGACTGCAAAGATTTCTGTATAAATTGGGAAACTTCACCACTTGCTCTGCAAGGACAACCTTTACAAATTTCAGATATTTCTCTGTTTCAGAAAACCTTTCCAGAGGAATTTCAAATCTCTCACATGCCAGATTATTAAACGATGTGGGCAAATAATCCTTGTACTGCAGAGTGGTTGACTAGCACAGAAATGCTTTTTGTGCTAACTTTTTCTAAGCCACTGCTTTGAAAATGTTTGAAGGAACAAAATACAGGAGAAATTCTAGGCAGAGCAATCTGTGGTTCAAAACATGTAGAAAAAAATTTTAAAAAAGTTACTGTTTTTCTTTTTTTTTTGTGTCTCTAACATGGTAGATTTTATATGGAATTCAGACAGTATTAATATTAAATAACTTCAGATCTTTATTAAGTTTGAAAAGCAGTTCAATTTTTTTTTTCTCACGAAGTACGAGAACATTTTTATTAATTTAGATTTGGCCAGAATTATCTGTCAGATGCAGATGATTATGCAATATCTGCCAGCATCCTACCCTAAGACAGTTTTACCAGATGGTCAAGCGTGTTTCATGTGGCACTTGTTTAAATGCAACTATATCTAATTTTTCCTCTAATTATTAACATCATCTTGCATCTAAGGACTTGATCTGCACTGAATTAACTACTTCTAGACTATTTCTGCCACATTTTGTAGTGAAAAGATGCTATTTCAACCTTTATAGTTGGCAGGACAAGTATTTTGCTTTAATATCTAACAGATCTATATTATCATGTGGAAAATTTACAGTAGGAATAACAAATATTTTATCCAGTGCTGATTATGCTGCTTTATAAAGAAAATAGGGCTTGTTCTTTAATTTATGTGTCTGGAAGCAAAATGAGACTGGCACTGAGACTTACTAAAATGATTCTGAGTAATGAAGCAGCAATTTGAGGTACATATGACAAATATAAACAAAATCTCTTAAAAACACATTTGCTTAACTAAAACCCAAAAATAGGGTGTAGGCAGGCTTGCATTCACATCAGTGGTGGAAGATGATAACCAAACAAGATCTTCACTGGGGGATAGAGAATTCCATAGTATTATAGTATGATTATTATTCCACATGTACAGTGGGTACAGTGCTGTTCCCTCTAGTCCTTTGCTCTTTCAAGTTTTGCTTGCTGTAGTTTCCCTGGGATCCTCCTTTAGAATATTCTGGAGTTTGAGCTGATTCTTCTGCTGTGTTCTTCTGCAGACACCTTGGTAAAAGGTGGAATGGTTCTCTTGGAAGTAAAACCTAGTTTGTAACATTAATTATCATTGCATGTAGATAAAACCCAGTGCCATGGGTAGGTAAAACCCAGTGCCACGGGCAGGTAAAACCCAGTACCATGGGTAGGTAAAACCCAGTGCCATGGGCAGGTAAAACCCAGTACCATGGGTAGGTAAAACCCAGTGCCATGGGCAGGTAAAACCCAGTGCCATGGGCAGGTAAAACCCAGTACCACGGGTAGGTAAAACCCAGTACCACGGGTAGGTAAAACCCAGTGCCATGGGTAGGTAAAACCCAGTGCCATGGGCAGGTAAAACCCAGTGCCACGGGTAGGTAAAACCCAGTACCACGGGTAGGTAAAACCCAGTACCATGGGTAGGTAAAACCCAGTGCCATGGGCAGGTAAAACCCAGTGCCATGGGCAGGTAAAACCCAGTGCCACGGGCAGGTAAAACCCAGTACCATGGGTAGGTAAATCCCAGTGCCATGGGCAGGTAAAACCCAGTGCCATGGGCAGGTAAAACCCAGTGCCATGGGTAGATAAAACCCAGTACCACAGGCAGGTAAAACCCAGTGCCACGGGCAGGTAAAACCCAGTGCCATGGGTAGGTAAAACCCAGTGCCATGGGTAGGTAAAACCCAGTGCCATGGGTAGATAAAACCCAGTACCACAGGCAGGTAAAACCCAGTGCCACGGGCAGGTAAAACCCAGTGCCACGGGCAGGTAAGTCAGCCACGGGGTGCAATTTGGGTTTTAAGGTTTATTTCTGAGCTTCAAATTGTGATTTTGCCATGGTACCATAGTGCACAATTTCTCATTTTTTAATTTGGCATAAAAAGTAATAATATGGCCCTGTTATTAGCTACAGAAGAAAGCACTGTTAGCACTCAGTTTTTATGTTAAATCCGAGTACTGTATTGATTTTACAGTAGGAAGACATGCATGTCAGAAATGCAGTAAACAATGAGCCATCAACAAAGCATTGGTTCAGGGTTTGAAAGAGAATTGCAGAGTTCCAGTCAGAAATAACAGAAGGAAGGATATAAAAGAAGAGAGTAGAAAGAGAAAGCAAGAATAAATATAAGTGAAATAATATTGAAAGCACATTCAGTCACTGAGAGGAGCTTTACTGCATTCACTGTTTGCTACGGGGCATCATCCTGTGTATTTCAGTGCCAGATTTTGTGAGAGCAGGAACTGGAAGGCTTGGCTTATGTTTTTAGGATGCTTCCAACAAAAGTAATAAATTCATCCCTGAGTCTGCTTGCACCTCTTGTTAATGGCCATAATCAAGAGCAGTTCCAGTGTAGCCCCCCTGCTCTGCACAGAACTGACCCTTTAACCACGAGCACTAATCAACAAAGCTCATGTAGCAGCAAGGGGACAAAAGTGGAAATTGTTGGAGAGAGGTGCAGCCCAACCTGTCCATGTAGCACTGGGTCAGGCAGGATGAAATTCAAAATCACCTGCAATGAACTGTGCCTCAGAATCTACTGTTTAGTAGCACTGAATTTATATTAAAACATAAAATCTAAGTGACATAAAAATAAGATTTTCAGCATGGTTCTTGTGGACAACAGGACTTGTAAAAGATATTTTAGCTGTGTAATTTATTCCTGGATAATTGTGATTGGCACCCAAGGGGAAAAAAATGCTTTGGGAACAGCTCTGACTCTTGCATAAGCACAATATTTGGATGCCCAGATGAGATTTAAACGTAGATATTTGTGATTCTATTTGTTACTTTGAGAAGGAAAAGCAATGCTATCATGAACTATTAGTTATAGACTCTATTATCTCTTATTTTATGTGAGAGTGAGACTGTCCTGTTGTCCAGGGGTCCAGATGAGGAGGGAGAGTTTTCATGACTTCACCTGGTGAACTACTCTCAAACAGCTTGCTTTTGTGGGATTCCATCTTGTCTTGGAGACACACGTTTTGTGCAGTAAACCCCTTGTTATCAAATGCATTTTTGAGGCTGAAGGATAGGTTTTTTTTCCTTTAATCAGGCAATGTGTCCTTGTGTGCTTGGCATCACGCTTACAATTGTTGTTTTCAAAATACATTGCAGTACACAACTGTACAGCCTGTTGCACATTTAATAACAACCCCTTTATTTTACAGGGTTTCCCCAAATTCTCTGTAATTTTGCAGTTGTTTTTCATGACCACAATATTCTACACTTAGAGTATCTAAAAAGGAACACTAGGATGGGATATCAGCAAATCCTGCAAGTACTGTACCGTGTCAGGATTGATCCAGTAGTAATTTGCATCCAGCTGGGGCTGAGTTAGGATCTTGTGTGGGCAGGAATAATCTGAGGAATGGTGCACACTGCATCTCTCTTGGCAAGAGGTGGGTGTCAGTTTGGGAATGCTGCTCCCCAGTGGCTCACAGTTGCTCTTATTTTCTTAATAAAGCTGCCTGTTAAATTTCTCCTTTCAGATTTCAGGTGTTTCAAGAGACTATCTGTGCTGTGCTACAGATGCTGGTCATAAATCAAAATACTGATGGAAAGCAGAGATAATGATGGAATATTCCGTCAGCTCTTTGTTTTTTTTCTCTCTTATTTTAGTACTTTATAACTGACTTGTGGTTAGAGCTTTTAACCATCCCATCTCCAGCACTAGGAGTTGCTATGGTGGTGAACTGGAGGATGCAGGGGCTGGGATGGGGGTAAAGACAACCTCTGCTTTTCAGGATGACAAAAACAGGCACCAAGGATGCTTTTTTTTTTTTTTTCAATAGCTACCCTTGCTGGTGGTTGTGGCTGTCTGTAATAAAGGACTTGCTGGTCCTGGTGATTACACCAGGGATGTTCTTGCACTGCTGAGCAGCACTGAATGTTGGAACCACGTTGTTCCTGACCTGCAGAAATGATTTGAACTCTTCTAGCAGCTCCCACTCCAGAAAATGTAGAGCCAAAATAATTTCCTGCATGAATAAGGCATTAGAAAAGACTGAAGGAAACTAACTGGAATGTTTGAGTGGATTGCCAGGCACCTCTTTGCCTGCATAGTAGAGATGGTCATTAATGGCAGGTAGCCTTACTGAGATCATGTATTCAAGAGAAAATAATGGGCTGGTTTTCAGTAATTCAAATATTTCTCTCTTCCAGCTATTGCTTTTCTTCCACCTTTCTTGTACACAGGCTTTCCCTCTTTAACCCATCTGATCTTTTACTTGGAAGACCTGTAAGAAATGTAGGTGTTCATCCTTTCTTCTAACAGACAGTTGTGTGAAACATGAAGCTCTGCACTGATTCCAAGGAATTGGTGTCATTTGTTGTGGATGCAATCCTCTGTCAATCTGTTACCTCTCTTGCTTTTTGTAGTATGTTACCCATTTTTATATTTTCTTCCTTCCCCCAGCTCAACCCTCTGGGCTTTTTTTCCCCTCCCTCTGTTTTCTTCCCTTTTATTTTGGACTCTTTTTTTCTCCTCCCCTCTCCCTTTTTGCTTTCCAGCTTCAGTTATTTTAGAACATGATGTTATGGATGCCTTTTATTCTCATGTCAGAGTTTCAACCATCATCAGTGATCCCATCAACTAAAACCAGATTCTGTACTCACACAAAAAGCCCCACCGAAATTCTCTGATGTTGCTCTGAAGGGCTCAGACACATTTTCCTTCTGGGAAGAAGTGGGACAGGGAAGAGGGGGTTGCTGCTGGCTCCTCCAGCTTAAAACTGATCTTTTGTCTACACTGCCACTGCCACCCAGTTTCTGGGCTTCTTGCACTTGTTTTCTTTTACACTGTGCTGTCTACCTGCAGAGTTTCCTTCTCTGTCAGTGTTAAGTAGTTTATTCTCTAAAGAAACAGGGACTGCACTGGAATTTATTTTTTCTCCCCCTGCTTTTTGCTCCTATTGCACCTTTCATGCCATTGCTTCATCTTTAAGTGGTGCTTTATGTCAGATGAGGGACAGTCATTTTTCTGAAAAATGAAGACCCCCTCGGTCATGAAAAAGTCCTGGGCTCATTACTCTGTGGAAGGAAAGCCCAACAAAAGCTGGGATGAGAAAGAGCTGCTCGATGACAGAAACAAAACATAACTTGCAGTGTATTTGTCTTGGAGTAAAAGTAATGTATGCCCTCTATTGAACAGGTAACCTATCGATTATAGCGTAACCGGAGCACTCTCAAATCCCTACCAGGCTTTCCTTCTAATGGATATTAATGTCTCCAGCTTTTCTCATGTTGGTTTGGAGAAATATTGAGGGTTACAGCAATGTAAAAAAGAGCTACTCAACAGTTCTGGTATCTTCTGACTTTAAGAGCCACTTTATCAATTTTGCAGTTGTCTAAGGATACTGATTAATTTGCATTCATGTTATGTAATTTAAAGATAAAATTATTCATGTTTCATCTATTTAAAAAAAATAAATTCTGCAGAGGCTTCCTTCTACTGTCTGAAGAGAGATTACATAAAGAAATGTGCTCCTGAATGCGTTTATCAACTTGGAAAAGGCTTCCCTTTTATCTGAGTAGCTTTTCTAAGTGTTTCTGTTTCCTTTTCCCACTGTGTTTTATATAAATTCGTGAACATCAGGAATATAATTTCTGACATATCACTGGGGAGAGATCTGGAGGGATGAACACTGTTGCCCTTGCACATTGGTGGGAAGGCTGGGGATGCTGAGTCTTTACCAAGACAGCTGTTCCCAAAATGTTCAATCATTGTTAAATAAGCTAACAAATAGGAATTGCTGAAAACAGAGCAGGTATCTCATCTAGTTTCTGCATTGTTCACTTTAATTTCTCTTGTGTATCTACTGTCAGGATAGTTTTACAGTTACTACAGGATGACAAATATTGATTAATGTACAGATTTCCTACAATGCATGTAGGAGATGCACGTATGCATGTATATGTTTAAGTACCTATATATGTATATGAGGTCATATCATAGATATAGATAGATAGATATAGATAGATATAGATGATACAGATAAAAGAAGCCTGTTGCAGTACATTTCAGTTTCTTATATTACCAAAATTAAGTGAAAAAGGTTAAATATTCTCTGCAGCTGATTATCTGTTGTTAAAAATGAAAGGGATTTAATTACTCAGGGTTTTATATTAATGTTTAATAGACAATCTTTCACCTGAATACAGTTTTACACTCAGGACAGAGCTCTGTCTCAGTTTGCATTGCTTCTGCTGGTAAACTTAGTTGATCAAGAACATTCAAATAAGGTTTTTTGGATAAAGCCCTCTGGTTTCCTCCCAAATAGTGCTTTATTTTGGTAGGTTTGTTTATTTGGGGTTTTTGTTTGTTTGTTTGTTTTTGGCCCCCAGAGTTCCAGCTGCCTCCATCTCTTCCTTTCCTTCTTTCCTGCCTACCTGTGTTCCCCAAGAAAATTTCTCTGTGCCAGGTCTTGGCACACCCGTGTCTCTGCAGAGGTTCATGGGGAGTTTTATTTTCCAGCTTCTGAACAATGATCAAAGCTGTCACATCAGTCAGTTTTATTTCATCCATGTGAAATTTCTTCCTTACTCTCACAATTCTTTTATCTCTGTTTCAACTACCAGCAGCTCCAAAAGTCAGATTCACTTTATGAATATGCATAAAATTTGTGTTTGGCTGTTCCCTTCTAGCAGGACTGTTCTCCATCCACGTTTAAAGCCCTCCAGAAGTCTGGAAGTCAGGGGAACTTTGAAGTTATTCTATCCAGAGGCTGCAGGGTCCTGCATCTCTCTGCAGCACAGGGATGTTTGTGGCTGGCTGAAGAGTTTTCTTTACTTTCTGCCATTCTTGAAGCTGCTACTCAGGGGTCTCCTCCCCTCAGTGCCTCCACAGAACCACAGAGGCAGGGCACTCTTCAAGTTGTTTGTTTCTGTGTTTTCTCTTTATCTCTGCTTTGGTTATAAAGTTATGCTTTTTAATCTTCTTTAGGTATCTGTGTCTATTAAAAATTATTCTTAAACAATTTTAATGTCATTCTTACCACCACACAGAATAACAAGTCCAGTTTTAGTATTGCTCATATTAGATTACTTTTGGCTGTTTTTTGAATTCTAGTGAAATGGAGGTTTAATACAGCACCAAAATTTATGTTAATTTTCAGCAGCTTGTTTTTATTTACAAAATAAGAAGTTGTAACTTCAAGAATTTTGATTCCATAATATTGAAAGCTAATCAGTTCTGTTTTGTGTTGAGTGTGCATGGAAAGAAGAATTTCATTATTTGATATTTTATCTCCAACTGTAAAGCCAGAGGCCACATATTCAGAAGAAAAGCTTTCTAAAACCAGGATACTTTATTAACTCACAGCTAGTATGCAGGGATTTGATTAGAGTTAACTCACAGAATCATGGAATCACAGGATGGTGTGGGCTGGAAGGGACCTTTAGGGTCTTGTTCCACCCCCTGCCTTGGGCAGGGACACCTTCCACCATCCCAGGCTGCTCCAGCCCCAATGTCCAGCCTGGCCTTGGGCACTGCCAGGGATCCAAGGGCAGCCACAGCTGCTCTGGACACCCTGTGCCAGCCCTGCCCACCCTGCCAGGGAACAATTCCTTCCCAATATCCCATCCAGCCCTGCCCTCTGGCAGTGGGAAGCCATTCCCTGGGTCCTGTCATGCCATGCCCTTGTCACAGGGGTCTCTCCAGCTCTCTTACAGGCTCTGGGAAGCTGCTTTACATTCTCCCCAGGGCTTTGTAAGAATTTCCAAGTTCTGGTTCTGCCAGAGCCATGTCTGTGTGTGTGTGACACCACGTGTGACAGAAAAAGCCATGTGGGGGTTGGAAAGTATGGAACAGAAGGGGAAGGGCAGTGAGGGCTTGCCTGGGCTGCATCAGGAGCACTCTGAGTTAAAACCTATAGATAAAAATTCCAATACTTTCACATTAATGCGCTGTCCATTGTCATTACAGGACACCTTGAGCTTTCTCACATAGTGCATTGAGGTTTGGTGAGTGACACTGCTTTTCTCAGAATATTTCTCCAATCCTTGCCTGCTGAATGCAATCCACAAGCTGTGGGTGTCAGTCTGGAATTTAAAAAAAAAAAAAAAAAAAAAAGATGTCTGAGCAGCAACATTTGTCTCCTTGACGTTTAAAAAAAAGACAGTTGGGGTAGTGGCTCTCGGTTCAGTTCTCACTTTTATCCTGCACTTAAACTTCTGATTAAGGTCATGCAGGACACCTTGTCATCTTTGCACCACTTAGCTTGACTTTTATCTGATGCTGAAGAACTCGCTAAGTTGTCTTTGAAGAATAATGTTCTGAGGAAAATGGATCTAAATGGATATATTGGGTAAAATAAATTCACCTGCAGGCCTGTGAAAAAGCACTGTAAATCTTGCCATGACCCTGCTCACTAAGGAGGTTTGTTGATAGCATTATATTAAATCAGGAGCAGCAGAGGAAGCTATAGAGATATTCAGCAGTAACTGAAGAGGGAGAATTGCATGGCTTGTGGGATTTCAGAATATGGAATTTTGTACTTCCAGGTCATTACTTTGAATTCAAATACACTCCTGGTAGTAATAAAAATCTGTTACCAGATGACAGCTCTCCAGTTTCATGTATGAAATGAGCTGAGGCTTTCTCTCCACCTGGTAATGGGCAGATGCCCGCTACAGAAAAAGTGTCACAGCTGACACTATCAGCTACTTCTGTTGGCATCTCAGGGGGGTGGGCAGCAGATAAAAACCTCATAACAGAGTCACCTCTTTGACCTTAGATTAGATTCTTCTCTGGTGTTCAGCAGGGAGCTGTGTGCAGAGGAAAGTTTAGAGGATAATATATATTCCTCCTTTATATAGCATTGTTGAACACTGCTGCAATAAACAGGAGTTAAAAATTGGGGGCAATTTCCAAATTATTGCTCATAAATTAGAGACTATGTGTTATTCCTTATTCCATGTGGCACCAAACAGGTTTTCAACAAGGGAGGCATCTGAAAGGAGGTGTAATTAATGAGTATTTTGGCATGGGCTAGCATTACTCTTTCTCCCTTATTCTCTGGGGCTTACCATTGTTGACACCACTGAATAAGAAAGCTAATTTATTCTGGATGTGTAGGTGTTACAGAATATAGCTGCTTTTGAAGAGAAGATGTAGTGCATTTATCATGTCTGATTTAAAGACAGTGGTCCTTTGGTGCTTGCAGAAGTGAGTTCTGTGACAAGTGCCTGTGACTGCTGTGTGACTCATGAAGTGGGAAGTCCTACAGGAGCTCCCACAAAGTAGCTTTTCTCTCTTGAAACCAAATCATCTCTCTTATGCCTTCTCTGGGGTTTGTTTTGCTCACAGTGTGAGGGAGTTCCATGTGAAGCTCTTGTTACCACATGAATAAATGCAAAAAAGCAGTTGCCTCATGAATCCTGAGGTGGAGGCTGCTGTGAAAATCCTCATCTGTCTCCAGATAACTGTGATTCCTGATAACACAGCTACCATGGGAAAGAAAGATGTGGATTTAAAAAAACACCATGTGCACATGTGGATGTGTAAGCAGAGGAGGAGGAGGAGGAGGAGCAGGAGGAGCAGTTCCTGGTGGTGACAGGAGGACCTCAGGTACAAACATCACTGTGCTAACCCAAGAGCCAGCTCTTGACTTGCTTGGAGGTGAAACCTGCCACTTGTCCATGGCTCACCATCAAGCAAAGAGAGGGCAGATGTTGTTTCAAGCCCAGCAAACTGTTGCTAGTGATTGGAAATAATGCAGATACTTTTTATAAAACACTGTGACAGATTGCTCTGGATACAAACCCTCCCATTTGCAGGAGGCATTGTCAGTACAGGGGATTTGAGGATGTAAAGAAGAGAAGCCTATAGAAAGACCCCTGTAATTATCCAGGAGGTTGAAAGAGAAACAATATTCTTTTCCTTTGCTCATGATCTTGATGTTCACCTTAAATTGAAGTGTATTGCACTTCTTTTCTGGATCAGATCTTAAATATTCTTCATAGAAGTAACTCTACTGACACTCCTACAGTATAACCACCAAATTCAGCATTACTGATAAATGTAATATTTGTAAACATAATTTATAAGCACAACATAGGATGTTAATTGCCCTGAAGACATTAAGGTTATGCAAAATTTCCAGTACTGTATGATTTTGTGCTTTCTGTTTGGCGTTTTTGGTATTATTATGAGAAGTTTTAAATAGCAATGCTGCTAGATTTATAGCATTGGAACTAACGGGAGCCAATAAAATCAGACTTGGCTTGGAGTAGCAATCTTAATGCTGATGAACATGGCAAACATGCACAGCTTCCACCTGGGGACAGTTGACACAGATGGCAGAACGGATTTTGCCATGTGCTATATGTCTTATTAATTGCTGTGCCCATTACTGTAAACTCCAGAGCCTGCTTCTTTGTTCCACTATTGTGGGCAGTTTGTCTGGTGTGTGTTTACTGCAGACTATCAGATTTCTCTATTTATTTTGTGGCTTCTCTTTTCTTCTCCTCCCTCTCCCTGCTCTCCTTCCTTCCTCTCCCCTGGACTTGTGCACGTGACTTGTTTTGGGCAAGAAGATCAAATCCCACCGTTTCAGAGGTGGGTTAGCATTCCAAGCAGACAATAGTTGGAGTGACATTCTAAAAACAGGTGAAGTGAATGTGCAGATTCCTTAGCAATGTTTGCATCCATGGAATATGGACAATTACACCTTTGAGTCCACTCTTTCAGGTTTGCAAAGACTTGGATGACCAGAGGTTCTGTGTGATGTGACTCCTCAGGGAGAGCTCCTGCCAAACCATTAGAACTATTGTGTGTAAAAGCAGATGGACTGAGCTCATTGAAATCCCCAAACTGTAAACTCCAGAGGGACTCTGCCCCTTTTGCTACCTGGTGGGAACCAGACAAAGAAAGCCCTGAAACTCAGTGAAGCACTGTGTAAATCATTCTGGGTAAAGCAAGGATATTAAACCAAGAAATTACATGGAATGAAAAGCACACTGATGGCAACAAATATGGTGTTAATTGCTATTTTTTTTTCGGGTCTGACAGCATTACTAGCAGCCAGTGGGTAGCACTAGGTAACTACTGGAGAACAGTGTGAGTTAAATGTTTTCTCAGTCCTGGGCTTGACCTAAATATCTGGTGCCCTGTTCTGGAGAATTTGATTGGGTTGTCATTGCCAGTCAAAAGCATTGTCCCTTACACCATCGAGCATCTCAAATGCTGAACCAGTGTCAGGTTTGCTGTGGTAGCAAAAGTGAATTGTAATCAAAGCCTCTCTCTGGTGGGACAGAGCTTAACAATGGTTTTGGTTGGAGGCTTGAAATGTAAGTGGTCTGGCTCTTGGGGCTTCCAAGGAGTCAGAGAAGTCCTGGAAATGTGACAATTAAATTAGGACATGAAATCTTTTACAAAACCATAAAACCTTTGCGAGCCACGTCCGTGGCAAAAACCCCCCTGGGAGCCAGGCAGGCTGTTCTAGCCCCCAGCAGCAGCTCAGAGCAGGGAGGATGTACAGCACATTTCACCTTCTAACTCACACATTTCATCTGTGTCACTGCCTGCTCTTGCAGCGTTGACTGCTGCATTCAGCATTGCCAAAAGTTATGTTTTTAACAATTACAGGCATATTTATTAAATCTAAGGTGCAGCTGGAACTGCAGCATGGAAAATAACCTTCTTACAAGGCAATTACTGTAAAATGTTGTCTCTTCCTTGCAAGCACAACATAAACACACTAATTGCTAAAAGTTCTTTGTCATTTGCATTAAATAGCTATCCTTCAATTATTTAAGGGTTTCAACAAAAAGAAAATAGCAAAAATAAACCCCTCAAAGAACATAAAGGTTACCAAATAGCCTTATCTCAAAGCTTTGCTATCAACACTTTGCATTTCACTTTTCATGCCAGCTTTCACAACATTTGAAACATGTGGTACAATAATGAATTTTAAAAAAATGCATAATGATTTTTTGACACATTTCCCCCCACCCATTCCTTTCTGTTAGAGGATGGCACAGGTTTAACTCTAAATACGTTTAAATTACAAGATTTGCATGAGCTAATCCATAGCCTGTTCTTTTTTACATGCTTTTTATATTCACAGAATCACTAAGGTCGGAAAAGACTTCCAAGATCCCAGAGTCCAACCTGTGTCCAATGCCCACCTTTTGTTTCACAAACATCACATTATTTTGCAGTGTGTTGGTTTGTTCCTATTCATGTACAAGGCTTTTTTTGTGTTGTTTTGTTTTTTTCAAGAATCCTTGAGGCTGAAGTAGTTGCAAACCAGAGTTAGAACTATTTTACTCATTTAAAAATGGCTAGAAGGTATGTGGTGGTTAGCTAATTCTTGAGTTGGCTTATTCCATTTTATAAAGGCTTTTTTATTGCAGCAGCAATAAAAGCATTACCTACACATTTTGTTCTTTAATCCCAGGAGAATTATATGTGTTGTATCAGGTTATACAGTTTAAATTCTGTTTCCCAGGACTTAAAGTAATGTGATGAATATTAAAACAAGAAGTTACAGACGACCAGGATATTCATAAATTTGTGGGGAGAAGGAGGGGAGAGTTAGTTCAGAAAACTGGTTGTGTTTTGCAAAACCACATCTTTTGCTAGTGACTCCAGGAGTGTCTGCTATGCATGCTGTGGTTAAATCAGGGTTTGAAGATGGTCCCATTGAGATTAGAAGTAAAAAAAAAATCATAAAAAATCATTGTCTGTTTTGTTACTGCTTATTCATTTCGGGTCATTTCAGAGAAAATATTAATTTCTTAGCAAATGTTATTCCAGAGCTGCAGAAAGACTAAATTGTTTCTTCAGCCACAGAGAGCAGATTTGAATTCCTGGCTTTAGCAGGTGCTTCAGAAGATTCCCATGTTTTAAGTAGGTTTTTCAATATATTTTGAAGGTAAATCTACCATCACTGTCTATAGAGAGGAATCTGCTGCATGTGCTGACGTGAGCTGGGGCTGTTTCCAGTGAAAGTGAAATACAGCAGAATTATATTTCTGACAGAGAATATGATCATAGCAAAAGTCTAACCTAAATATCTGGGATATTTACAAACTGTCTTCAATCCACCCATGCTTGTTTAAGGATAATTTGATGAAACAAGGTAAACCCTTCCATTACTCAATTTTTCTCTTTTTTTTTTTTTTGATAATTTATTGATCCACAAATTTTAAATCCAAACAGTAGCATTAGAGAAGTTCAGGTTGTGAGTATCAGGTTTAAAAACATGCAGTGGTTTCATTTCAACACCTTCACGTGTGGCCTTTCTACACACACTCTGGGACCAGAAAATCAAACCCAACAGGTAAAAGACAAAACCCAACTAAACTCCAGCTCTGGGCTGCTTGTTGTGATGACTTTTAAGGCTGTATCAGCAAATGTGTGGAAGGCATCAGTCTTAGAAGTTTCCAAAGTGATCTCATCTTGATAATGAGTTTCTTTCTCCTGGAAATGGGTCCATTTCAGTGATTCCTTTTTTCTATAGTGCTGTATGAGGGCTTTAGAATTTCTCATTTGCCTCTCAAAGACTTATTTTGCTTGGCCCTCAGTGCAGCACATTAATATTTTCTGAAAGATAAAGATAGAATCCTGTCAAAGCCCTTCATTGTCTTAATTTGAGAGCTGGTGGATTTGATAGATCAGGGACCTTCTCTCATCTGGTAGTGCACAGGTGTGACAAGAGATCAGTAACCACTGCCCAATGGAACTTGATTGAAGGACATTTAAATGCTTATAAATATGTCATCAATTCTTGGAAAAGCAGTACCAGTGGGACTAATAGGACAAATCAGAATATCTGAACAGACCTCCTCCTATGGTCCAGTACAATTACAGTTTTAATTACAATTAAATTCACCATTGTGGCAGTGGGTCAGTCAGTGGAAGGATGTGCCTGATGAAATATTGTGTACAGGAAAGCCAAAGTAATGAAACAGCTGTCTCCATCAGAGCAAATTTACTGTTTGTTCATGGAGAGAGATGATTTGTTTGATTAATAATAACTCAGGGACACAGCTGAGGTGCTGCATACACAGAAGACCTCACAGTGAAGTTATAAGAAAAAGGCATTTTAGAGGAGAGCTGTTTTGGGTACAGGGAAGTGACAATAATTGCCTGCTTATGAATTCTGAATAAATACTTGAAAACCTCTGAGCATGAGTGACTACGATTTACATGCTCCATATGTCCTAGTAAACTTCTGATTGCTGGTGCTTTTATTGCTTTTCAAAATTTAAATGTTCTTCTTTTAAAAGATGGGAGTTTGAAATCCTAAATCAGCTGTGAGTTAGGGTGTTGCTTTGGGTTTGGATCATTATTTTGTTTGTTTTTGTTTCTAATATATCATTTATGTGATGAAATAAAGAGTACAGAGAAAGAAAACTAGCAGATTTGACTTAAATGGAAGTTGAACATACAGAAATCACATAAGACAAAACACAGATTAGGGGCCCTCTTTAAATTAATCAAGAAGAGAACTTAACTTTGTAATTGTGCATGTAATGTGGGCTTGCAGTTTCACAAAGTCCCTAAATATATGGGATAGCCACGAGAATTACATGGATATTTGAGCTCAGTATGCCCATTCTCCAAGTGGGATTGCAGTGCATTTGTCCATCTCTTTCAGCACTTGCCAAACCAACCCACAGGAATATTATACAGAGTGAAAGACATTAATTCAGGTAGGCTTTGCCTTTCTTTCAAGACCAGAGGAGTTGGAGGGTGTTGCTGGTATTTTGAGATTAGCTGATTACATGGCTAGAAGAGAATAAACAGCATTCCCTTGGTCAGCAGGGGCCATGCTGAGTATTTAATACCCTGTATGATCTCTGATCCATACTTGATGGTTTCTCAACCATGCACACTTGTAGAGAGTTCCTGAAGGATCCTTGGGTATTTCATGGCAGAGAGCTGTGCTGCTTTCCAGTGTTGACAGAAAGGTTATTCTTTCTCTTTTGTGCTTTTGATGCCAGTTTTCCAGCTGCATTGTCTATGGGGGAGCATGCTGTTATATCTCCAAAGCATTAAAAAAAAAAAAAAAAGAAGTTAATGGGATTCTAGAATAATTCCTATGATACAACAGTGCTGGTTGAGGAACAGCTCCTTCTGGGAAGATGGTTTCTTAAAATTGGAGTGCTGTGTTCTCATTATTAACCCAAGATGCATAAATGCAAATAAACCTAAGACTTCACAATATTTAAAAGGATTTATAGTGGGCAGAGCAGAAAAAAAAAAGTCAAAAAGGGAAAGAAAAAAAGAAACCTTCCTAATTTGCTCATTCTGAGGCTGGAATGTTATTAAATTGCTGAGCCAGGTTAACTGCAGTTGGGATAAAGAACCTGTTCCCTGAGCTTTCCCTCACTGCTTGTGAAGGAACCAATAGGTTTGAGATTAATGGCCCAAGCACGTTTTAGTACAAAGGGTTAAATGGTTTCTTCCTTTGGTTGAATAAAACAAACAAACAAACAAAAAATGCTTAATAACTGAAGTTTCTTCAGTTTCAAAACTGGGATTTTGAAACAACAGTAGAATTTGTGGCCCTCAGTGGCCAAAAGTAGTGTTCTCTACCCTTTGCAAAAAGCATAATCTGGTTTTGAAAATCAGTTGAGAAATACACTGGTTGTATTTAAGTATTCTCCTAAATTCACTTCTGGACTTAGCAATTAGAATTTATGGTGACAAGAATGTATTTACATGCATTCTTTCACACACAGAATGAAAGCATCTCCATAAACTAAGAAGTAAATCCCACAGAATGGTAACCTGACAGAATGGAGGAGGGGAAAGACATTTTTAAAACAATTGTCTAAAAACTGAGATTTTCAAACTTCCCTTTTATTTAGGATACACGTTGATATTTACATAAGCTGATTTTTTGTTGTTGTGTGTTGAAGAAATTATGGGAAAAAATTATTTACAGTGTTGTTCTCATAAGCCCAGTCTTTTATGAGCTTGATATCACCCTGTGATAAATACTAAGCACAAATAATCCTGCAGCTGCAGTTCCTTATTCCCCCTCCTAGTTGTGCATGGTTTGTGCTATGTAAGGTCAGATTTGTTGTGGGCTGTATTCACAAGGTTTCCACACTGGCTTTCCCACCCCTCTCCTGAGGTGTCTTTTTCCTGTGTCTGATGTGCTTGGATATCAGGTTTGTGAAAAGAATTGTAGTGCCAAGGGAAAAAAATGTGTCAAGGTGGTGTTTTTGTGAAGGCTGAGAAGGGGCTGCAACTTGGAGGCCTGGCACATGTACTGGGTAGGTCAGGCAAGAAAACCACCTTTTCTGATGCACTGGCAGGTCTTTCTTGGGTTTATGTTTGTTTTTTGGGCGCGTGGTGGCTCTGCATTAAAGGCAGCGTGGGCTGCTGTTATTGCCATCACATTTCATGGGTGCAGGTGCTTGGCTTTTGCCAGCTGCTCTGGGTGTCCCTGGCAGGCTCTGGCACTGGGGGGCCCCTCAGCCAGGCTGGGGACACCCTGGGGACACGTTGTGTTCCAGGAAGGATGGGGCAGAGTCCCTGCTGGACTCCAGCCTGGAGCTGTGCCCTCCAGGACTTGTGGCTTGTGCAGAGCCATGCTGGAGCAGCTCCTGACACACCTGGGAAGGGCTCAGGCTCACCTGGTGCAGCTCCACTGCCAGCGTGGAGATACACTGACCCCTGAATCTGCATGGGGGGATGAGCTGGGCTCCTTTCCCGCAGTTTCACCACTCTTCACACCAACAGGTACCTGTCATTTCCAGAAATGGAGAAGGAAAGTCACTCTGTAATTCATGAGGTGTAAGTTTTAATTATTGCAGTGACCTTTCTGACTGTCCTTGTCTTTCTACTTATCCATTGAACTGTGCGTTAGACTCCCTGACTTGAAAGTAAATGATTTTCTGACTGGTGGGAGAGCAGGGATCTCAGAGCAGGTTCCAGCAGTGCTGCTCTGGCCTGCTCCTGGGGGCAGTGCTGGGTGTGTTCCTTGGTCAGAACAGAACTTGGAGTGGGATGAACATACCCCACAGGAGGAACATCTGGGTTTTAGTGTCTTCAGAAGGAGTTTTTGAATTTATCCTTTCAGTTCCCAGAAAATACTCCTCCTGTTGACTTGAGTGAGGGTGGAATCTTGGTTGCATTATTGTATTGGTCATTTAAATGCCTCTTTACCCCTGCTGTGTTTGCTCATCCAGCTACAAACCTGTCCATGCAGGAGGTGGATCCTGCTGTGTTCGTGCACAGAAACAAGAGCTTTGGCAGGTATTTTATCACTTAGTGTGCGAGCTGACACAGGCAGGACTCGGAGGCAGCCACAAAACCAAGGGTGAATGGCAAAGGCTAAATTTGTTTTCCTTCTGCTGCAGACTGGGGGATTGCCAGGTCCCACAGGGCAGGTCCTTGCTGGACCTGCTGGTGTCACCTCTGTCCCAGGGACACACACAGGTGTAGTTTAGCCTGTGCTTTGATCGCTCCCACAGCAGGGCAGGAATCCCAAGCGTGTTGGAATGGTCTATCCAGGCATGTCTTATCTAAACACAGATGTTCTACTTGTCAAGCACTCAGGACTAAGCAACAATCAGGATAATATATGTGTTCTTCTACACCTCAGCTGCAAGTCACTTTGATATGCTCAAAATCCTCCTCACCTTTCCTCCATTCATTTTCCTACACCTATTAAAAGTGATTATGCAAAATACCCTTTTTCCTGCTCCTTTAGCAAATTCCTGTCTTGCATTTTCACCTCCAGTTTATCAAAAATATGCCATGTGCAAAATGTCCTTTATTAGATGTGTGAGGAAGAGCTGCCAGTGTTTAGATTGGCTGTTCGTCCTCTCTCTGCTGGTCCAGCATAACCAACATTTGCTTCCTGAACATTAGCCAAAAATTATCTTCTCTCCAGCTGGATGGGGATGTTTCATCATCTTTAAAAACTGAGGTGACCATTATGTTGTTATTGTTAGGCAATTATTTCCTGTTCCCATACAAATTTGTCTTCTGACCAGTTCTGGCCATGATGTGTCTGGCAGAGAAGCCAATGCAGACTAATCAAGGCTTGGGAGAGCTGCTGTCACTGTAATGCAATTTGTCACCTTCTACCCTGCTGCCTTTGCCACTGCTCCTGCTCAGGAAATGCATCTGTCATCTTTCTCAAGGCTTCCTATCCCTAACTGATCACCTTGCTTGCAAAAGGGAAAAAATACAGAATTGCAGTGGCTGTCCCAGAGCGAAGAGGAGCAGGAGCTGGTCTCATGTTCCCCTTGCACAGTGCTTGAGCTCGGCAGGGAGCTGTTTGGGAGCCTGGTTCAGATCTCTCTGTGCACTTTCTCCTGCCTAAGGCACATGAGAAATGCAGGGAGAACTGAGTCAGTTTGGAGGAAGGAGCTGGTACTTTATTAACCAGCTAAATGCACACAAAAGATGGAGCCAAACTCCTGGGAAGTGCAGTGAAAGGATAATGGACACTGGCTGCAACACAGGAAATTCTTTTCAGACATTAGGAGAACATTGTTGACAAAGAGGTTACACAAACCCCAGAGCAAGGGCCTAGAGAGGCTGTGGAATCACTGGGTTTGGATGTACTTGTAGAGTTGTGAAATTTTTTTTTTTTTTAAAGACACTTTGCCTCTGCTCAGAAATATATTATGATTGATTTTTCCTATAAACGTTTGTGTAGTTATTTCAGTACCTGTAAATAAGCATTTTATCTCAGCAGTAGGTTAGTCATAAGTGATTTTAGAAATGAAATAGGTGTGGGGAACAGAGGCCATTTGTTTCTGTGCTTTTTTAAAGCATCTGGAATGAGCACAGGGAGAGATGAGACACTGAACTAGATGGCCACTGTTCTCAGCCAACACTTGGAAGCACAAAGCTCTGCTCAGACACCTGGATTGCTGAATGTAAACCTCCTCTGTGTTTACTGGTTCATCTCAGTTTTACTGGTTCAATTCTGCATTAGAATTCTATTTCTCACACAAGTTTCCAAGTTTGACTTCTATCTTGATGTAGATTAGAAAGCTTTTCTCCCTCCTCCCACCCCTGCCTGCCTCCCAGCTTTACTCCCTTATGTTATAAATGGTATGACCAATACATGAGACTGTGTAGAGAAATCACCCTTGGAGAATTCAATTTTCTCTGCCCTCTTACATGATGTGTAAAATTTATTTTGAACCTTAAAAACTGTAATATTAATCTCACACAGAGTTATGAGTTTTAAAATGCCTATTTGGGCTGGTAGCTTACAGGGGAAGGAAAGGAAGCAGCTGGTTTTCCTTTTTTAACATTTCAGCTACTTCTTTTTTTTTAGATTTTTTTTTTCTTTTTCCATAATCTCCTGCTTTCCTCCTTTTCCATTTTGTAACACTGTTATGCAGATAAAGATTTATAACATGTAACCTTAATAGCACTAAACACTTGTTTAATTGGTAGAGATTTGGGAGGAGGCCCAGACTAATTAACACAAATTTCTACTCCATTGTCAGTGATTAATGGATTTTAGGACCAGATCTTTTTGGAGCTAAAATTATACTGAAGGCATGTTGAAAATAGAAAATAAAATCATATATGGCTACCTTGACAAACATTCTGTTCCTAGAATAATGCTTGTTTTTTATAAGTAACAAGACACATATGCAGTATAAACAGCGAGTTTCCCTTTTGAAATATTGTTTATAGTGACATAAACCCTCCTGGAATTCTCCCCAAGTATATCCACACACCTCTAATTTCATAGTTTCTCTTCCTTAAGAATTGAATAATGAGCAATTTTACTACAGCAAGTCCTGAAAGTGATCTTTATTAAAGCTCAAAACTCAACTGGTTGCTTATAAAAACACAGAAGCTAGAAAAAAAATATGATAGAACCTTATATAAATACTTAGTAAAATATCTTTAAAGGTCCCAGATTAGGAAGGGATAATTACAGTTCAAGCAGGACAAGACTTAAGTTCAAGTGTGCTATTAATATTAAGCATGTGATCTTCTCTGGCTATTTCAGGTTCTCTCTGGTAGCCCCAGAGAAGGACCCTGCTCAGGAAAGCCCTGTCCTGGTGAGCAGCAGAGAATGCTCAGCCTGGCAGACACTGAAAGCCAGGTCAGATTAATCCAATCTGTAAGAAAAACGATTCAGCATCTCTTGGGTAATTTTCTGCAAAGGCCTTTGAAAGAACAAGAACATGAAGGAAGTTTTGTGTCATCAGAATTTTCTGCCTTTTGAACCTTTTCACTGCTTGGCCTCCATTTCACCAATTGAGCTGATCTTAGTGGAATTCTCACCTTCTTCCAAGTGTCTTCTTGACCTTTTGTTGGGTCAGGACCCAAGGGCCCTGGTTAAAGGATGATGCCCTGTGATTTAATACACTATTTCTCAACATTTCCCTCCCTTCTTTGCTCTCCAGCTCAGGAGTGTCTTGGCCAGCTGTGTATTTGTATTCCTCTTGTCACTGCAGCATGCTGCTGCTCAGAAATCCAACTTGGGAGTTGCCATTGTCTGCTTTTCACTGTTAAAACAAGAAGCAGTGGTTCCAGCCCTTCCTTTGCCCTCTGGAATGTGTCAGGAGTGTCAGGGGAATGTGGGCTTAAGTGGTCTGTCACTGGCTGCTAGTGCAAATCCTTTGTTGTTAATCTGGTGTAAGGAAATACAAATTTGGAATTACTTGACAGGATTCTAGGGAAATCCTTGGCACTGAAATCCTTGTAGCTTAGTGTTTTAAATTTTGTTGTACTGGCACATACCAGACAATGTTTCCTTTCAAGTAAACTATCTAAAATGTCTAATGTGCTTTTATGTGAGGATTTTCTTCTTTCTTCAATTAAAGCATCAAATGCAGTCGAGAGTATTTGCATGAGGTAACTAAAAAGATGGTTGAATTTCTGTTCAGGGTCCTTTTTAAGAGCAAAAACCAATAAAAATGGATGGTCGCTCTATACTTTAGAAGGTGCTTCAGAGATGTTGCATTGTCTAGAACACTTCCAGGCACAACTGAGAGCTGGCTATTTGTCCTTACAATGAATGCTGTATTCCTGCTTGTGGAAATTTAAATGGTGGTTTCTTAGGGAAGAAAGCATAATTTTTCACCCAAGCTGCTGCAAGGTATCGATGCATTTAGCATGTCTTAATCTCAAATTCTGTAGTGTGAATCACACGGAAATGATTGGAGCAGAAGTAATTTTGGTTGTTGGCCAGATTTTAATTTTTCACTGCCCAACTGTTCTTCACATGTTTATTTACCTGAAGATGAGAGCACCAACCAATTAGCATATGGTTCTAGGAAACACAACAGATATTCCAGTTAGTAAAAAAATCATTTGAATGTGTTATTTGTCATCAAGGTGCATGATATGTGACTGGCCTTTTAATGGCTTTTAGAAATGTGCTTCACATAATTTGAGGCAAGCTTTCTTATCAGTATGTCGTGCAATTAATTTAATCTTGTTTCTGTTATTTCCACAGTATTTTTCAATTCAGTGAACCTCATTACATTTGCAAGTGCATTAAATTAGAGTCGGGATAGAAGAAGAGAGATGATAATCAGTTAATTTAATTATATTTCTAGGTCTGCCCATTTAATGACATGTCTGCCATTGTTGTTGCAGCCTTTACAGCAGTAGCACTGTGCAGGAATTAGTTCTGATTCCATGTAAAGTTTGTGTTATCTGATAACTCCCGACAACTGCTGGAGCCACATGTTCAGTAATTTATGAGTCTAATCAAAAGTCATTTACTTTAAGCCTAAAGGCTACAGTTTGGAATACTTTCACTGTGTTCACTACACCATTTTTTGGCTCTGCTTATGTGGGAATGTTTTTGCAGAGCTTGACACCATGAATTACGAAACACACCTTCATGTTCTTACAGTGATTGCAGGAGCAAGGAAATGTTCTGCTGCACAGGGCTCTTCCAGCCAGCTGGACACTGCAGCTGGCTACCTTCTTGATTTTAAGGAGACAAAAAACAACCCCCAGAATTCACCATTATGCAGTCCTTCATATGAAATGGTCTTTACTTTTACTGATAAAATTATGTGGTCCTCTAGGCAAATGCTACAACCTGAATTGTAGTGCTCAGTTTCTAACACAGTGCCTGTCAGTGTTACTGCTTTTTGCAGTAAATAATATTTTTATTCTTCTTTTGCAACTCTGCAATTATTTTTCCCCTAAAGTTTTCTGCCATATGTTTAAAATTTCAAGGGGCATGGCATTTGCCCTGGCATCTGGAAATCCTAAGGATGGGGCTGCTGAGACTCCAAAGCAGCGCTGCATTATAAATTATCTGGATCAATTGTGTAGCTCATTAAAGACAGATCTATTAAGGCAACAGTTTTGGTTTCTAGACATTTATAGATTCCCAGTATGAATGTGAGAGAAAAAGAAATTCAGTTTTGAAGTACAAAATGTTCCAAGTTGCAATGTTCTAAGGTGGCTGTTTCTGAGAGTTTTAGTGATTTAAGGTTTGGAAGCAAATCTTAAAGGTATTTTAAAAATGATAGCGGAAATAACCCATAAATGAGGAGGAAAAAAGATTAAATCCAAATTTTACTAAGCTCTGAGAACTGCTCTTCTGTTCCTGTATTTTGGAAGGTGAAACAATTAGGTTTACATTTATATTTATTATTTGTATGTGATGAACCATGCTGTGGCTGCAATGCAAATAATGTACATAGGTTGTGTACACGAAGTTGGTTTTTCTTTCTGGAAGTATTTGCCACTAGAACAAGACTCTCATGCCACAGGGTCCCATGGCCTGTTCTGTCAGCCTGGCGATCTGGAGAGTTAATGGAGTGTTTTGCAATGGAATGGGTGGATTAAGCTTTTCAGGATAAAGCTATTTTAATATTTCTGATGGACTTAATGGCTGAAAAAAAAAGCTAATTTAGTATATTTTTGAAAGTGAGACCTGTGTGTGGGTGCAGAGTGGGAGAATCAGACTGAAGAAACTCAGAAGGACTGGATTTGTGAAGCTGTCATTGCAGAAATGTCACATTGTCCCAGCTGGTCCCTTCAGTGATGGAATAACCCTGCTGTCAGGGGATTATTCCTTACTATGGCTGAGTAAAGCTGTTGTAGAGCTGGTCACTTGTGGAACACCAGTTTGGGTGTTCAGATTAATAAGAGATAGATATCCTACTTCTCCTGGGCTTTTCTAACGCCTCTTTACTGGTTCTGCCTTGTCTGATGTGATGAATCCCATATCCCATCACTTCACTTCCGTTTACACCTTCCTATTTTTATTTTTCTTTTCTCACTTTTGCTTTTACTGTGAAATTTCTTTTGGCAAGAGTGACTGATAGACAGGCACTTATATATTCAGGATAGTGCAGGGATATGCCAATGTTGGTTGGATCCAGTGGATTTGGTGAAAATTAAAAATATAACAATTGCTACATATCTTGTTTTTTTGTCAGGAGGAGTTGTCAGGGACAAACCTTCTTCTCTGTTTATCTTGCAGGTTTCCAGTTGAGCTTTTTGAACCACGTTTGTTTTGAGTTGCAACTCACAATTCTGTAACAATGACAATTTTTAAACCTTATTCTTTTTCTAAATGAGTACAGTCTCTCTGTTCAGCTCCATTGGAAATAAGTGCTTTGAATTTCTGCCAGTACCCAGGGTCTCTGGCAAAGTCCCCTGGAAACCTGCATGGGCCAAAATGTAATGTTATGCCTTTATACTGGCAAAATCATTCCTTGGAGACTGCAGAGCAGGGATAAATCCAGCTGCTTGTCCAAGCACAGAAATAAAGCAAGGATTTATTAGCTAGTTTTGACTGCAATTTTGTCTGATTACAAGAGTCCTCAGCTAATGCTAAGGGCAGAAAAACAGACCTGCTCTGACTGGATTGCAATGGGAAAAATGAAACAGATTTAATTAATAGAGCAGTGAAATTTTTGTTCAGCTATTTGATATATGGGAGAAAAAAAGCCTCTACTTAAATGAGGATAAACATGCTTGATCACCATCCTACATTGCAACAGTTTTGTATTTTCTACATAACTTTTCTAGAAAATGTTTTGTTTGTTTAATTGTGGGTTTTTTGCGGGGTTGAGGTTTTTTTGTTTTGTTTTGGCTTTTTTTGGGGGGGTGTTTTTTTTTCTTTGTCTCAATCTTGTTAATTGCCTATGACTTATTTAGTGATGCTTGCTGTAATGTCAGTGGTTTCTGCTCTCCTTGTTTTTGTCAGTTCATTTTGGTATTTTCCCCCCAGCTGGTATTTTTGGAGGGACTGGAATAGAAGGATGACATCCCTTAGTATTCTGTGTTGGAAAAGTACTGTGTTTCCCTCTCTGGCAGGAAAAATTCTTCCAAATCCCTCCTTGGTCTGAGCTGCTGTGCTTGACATCTCATTATTTGACTCAGCTGCTTCTATTTCACCTTCACCTAGCTAATTAAGTAACTCATTGAATGTATTATTCAGTATTTGATTCTGCTATCCGAGAATTTTAAAAATAAAATAAAATAAAATAATAATAATAAATAAATAAAAAATCCCCTTGATGGGATTAGTGGAAGGATCGTGGCTGGACACGGTGGGCTGCAGTGAGCCCAAGCTAATGGGGTTGGCCATACATGAATCACACTCTGCTGGAGCAGGGCTTGGGCTGCTGGGAAAGGACTGGGATTAGTGCTGATCTCTCCTTAGCTACCCCGACAGTGACCTGTTCATTGTTTCAGGACATCTGTGGCGTTGGAGGCGTTCTTTGGCTTTATTTCCATCTCTGTTTCCCTGCTCAGCCCTGCTCCTGCAGGGCATCCTACTGCTCTGTGTCAGGTCTGGGTACCGCCTTGAGCTACCGGTGCAGCTCAGCTTCGCTCATCATTTCGGCTCCACTGCCACCATTGAGTACTTTCCAGGGCTTTTGGCAATTTGTAAATTATTTATTTATTTATTTATTTATTATTAGAAATGTAAACAGGAGTGCTCTGCAAATGAGCAGAATCCAGTGTTCAGCTGTAAATTATCCATTTGCATTTCTGTCCCTCTGACTTTGACTGCCTTTGTGACTAATCTTCTGTATAAAAAGGTGTTATTACAATTAAATTAATTCCCATTTTGCTTTAGACTATTTCTCCTTAATATTTACATTAAGCTACTGAATTAAACATGACTATAAATAATATTCTCATTCATGTAAAACCTACCTATTTTTATCATGTCAGTTAATGCAAGCCTTTAAAAATATCTTTTTATAAACGCAAATTAACAAAAAATTACTGTCACCAGAGAAATCTAGTCTTCGAGTATGATATGAATTCTGGATACAGAAGATTGAAGTGTATGAATTCACAGACTGATTCATACATTCGTGCCGTGTATGAATCAAGCACAGTAAGGATTTGAATATCTTCCTTTAGACTCCTAGAGAAGTTTTCTGGTCAATTTGCAGTTCTGATGGAGATTTCTCCCTCTCCTCCTTCCAGGGCTGGGTTGTCCTTTCAGCTTTGACCAGAAGCACATTTTGGACTCTGGGAAGCTTTAGCTGGCAGGAGCCCAATGAGAGCTGAGAATTCCCAGCGAGGTGTTTTCAAAGTGACACTGGTGTCAGCCACCAAAAAGTCACTGGAAAAATCCCACTCAAGCTTTCCACAAAACATTTGATAATTTGTCTCTAGAATAGCTTCACAATATATTAAAGAGCCAGAGAAAAAACAATCACTAGAAAATTCTTCTTGTTGGTTTGAAATGATCAATACTTTTTCTCCTGATGCAGCTCTGTTGTATTTAAGGAGTGGGAGCTTCCTTCTGAAAGGTTTTATGGCAAAACGAAAAGTGAACCATAGCAAATTCTGGTTTCGTTTAATTAATGTTGCTTTTGTATTGGGTTTTGAAGATTGGGGTAGTTCCTAAAGCCAAATCCTAAAGCTTTTTGAATGTACATGTGCTCTAAATTTAGGGTAAAATACACTAAGCACAATCATTGTTTTAGTTGAGCATATACCTAATATTTTTCATTTTCAAATAATAATAATATTTTGCCTTTATCTTCAGCTGCTTGTTTTGTGAGCAGTCACATACTTTTAGATCTTGATACACCAAGGAAAAATGATGACTTTTGGTAGGAGTGATGGTTTTGGAATAGACTCTGACCCCTTTGTCTGGCTTTTGTAGGTGCAGCTTTGTTAGCCCAGAAGGTTATTGTCCTCTGCAAGGAAAAATAAGTATTTGGACTGGGATATCTCCAGATTAGTATTCTGGCAGGTACCTTTTTATATTCATCTTCTTGCTAACGAGAAGATACCTAAATATTTTATTAAGCTACTAAAAGACTGAGAACATTTTATGAGACATGAACTTTAATGAGACATGAAGTAGAAAAAAATTAGACTCAGTCTTTCAATAATTTGGAACAGTGAAAAATGTTAACTGTCTTATCACAGTTACAAGGGCTCAGAATATACACAATTGTATCAGCCACCTGAATTTGTATTCAGTTATTTTCTTGGTTTAAACTTGTTTTGAATCTCTACTTTTTACGTGCTTTTGTAGGGAAAGATTCGAGGGATCTCTACTTTTTACATGGTTTTATAGAGAATGGCTCTAGCAATATTTCTTACTGCTTTATTCCAATAAGAAAAAGAAATTAAAACATATAAAAACTTAACTAAGTTCAGGGGCTAATTTAATGTACAAAAACTTAGCTAGATTTGGAGAAAACAAGCAGTTCATCAGATTCCTTTTATAACATGATTTTCTTTGAGCTTATGACTGGTTTCTATTTGCACGTTTGCATTGTATAATGACATGTTCAATCTCACCGTACTTTTATGTGGTGAATTTATTTACTATTTGAATCAAAAATCATTCATGAAATGTGACTTTCGATGTCTCTTCTTTGCTGTTTTAATAAGACTATATATTAATTATTCTGTGTAGGGTAATAAACAAGCTTCTCAAATTATTTTAGCTGTGAAAGTTGAGCATTGACTTGAAAATTAACATATATATTTGATGAATACATGTGGGTTTAATTAATTTTCACTGATGCAATGTCTTTTAGGATTGAAATATTCTTCACCTAAACTTAAATATCACGTGAAGGATTTCTTTTAAATTCTCTAAAAATTCTCAATTTTATTTCAAAACCTGTTTGTTCCCCAGATGGTAAGAGAATTGCCTGTGTTTTTTTCTCATCATGTGCTCCACCCAGCCTCTTGGCTAAGGACAACTTCTTTTCATGCCTCTAAATATTTATATCCAAGTACTTTTCAAGACAGTTTTTCCTCACACAGCTGTATCCACAGATAGAAAATTTCCTGAGAGAAACCTGCTGCTCTAAATTTCCAGGAGTACCAGCAGCAAGATGCACTGGTTCCAGCATCAGCTCCTTTATGGCTGAACAGAGGGAGAGATCAGCCAGGTCCAATGAACACGACTTCTCCCTGCGTGTCTGGGGCTGTGCTGAGTCACAGCAATTATAAACACAAGAGTAGGTAAACATCCAGTTTTTCAAAGTGTTTCCTCTGTATTTTCATTGCTCTACAAATCTAACATTATTATTTTTTAGAGTGCATGACACATCCATTTCCAGTTCAGTTCTGTGTTCTTATCTCAGAGTTCTGTGCTCGCACTTGAAATATTAATGACTTTAGGCACAAGTTATATTAATGGAACAGTTATGTCTTTTGGGTTTAAGTATCATTAATTTCAGGAAACTGCTTCTCATGAGAGTAATCAGAAACAGCTATTGGTTTTGCCGCAAAATATTAATGCACAATTAAAAAAAAACCCCAAAAAACAGTGACTCTAAGGAAACAGAGCTGTTTGCTGAAAGCATACCTTTGCTCTGCCTTGCTGTGACCATATATTTCCAAGTTCAAACACTGTGGTAGGTGTTCACTGTGCACTGAATTTTTTATCTTTCACCATGCTTTTTAATGCACCACAGTGAGGTTTGTTGAAAATGTACGCACTAAAATTTTCTGAAATGTTTCTTCTTGAAATAAAAGGCCTTAGAGGTATTATTCACATAATATTTCAAATTACAGCTAATTTAGTTCTCTACTCTTAGACTATTTTCCACGTGTAAAGGGTGATTTTAGTCACAAAGCTGCTCTAAGTTATGTTCTGGCTGACTTGTTTGTCCACTGGAAGATTTACCCTGAGTGCTCCTGGCTTGGAGCAAGCCCAGCTGCAGCAAGCACCGTGTGCTGCGTTGTGTCAGGTACTGGATTATGCTCACCTTTCATTGACTGGGGTGCCCTTCTCTCCTGGGGAAGGCATTTTAGCAAAGGGGAAATCACTGCCCCCAGAGAAGCAGCTGAAGGGGGAGCCGTGTCCTGTCCAGGCAGAGCAGAGCACCAGGGCTGATGGAGATGAGGATTTCACTGATGTGCATATCTGCGCTGTTCAGAAGTAACACTGCATTTCTGAGGGCTCCAAAATAGCTGGAGAGTTCCCAGTTGCACTGAATTCCTTCCAGTGTCCTGTTCTACTTGTTCTGTAGTGCCAGAGAGCCGTGGTGCCTCTCACCCTGGCAGTTACACTCATAGATCCTTGCATGTCCTGGTCACCTTTTTTCAGCTTCTTGGAACCAGTCTGCCTGATTATAAGCCTTCCTTTCCAGCAGTTATACTGAAATCTTTGCAACATGTGGGATTTTCTGTAGAATTTCTCAAGAGAGTTGGTAAAATCTGTTTTCTGGCTGTGCCATCAGTTGCCTAAAGGTGCAGCCTTGCATCATTATTGAACAGCCAGACAGTTTTTTAGCTGAGGGATCTCCAGGATTGCTGAAGCCATGCAGCTGCTCAGATATTTGAACACCTGAGATTTGGTTTTGCTCCAGCTGGGAGTTGCACACCTGAGAATGTGTGTTGCTGAAGTTTGTGCTCATTTTATTCTCCCCCTGGAAATGCAGGTCTGTCTCTGCTGTCAGCTCTGCCTCTCACCAAGTGACCAGGCAGGGTTAAAAAAGAACTCACAGGATAAGCAAGGACTGTGAAGAAGCTTCACAAATCCAAGAAAGGAACTTTATCATCATCATCATCATCATCATCATCATCATTATTGTTGTTGTTGTTGTTAATTTGGTGAGCTCATTTCTTTCCCTTTGTTCATCTTTGTGGTTGTTCAGGCTGATATTAGCAAAGCAAGCCTTTGGAGCATGGCCTTGGAGTGTCTCTTGTTCCATGGTTAGTGCACCATGACAGCAGCTGGAGATGAAAGGAATAGCATAGCTGGGACTTCTTTCTTATTAAAAGTACTTCTTTTGAAGAATATAGGAACAGCTCTGCTTTTAGGTTATCACTCTCAGCCAGCAGACCTGTTTTCCCATCTCCCCCAGCCTATCTTAAGCTTGTAGGGATCCCAGTTAATACAATTCTCTAGAGGGCTTTCTGTTATCTCCTTCTCTCAACTGACAATTTCTCTGTCCAAACCTAAACCTGGCTATCTCGCTTTTCCCTCCTTTTTCTCTATTGCATTAAAAAACATCGTAGAAACTCCACTGTTATGACTCTAATATTGGCTGCACATACATTTGTTTTCCTGCCTTGAGCCCAGATCAAGGCCTGTCTGCACACTGGGACCACTCTTCTCGTGGGTGAACACGCCCAGCTCTGCATCTCAGCACAGGGTGTTTGTGTGTTATCACCAGTACCTTGCAGTGTCCTTAATTTTCAAATGCCAGTTTTCTCAATCAGCCAAAATACCATTTTCTGAATAACTCTTATTCAAATCTACTTGTTCTCTCTAGGCTTGAACCTACCTGGTATTGCTGGACATGGAGTTGGAAATATTTTTCCTAGTTTCAAATAAACAGTTTCTCCTTTAAAGTGTGTATTTGTAAAAAAATCTAACAGCAGTTAACTAAGGTATCATTGCAGTGTCGTGGTTGCCAAAATTTCAGTGGAGGATGTAAACATATGACCTGTTCTAAAGCAGGTTAAAAAAATATTTCTTTTTAGTGTTGCAGGTTGTAATTTTCCAATTTTCTTTTTCTGCGAAGCATTTATATTTATGTCATATCCATGGCTTTTTATTCAGTGTGTTTTCTGTGGTCATTAATAAGCCTGCAACTGACTTGTGAGTAAAATAAAAGAACCTACAAAAATTGAACTTACTGATTTACCAACACACAAAGTAACTAATTTTTCATCATTGTAATGCTCAATGCATACAAACACGGATTGCAATCACTTTTTTTAGGCATCTAAATCTAAAATGAGATTAAAAAAAACATACATACATACATGGACTTTCATATTTTCTGTATGTTTGAAACATGCACAGAGGCAGCATTGTCTAGATGCTGTGGCAAAGGGAAGATCACTTAAGTAGTCCTTGTGATTATTATTATTTTTTTTTAATTAAGAATTGTTATTTCCTCTTGTTGAAAAACCTGATAGTCTTTTTTTTTTTTTTTTTGGTCAGAAAGTAATGTGCTAAGAAACAAAGTGGTTAGAACAAGAGCTGCTGCTTTGTAGGGTACAGAGTTGAGACCCTGGGTAAAATGGTGGTGGGTGGCTGAAATTCCTGGGGGAGGTGGGCACGGAAACCTCATCCTAAGCCCTGTGGCAGGTTCAGAGTTCTGAGTGCCTCTCTGAGCTTTCACACTGCTGCCTTTCCATTATTTGGGGGTTTCACAGACACAAATGCAGTTTCTCAGTGGTTTATTTCAGCTGTCAGAAAATCTGACTCACATTTTTGATTGCTTTTTCTGCCAATTCAGTTCTATGGAATGTACTTGATGAATTTGATGCATTTAGAAGTTCCACGGGGAAAGGTGTTTCTAAGTTTTAGGCTACAGAAACCTCCTGTGTCACTGTTCAGTGCTGTGCTTTTGGTCCACAGTCACAAACCCTGAGTACTCCATATTCAGGATGCCAGAGTTCCTGCCTCTGTTGAAATACAGGCAGCTATTATCCCTCTTAGTGCTCCAGTTGTCTCCTTCTACTCGGTATTGTTACTTAAATATTTGGTTTGCATATTCTATATGTAAAAGTAAGTTCTTGTACCTTTAGAGAATTGAGTACAAATTACCCATTATAAGTTCCTAGTCAAATTTAGACTCTAAAAAAAAGATTCATGATCTTAGCTAGTTTCACATATGAAGAAATCAACCTGCTGATCATAAGCTGCCTTTACTCTGGTGAAGTTCCCCTTGCACTTCGAAATTCCTGGCAAGCAGCAGACAGTGGCTGATAAAGTATTTGCCATGAATGGCATCTGAGAATTCAGTTGTTTTTGCCTTTGAGGATTCCAGGTGGGAATTCTATAAAAAACAGTTAGCTGGAGCCTTCAAAAGACATGCACACTGGGGGAGCTAATTCTGCAAGCGCTCTCTTGTTATTTTGTTCCTTCAGCATTGCAGGAGGTCTGAGGACAGGAGGGGATCACTGTTCTTCATCAGCTGCTTGGTTGTGGTCCTCCAGAGCCTGTGATAATTCTGATATGGGCTGCCTGGGTTTTTTTGGACCTTTCTTCATTGATTACACGAGAAATGTTTGCGTAGTGGAGAGGCCAGCAGAGGCTTTGCTTGGTGGGGCAGCTCAGCTGCAGGATCTCAGTGCTCCTCTGGTGCCAGATTCTGTCCTGGGCTTGCTTTCCTGCCTTTCTGAAGCTTCTTTAGATCTCTTCAACATCAGCTTCATGTTAGCTTTACTGATCATTATACCTCGTTAAGAAATTGATTTTTCCAGCCTTCTAAGTTAAAAAAAATATAAAAAATGTTAGCTGTTGATGACTATGTGATGTGATTTACTCAATATTATCCTTTGATTATCATCACATAATTTTATGGAATGTATTTCTCTGACTACATCATTAATATCATTAGGCTCCGTAAGAGTGATTCCAGTGTAAAAGGATGATTTTCAACATTTTTGTTGTAAAGTTATCCACAGTTTTAGATGTTCTTTTGAACTGTTATAAGGAATGATGAAATTGCATGGTTAATCAGTTTAAGCAGTGAAAGATTCTCTAGCAGCAGAAAAAAAAAACCACTTTGTATTTGGTGGGAATTTAAAGCTACACAAACAAGAAAATGAAACTGGTAGCAGATCTCAGATTAATGTACTTCAAAGTTCTTTATTATTGATCAGTTTTGAGGCCGTTTTTACCAGTTATGACTGCAACTCCACGACATTCCAGGAATTCCAAAGGGAAATAACTGTCTTTATCAGGATTCCTTCAGTGAACATTGCTCACCCTAACGACTTGCTGATGCTATTTTTACTTGTGCATTGATGGCATTTCTTTTATGAGATAATAGATTGTGGAATAGAGAGTTTATGTGACTCAGATGTTTTAAGGACAGCCTTTATATACAAAACTGTCATATGTTGAAACATAAAATGGAAAGGAAGACTTTTAAAAGCAGTGTCTGAAAAAAGCTTCCTTTCCTGATTTTGTACTAATGCACCTGTAATCCTTCTAAAAACACCCCAGAATTTCCAACAAATTACCTTATAAATTCATTTAATATTTACAATTTTGATGAAAATATGCTTCATTCTATCCACTTAAAGGGATTTTAGGATGCCTTCAGGCTTCAGTGAGTGCTGAAAAGCAGTTAATTAGGTTTGTGTTTAAGGATACGTGTTTTACAGAGCATCAGCTCTGTTTTAGCAGAATATATTATTGTAATTCTTCTGTTTCTGTTCAGCTAGGATACAACATAACAGTATTTTACTTTTTGTTTTAGAAGAGTGTATATAATAGTTGTCTTCCAGAGGATATATTGTGTTTTCACTTGGTAGATGCATGGCCATACCTGAGTGCCTTGGTGCTGTTCTGAAAGAATTTATAAAAGTATCACTTTTTTTTTTTTCATAATAGTGAGTTAAAATATGCTTAAAAAAACCACTGTTCTTTGCTTTTGGGAAGAAAATTGAAACATTTGGCCTTACTGCAGCAAGGAATCTGGACCTTAATCTGTATGAAACGCTTTGACATTAATTCCTTGTGTTTTGGGTCAGCACAGAAATTAGCACCTTGCAGCGATCCCTGTGATAAAGTGACCCAACACTGCCTTGGGATCTCACATTTCCTCTTGGAATGCAGCAATGGCACCATTTGAGGTGGAACTCTCATGATCATTTCAGATTTTCTGAAGATTGCACCCCTGAAATTTGCCTTAAGAGCAAGAAATGCAAAGTTTATAGGTGTAGCTGTTTGGAGAGTTTGTAATTTGATGCACTTGTATAAATGAAATCTGAAGCTGATTAAATTGCAGGAATCCAGCTATGAAAACTCCTTAGGTTCAGGTTGTAGTTTGTTTTGTTTTGTTTTGGTCTCTCCTTTTTTTTTTTTTTTTTTTTGTGGGGGGTGGAGTTTTGGTTTTTATTTTGTTTGTGTTGTCTTTTGTTTGTTTGTTTGTTTTTCGTTTTGTTTTGTTTTGTTTTGTTCTTTTTTTACTTTTTTAGGGAGCACGGTACCCTAGATTCCTAGATAGAGATGTTTCAGCCTGTTTACATTATAATAGTAATTCTTTTCACTCATTCTAATAAATTATTATTTCATTACTGTTATTTTTACTTTATTATTACTACTACTGCTACCACCACCATCCCAGTAAAATCCTTACAATTGATAAGGAATAAGAAACCACTTTATGGACACATTGTTTACTGAGCTGACAGACGACACATTAGTTGAGGCACAATCATTTTAATAGATCCAGTCCTATCCCCCTTCACCTTGGTAAAGAATATTGGATTTTCCAGTTCAGTGAGTGTCTGGTCATTATCATTCATGTGCTCTATTGAAGTTTTTGTTAATGGTTATATGAACAGCAAAATAGGAAGCATATATCACCTGTCAGCCTGTGCTTTCTAAAGCCATCTTGGGTTAAATTACAGCAGGATTGAGAGCAGAAGCTGCTAAAATTCAGGTTCCATGGAGAAGCTGTGGATTATTTTGGTTTTTTCGCCTCTAAGGTTTAGGATTTGTGTTCAGTCTTTAACGAAAAAGTTTCAGTATATTAGGATCATAAATTCTATATTGGTCTTGCCAAAATGTAATTTAGAAAATTTACCAGATCAAATAAAAGAGTATTAACCTGGTTTATAGAGAAAGAGGGAGAAATACATTTTTCTGCTGCAATGTGATTCTAACAACTTTCTAGTTTAAGGGAAATGTTTGCAGTTGTACTTACCGTGGAGTGAAAATAATTCCTCAAAGTATTGTTCTGAGTTCAGGAACAGTGCCATTTGTGCTCCATCAAAAATGGGCTTTATGTAATCAGTTTCTTTAGCTTTGAAATGGATCTGCTGTCACTCTTTTACTTTGTTTTAAATTGTGCAGCTTAGATACTATCCAGTATTCATGCTTGGGTAATGTGATTGAACTGGAAGAAAAAACTTTATCAAAAGCATACACTTCTGTATTTTAGCCTATAATATGAAAAGAACAGAGAGAAAATGTAATGTGGGAGTGAGTAACAGGTGGGGATGATTATCCCTCAGATCCTTTTGGCCATGCTGAGTTGGCATTTCTTAATATGTAATTCTTGGTTTTGTGCAGATTTTTTTTGTTTGTTTTTTACATGCCATTATATTTGGTGAGATAATGTTTTAAATGGAATTTTGAAGGCAATTTCTTTTTCCTGGGTCAACACATGACCTACTTCATTAATTAAACTGAAAATTTCACATTTTATCAAGTGTCAGATAGTTGAAGATTACAGGGAAGAGATGAAGGGTTCTCCTTAGGATTGTGTGCTGGTTTTGCACATATGACATTTGGTGAGGAGGGAAGAAGCCACCCACAGAAGGGATTTCCCTGAGAGGAGCTGCTGAGAACTTCCTCTGTGTCAAAAAGCAATCAGGAATTAGTTTTGAGAACTGACAACCTGGTAAACCACTGAGAAAGCTGAACACAGCTCTGAGAAAACACATGGTAAAAATGAAAAAGCCCGGAAAAAAGCTCTCCTGCCTTCCAGCCTTTGCAATGAGAAGTTCTTCCCCCTATGGCTGGTTGGGGTAGGGAGGCAGCAGGCCTGGCTGGGGCTGGGCTGGGCCATGGCTGCTCACACTGTACCAACATTGAACTGTCCTGGGCTGGGCTGGGCCATGGCTGCTCACACTGTACCAACATTGAACTGTCCTGGGCTGGGCCATGGCTGCTCACACTGTACCAACATTGAACTGTCCTGGGCTGGGCCATGGCTGCTCACACTGTACCAACATTGAACTGTCCTGGGCTGGGCCATGGCTGCTCACATTGTACCAACATTAAACTGTCCTGCTGGGCTGGGCCATGGCTGCTCACACTGTACCAACATTGAACTGTCCTGGGCTGGGCCATGGCTGCTCACACTGTACCAACATTGAACTGTCCTGGGCTGGGCCATGGCTGCTCACACTGTACCAACATTGAACTGTCCTGCTGGGCTGGGCCATGGCTGCTCACACTGTACCAACATTAAACTGTCCTGCTGGGCTGGGCCATGGCTGCTCACACTGTACCAACATTGAACTGTCCTGGGCTGGGCCATGGCTGCTCACATTGTACCAACATTGAACTGTCCTGGGCTGGGCCATGGCTGCTCACACTGTACCAACATTGAACTGTCCTGGGCTGGGCCATGGCTGGGCCATGGCTGCTCACACTGTACCAACATTGAACTGTCCTGGGCTGGGCCATGGCTGCTCACACTGTACCAACATTGAACTGTCCTGGGCTGGGCTGGGCCATGGCTGCTCACACTGTACCAACATTGAACTGTCCTGGGCTGGGCCATGGCTGCTCACACTGTACCAACATTGAACTGTCCTGGGCTGGGCCATGGCTGCTCACACTGTACCAACATTGAACTGTCCTGCTGGGCTGGGCCATGGCTGCTCACACTGTACCAACATTGAACTGTCCTGGGCTGGGCCATGGCTGCTCACATTGTACCAACATTGAACTGTCCTGGGCTGGGCCATGGCTGCTCACACTGTACCAACATTGAACTGTCCTGGGCTGGGCCATGGCTGCTCACATTGTACCAACATTAAACTGTCCTGCTGGGCTGGGCCATGGCTGCTCACACTGTACCAACATTGAACTGTCCTGCTGGGCTGGGCCATGGCTGCTCACACTGTACCAACATTGAACTGTCCTGGGCTGGGCTGGGCCATGGCTGCTCACACTGTACCAACATTGAACTGTCCTGGGCTGGGCCATGGCTGGGCCATGGCTGCTCACACTGTACCAACATTGAACTGTCCTGGGCTGGGCCATGGCTGGGCCATGGCTGCTCACACTGTACCAACATTGAACTGTCCTGGGCTGGGCCATGGCTGCTCACATTGTACCAACATTGAACTGTCCTGGGCTGGGCCATGGCTGCTCACACTGTACCAACATTGAACTGTCCTGGGCTGGGCTGGGCCATGGCTGCTCACACTGTACCAACATTGAACTGTCCTGGGCTGGGCCATGGCTGCTCACATTGTACCAACATTGAACTGTCCTGGGCTGGGCCATGGCTGCTCACACTGTACCAACATTGAACTGTCCTGCTGGGCTGGGCCATGGCTGCTCACACTGTACCAACATTGAACTGTCCTGGGCTGGGCTGGGCCATGGCTGCTCACACTGTACCAACATTGAACTGTCCTGGGCTGGGCCATGGCTGGGCCATGGCTGCTCACACTGTACCAACATTGAACTGTCCTGGGCTGGGCCATGGCTGGGCCATGGCTGCTCACACTGTACCAACATTGAACTGTCCTGGGCTGGGCCATGGCTGCTCACATTGTACCAACATTGAACTGTCCTGGGCTGGGCCATGGCTGCTCACACTGTACCAACATTGAACTGTCCTGGGCTGGGCTGGGCCATGGCTGCTCACACTGTACCAACATTGAACTGTCCTGGGCTGGGCCATGGCTGCTCACACTGTACCAACATTGAACTGTCCTGCTGGGCTGGGCCATGGCTGCTCACACTGTACCAACATTGAACTGTCCTGGGCTGGGCCATGGCTGCTCACATTGTACCAACATTGAACTGTCCTGGGCTGGGCCATGGCTGCTCACACTGTACCAACATTGAACTGTCCTGGGCTGGGCCATGGCTGCTCACATTGTACCAACATTAAACTGTCCTGCTGGGCTGGGCCATGGCTGCTCACACTGTACCAACATTGAACTGTCCTGCTGGGCTGGGCCATGGCTGCTCACACTGTACCAACATTGAACTGTCCTGGGCTGGGCTGGGCCATGGCTGCTCACACTGTACCAACATTGAACTGTCCTGGGCTGGGCCATGGCTGGGCCATGGCTGCTCACACTGTACCAACATTGAACTGTCCTGGGCTGGGCCATGGCTGGGCCATGGCTGCTCACACTGTACCAACATTGAACTGTCCTGGGCTGGGCCATGGCTGCTCACATTGTACCAACATTGAACTGTCCTGGGCTGGGCCATGGCTGCTCACACTGTACCAACATTGAACTGTCCTGGGCTGGGCTGGGCCATGGCTGCTCACACTGTACCAACATTGAACTGTCCTGGGCTGGGCCATGGCTGCTCACATTGTACCAACATTGAACTGTCCTGGGCTGGGCCATGGCTGCTCACACTGTACCAACATTGAACTGTCCTGCTGGGCTGGGCCATGGCTGCTCACACTGTACCAACATTGAACTGTCCTGGGCTGGGCTGGGCCATGGCTGCTCACACTGTACCAACATTGAACTGTCCTGGGCTGGGCCATGGCTGGGCCATGGCTGCTCACACTGTACCAACATTGAACTGTCCTGGGCTGGGCCATGGCTGGGCCATGGCTGCTCACACTGTACCAACATTGAACTGTCCTGGGCTGGGCCATGGCTGCTCACATTGTACCAACATTGAACTGTCCTGGGCTGGGCCATGGCTGCTCACACTGTACCAACATTGAACTGTCCTGGGCTGGGCTGGGCCATGGCTGCTCACACTGTACCAACATTGAACTGTCCTGGGCTGGGCCATGGCTGCTCACATTGTACCAACATTGAACTGTCCTGGGCTGGGCCATGGCTGCTCACACTGTACCAACATTGAACTGTCCTGGGCTGGGCCATGGCTGCTCACACTGTACCAACATTGAACTGTCCTGGGCTGGGCCATGGCTGCTCACACTGTACCAACATTGAACTGTCCTGGGCTGGGCCATGGCTGCTCACACTGTACAAACATTAAACCCTGCCCTGCTTCCAGCCCAGGCTGATCCAGGCTCTCCCTGGCCCCAGGAGCAGTTCCGGGCCAGGCTGGCTCCCTGCAGCTGCCGGGCAGCGGGAGGGAAGGCCATCAGCACCAGGGCTGGAGCTGGATGCAGCAAAAGCCAGAAAACAGCCATGCAGTCAGAGTAGCCACCACTGTTTCTCCCTGGGTCCCTGCTGTCCTGGCCCAGGCCCCAGCACGGCCCCGAAAAGCTCTGAACCATAAGCAGCTGCGGCTGCGAGCCGGCAGGGATCACCTGACCTTCTGCAGGCCTTCAGCAAGATGTGGACTCTCCCTGCACAGATGAGACCTGCAGACCTTCAGTCCTCTCGACTGAGAGGAAGGGACAGAGTGGAGACACAGCGTGAACAACACGAAGACACCAAAGTCAGTGAAATTGAAGTCAGGTCCCAGGTGGGATGGATGGAGATGCCTCACTCTTGGGCTGCAATCCTCTTGTATGGCTATGGAGAAGATGTAATTGATGCACCGGACTCTTTTTCCCTGTAACTCAGGGAATGCATTTGGGGAGATGAAGCATTGTCAGCATGGACATGGGCAAAGGCATTCCTGCTGAACAAGTAGATGTTGAAGTAGATGTGATTTGGTGAGAAGAGTGATATTTGCCCCCAGGGAAAGAAGACCTCTGTTCCCAAAGATGAAGAGCTTAAAGTTAGATGAAGAGAACCTTTGCTTCTGAACCTCTCAATCCTTTAGTGTGTCCCATAAATTGACATGGCCCTATAAAACAGTTATGGGAAAACTGTAAGTCAAGGGGAGGAACTTTTACGTAATGATCAGATTTCCATTTTCCTGGGTGGCTGATTTGCTGTGACACTGAAGTTGTGAGAAAACTGTTTTCTTGTGGGGACATCTCCATAGACTAATGAGAGAGACTCCTCTCCCTAAGTGAACTGGAGAAAGACTGTTTTAGAGATAGTACACTGAGTGATTTGTTTCTGTATGTTGTCGGTGTGAGAGAAAAGAGGGTATAGAGGGTATAGAGGGTATAGAGGGTATAGAGGGAAGTGTTCTGAAGGTTCTACTCTGATTATTTTTTTTCTCTTTAAGTTTATGTTAATAATTTTTTTCTTTATACTCTTCAAAGTTTGAGCCTGCTTTGTCTTCCCTCCTAATCCTATTTCACAATAGAAAATGAGTAAATAATTCTAGTGTGTGCATGGGTGATTTAGCCAGCACTAGACCCACCACATATTGAGAGAAATGTGTTGGTATGAATTCTAACATTTGAGAGAGACCTCTGATGCATTTTAAATACTGCTCTAGTTATTCACTTTTTCACTGGTGAAACAAACTGTTGACATCCAATCAACTGTTGATGAACAAATTGAAACCAAAGGGTGTGCTTTTCGACATTATATGTAATTAAACTGTGGGATTGCCATGGGATATTTCAGAGGCCAAAAAGATGAGGAGTTTCTGAAACAGAGTGGATGAGTTAGTGAGATGAAATCTCCTCATTATGAAATGGCAAAGGAGTCCTTACCCTGCCCAGGGAGATGAGTCCTTATCCCCTTTGGAATGGTCAAGAGCCTGCAGCTTCAATTGTAAGGCTCAGCTCATGGCTGGTGCATTTTAGTAGAAAAGCTTTGTGTTTAGACAGGAGGGAAAGTGAGAGTTATAGAGGTACTCTGGAGGCTTTAGTCCAGGACAGCTCCTAAAAATCAACAGTGTGATGCTTGATGCTTCATTCCTACTGGATTTTCTCTTGGGAATAGATGATTTAACCTGTCTGGTGAGTGAGAAATTGCAGATTATGGGACTAATAAAGATAAAAAAAAAAAACCTTTAAAAATGTATTTGATGAGTACTTTTTCCCTTTAATTTCTCTAGTAGTTTAAGAAAAGGAAGAGGAAACTTGATTTCTTAAATTTTGATATATCCAAATCTGTTTATTAACTTCTTGTTATGCTGCTTTAAGATTACCTGGTATCTCTCTCCCCCAAATGCCACTGCTCATTTTTGTATTCATCTTTCATACACACATATGGGGTTAAAACATTTGCCAGTGGGCATATACAGTAAAATCAGTGACAAAGAAAATTCAGGTACTGTTATATTTCAGTAATATACTAAAATGTCCTCACATACTGTACAGTATTACACAGAGATATTTATTATCTGCATGCCAAATAAAAATACTGCTTTGGTTTATTAGATATTTAAAGTATTTACTAGAACTAAGGAATCTATATCCCTTATTTAAAAAAAAAGGGGCTAATTTATCAGTGCACATGGATCTATACAGAAAACCACAAAATCCATGGGCACAATTGAAGAAATGGGTTGAGGGGTATGAAGGGCCTGTGCGGTTTTTTGGTTTGTTTTATGGGGGGAGGTTGGTTTGGTTTGGTATGGCCTTTTTCTATATCTCTTGACCAGCACTGAGACAGAGTCATCCTTTTGCAAGAAGATGCCAGGGCTGTTTGTGTTCAGCGATCCTTTGCTCATTACTTAAGTGCTGCTCTGCAGGGCAAGGCGTCTGTCTGGGGGGAAACAGCCAAGAAAAGGTGTCGGAGGAACGATGCACCATGTGTATGCTGACTCCAGAAGTCCATGGATGTGGTGCTGAGACACTTCAGTGGAAACCAAGTGGTGAACTGCAGCCCTGGGAGCAGAGCACGTGCTGGGGATGCTGTGCTAAGCATTTGGGAGCAGGAATCCATCTGTGCCACTGACATTTGGCTGTTTTCCTTGGCAGGCCTCCCTGCCGGGCTGGCTGAGCTCCCCTCTGTGCCAGGGGAATGGGTGTTGTACCCTGGCTCCGATGTGACCTGTGTCTTTTTAGCTGTGTGCTTCTGAAAACGTTTGGGAAACCAAAAAGGTTCTGCTGTCTTCATGACAGCACAGCTTGGCAGATGTTTCAAAGCAAACTGGGCTTGTTTACCCTACACTGGGCATGGAAGAAGAAATAGCATGTCAGTCACTCTCTCCTTGCCAACAAGAACAAAAAAATGTTTCAGTATTTGTCGATAAGGAAACTTCTCAAAGCTAAATTATATCAACTTGCTGCCTGAGGCTCCAGCCCAATTCTTTATTTCTCCTGGATGTTAAAGCAATAGCTATTGTCATCAGAGCTCCTTTTGAATTTGTTCATGATAAGAACAGTCCTTTGGATGCAGTGTTCACTCACGCTTTTGTTTCTGCATTCTTATTAGTGGGATGACACAGTGCCAAGCCAGGAAACGGAACTAATTTTTAATGTATGAAGCAGCAACAATTTGTGATCTGACTACTCATGACTTTTCCGAATAGGTAGGAACTGAAACATTTTAAGTTTCTGATGGCTGTGGGTTAACCCCAGTGGGCAGCAAAATGCCACCCACTCCCCCTCAGTGAGGCAGAAGTGAGAAAGTTTATGGGTTGTTTATTAAGGGAAGTCTTGAATCTAATATGAAATTCTGCTTCACTTTTTTTACTGAAGAAAGCATAGTAAATACATAGCCAGTTTAGTGGGAGTGTAACTATTCTGCTGCACAGAAACAGCCATATTTGGTGAAAACATATTAAAAGCATAAAACTCAGCTTCTTGTGAACATCAAAAGTGTAGTGTAATATAAAAGAGCAAATAGATTTTTACAGAGCCCTAATTTTCCAGGGCAATTCTGCAGTCATCACACATCTATCATTAAACAATTCCTGTCCTGTCCCTCTGTAAGCTTGAAAAATCAACATTTGATTTAAAATTTTTGGGGTTCTTTTTGTCACTACATAGCCCAAAATGACTGAACTCCATTTAAAAGTTCAACAAAAATCCTCTTCAGACTTGAATGAACTTATTTTGTGAAAATTGGACTTAAGTGAAGTAGTTTTATTATTGATTTATACCCTGTGCCCACACAGTCTCCTCTCAGTAAACACAGGCTTTTTCCTGGCAACCACCTCAATATCTTCACTTCAGAGTGAATCCTCCTCCTCTCAGCATCCTCCCCTCTCTTTGGGGTCATTTATCAGCTGGAGTGGGGCATGGCTTTGCAAGTGATGTTCTGTCTTCTCCCCAGGCACTCATTTAGGAATATCTTTGAGCTTCTATTTATATCCCTGTCAAATATGGCTAAACTTAGTAAAGATATTCCAAAGGTTTTTAGGTGTCTGAGGTACGAAGTAATTTTATATGCTTGTTTCCTTTAGGAAACCTGACTGAAAAAAAGATAAATTCCTTCAGGAACTGTGATGTGCCCTTGTGCTGTTGTTAATTTGAAAACATAAAACGTCAAATTAGGTTTCTTTCTCTAGAAGTTGCAGCTGTCCTCTGGGTAGATATTGCCAGTTGTCACCTTACCCAGATTACAGTTTGTGGCTGTCCTGAAATCACATCAGCAGCTTTCTCAACAGCTCGTTGAATTTTTCAGGAGTATCTATTGACCACCTAGATTTCAGTAATTTCAAACATACAACTATTTATGTGCCTGTTGGTCTACCACACACCTTAGGCAATTTTATTAGATAAATAAAATTTAGTTGAAAAATCCAGTTCTAACAGTTTAAAACTGTTAAAATTTACAATTCTGGCAGTTCTTGTGTATTTTCAGCCTTGAAACTAGAGGGACATATAGAAAAGGAATTTCAGGTTTGGTGAAAATGATGTTGCATTTAGGAATCATAAGTGTTTTTTACTGTCCAATCTGGCAACTGTACCAAATGTACCAGTTTCTGTTGCCAGCTTTGAAAATGGAATATTTACTAGCTCAAATTTAAGTCTTAACCTGATTTAGTCTTCAAAAGCAAATATTTACAGCTGGATACTGCTACATGAGTGATTCACATGTTAAAATTACATCTGTATCTTCTGAAAATGCTGCCTATTTTATGTGTAGGTTTGGGATATCCAAGGAGAAAGGTGGAGGTTTTACACTTGGGTACCTTTGCATCACTGGGCTAATGAAACATCTGTTTGGAGAGAGGAGGGGAGTGTGAGGCACGAGGATTCTGTGCTGTGCAGGGACGTGTCTCTGCATTTCTGAGTGTTTGGAGAGCATTAAGAAAAGGACAAGTAACTCCTGAAGGTGAGAGAAGGAAAAGAAAGAGGAGTGGGAAGCTTTTATATACTCCAGTCCATAAAACCCCAGCAGCAGCAGTACCTGTTCCCTCGAACAAGTCTTTATTTAGGAAGAAGTCAAAGCTTTCTTTGGGAGGGGAAAAAAAAAAAAAAAAAAAAAAAGTTTTAACTCTTGATAGCCTTGAAAAGTGTAAGTGAGCATAAGCAAAGGGCTGGAAGCAGAAGAAGCAGAGCTGGGTGTTCACAGGCACAGCCGGGTGGTGGGTGGCTGTGTGGGAGGGCACACACACACCAGGCCTTTCAAATCTGCATTAAAAACACAGCAATGTTTTTATAAGCAGTCATTTTTTTATTATAAAATTTGTCAGTTTCCAAGAGTCTTGCAAACCTTCCTCTTACACTCTACTTTTATCTTGAAACAAGACAAGAAAGCTCCCTAAAATGTGGGAAAGTTTGATTTTAGATCTGTGATCAGATGGGTTGTTTCCTTTTTGACTCTACTCCAAGTGCCCCAAGGCTGCCCTGAGGCATCAGAAGCAGGTGCAGAAGGCCCAGTTTTCTCCTGGTTTTATCTTGTAGACACAAACCTCTTGGTCCACAAGTGTTAGCAAATAGAGATGAAGCTATTTCTTTCAAAATGAAGCTCCTCTCCTACATCTTTGACATTGCAACTGTTGAAGCTATTCAAATCCTTGAATTAGTTTGTTAATTTGATGAAGCTTCTGCCTGAGTCCTTTAGTTGCTGGGGACAAATTCAGTGAACACTTGAATGTCACATTCTAAGGTTTCAGTTTTCATTTATTTTCTTCTTCAGTAAGTATTACTGTGTGGTTAATTTGTTCTCTGGGATGGATGAAATAGAACTAATATGAAATTCAAATGAATTCTTCTGCTGGCAGCCTGTTTGTTAGCAGCAATAATGAAACATAATGGCCAACGGATAGAGAAATACATTAAGCATTTTCCTCAAGAATTCAGGGCTTTGAGATATTTAACAGTCAATAAAAATATCCACAAGAACCAAGAACCTAGAATTTGACTGTGTACTTTCAAATTTTATATGTATATGTGTTTATATATTCTTATTTTGTTTAAAATCATGTTGCCTTTTAAAATGCTTTAGTCATTAAAAGGACGCCCATTTCAACTGTACATATTTCAAACCTAAAAAAAAACCCCCAAGCTATGCCAACCACCTTTTATCTCTAAACTACTGGCTGTTTCATGAAACTGGCAGCCAGTATTGTGAAGAAAAAACAATTATTCGTTGGCACTTGTTGGGGTGCCAAGGACACGTGTGAAACACCTGAGCAGCAATAAATAGGTTTATGTTGCACAGGAGGCCGAGCAGGATTTTACAAGGTTATTTGCTTCCACCTGCTGCTCATCCTTGATATTACAGAAGGAGCCATCAACTTCAAAAAGCCCAGCCCTTAAACTTGTGCTTGTCCTGCACTGCTCCCAGTGCTCTGCAGAAAACCTTGTTTTGTTTCCCTGGTGCTGCCAACAAACAAAACGGACCAAAGCGGCAATTTATATAAAACATAGAGCTCTTAATTAGTTTGTAATAATATTATTTGGCTGTTATGAAGTGAGACTTAGAGAAAAAAGGAATTGTGTTGCTTTTAAACTGAAATTAATGAGAGGGTTTTCTATTTAATTCTGTCTTTCCCATGAAACATCATACAGTTAGTCTAAAATAATCCTATATTTTCTGAGGTTTTTACTTTTTTTTTTTTTTTTTTTTGTGATGTAACAACATTAAAGAAGGTGCTTTATACATTGTTCAGATCGCTGGGATTTTGCAATTGCTTTCCAGCAGTGGCGAGTCTCAATCTCAATTCACAGAGCTGGGGAATTTGCAATACATATATGAAGTGACAGCACTTTGTCATTTTGCACTTAGGCGAAGTAGCACAGATGACTCCTAAAGAAGAACATTCTCATTTCTTCCCTTCTTGCTCTGAGATTGACAGATGATTAATTTTTTATGACTTTTAAAGCTTAGTGTCTGTGTACATTTTTCCTTTGAAAGAGGTATATCTAGGATGGAGACGTATACTCAAATATTTATATTTAAACATAGATTTGATTAAGTCAGTAGCTTCACTGGTTTAAAGAATTACAATACTAATTTCTTCAGAAAATTAATTGGTTTTTATCTTGCCCTCGTGCAGAAGTCTGAATCCAGGTGTGTAGTCTTGAAGGCTCTACATAATTTCAAAGATAACACGTTTTTGCAGTGAGACTGAACCCATGCAGATGTGGTTTTCATTGCAAAAGATTCACTTTCCACACCTTTAGGTAGATAACCGAACGCTAAGGGATGAAATGCTTGTCTAATGTTGAGGGATAAAACACAGAACAGAGCTGCTGTAATTTGCTGTTCAGCCTGAATCTTTTCTCGGGGCTGGTCTCAGTTCAAGGCAAGGTCTGAGCTGCAGGTGAGGCTCCTTGTGTGGTTAATTCTGGGGGAGCAGGAGAGCTCAGCTGGGCTGGCCACACCTGTGTCCACACTCCTGCCTCTTCCTTGCTGCTCCAGACAACCAGGTCACGTAAGCTGCTCTGGGAGGAAGAGGGGTTTTGTTTCATCCAGGTAAAACTGCTTTTTTCATTGAGTAATGAATGCTTATGAACTCGGGCTTCTTAGAAATTGCTTTTAATGGGGAAGGACAGTGGTGAAATAGCAAACTAAATTGTTCCATGGGCAGCAGAAGGGATCACAGTGCTGGTGGGTCTTCAGGTATATTCATCATGCTGAGAGCCTGCAATAGCCATGACTGCAGTCTGAGAGGAGCTACTTTATACTGCTTTCAGTTAATTTAGGTCAGTGTGTGAGACAGAGCCACTCTTGTCCTTGGTAATATGGAAAGAGATGATTCATTTTTGATTAACCAATAAATATGTCACAGAACATTACGTTCTTTCCCAAAGTGACTAAGGGCACAGCTAGGATATGAGGATCACTAGTGCTAATGAAGTTTGAATTCATTCCCCTGAGGGAGAAGGCCTTTTAAAAGCTGAACTTTTTTTCCCCTCCCTCCCCAAAAAGGAGCAAGTGTAAATATCCAAACAGGCTCAAGAAGTGAATCTGCAGGCAGAGAGATTATTTCCTTCTCCTCCACATGGGAGATGTGGGGAGAGACTGTCTGGAAGCCAGTAAGGCACACTTGAAAGAAAATTTTTGAGTGTCATATTCCACAAAGTACAATTTGGTTCCCCATGAAAAGTGATGGAATATAAAGATTATTAGAAGTGCTCTTCAATATATTATACTGGCTGGAATATCAAGTGTTTTTTTGCTGCTTAAGAAGGGACACAACTTGATATGCCTCATGAAACCATCTTTAATATAATTTGTGAGTCAATTAAAGTATTTTTTTTTCCCCAGGAAACCTTGCTTCATCTTACTTGCTTGAACAATTTAATTTTTTTTTTTTTCATCTTTTATAGGTGTAGATAGGAAGTCTTTGGCTTTGAAGTAGAACCAGTCCTTCATTTAAGATGAATAGACATGCCGTTGAAGAAACATAAATTCTTCATTTTACATTTGTTTTCATTTTTTAATAGGAGCTGCTATTTTCTATCAGCATTGCAATTTATGTGCATGTAACTAACCAATAATCTGAAATTTAATTAGCTTTGGTCAGAGGCTGAGGAAGTTCTTTTCACAGAAAACTGTCCCTCAGCTGAATTTATTATTTTCCCAATAGATGTCTCTGAAGCTGTAATAGTTAAGCCAAATTTGCTTCCAAGAATATCCTCACTAGGAAAATGAAGTTGAAAAGAAAATTAGTAGGTCACTTGTCTACAGTTTAGTGACTTGAACTGTATTTGGCTTGCTGAGTTTCCAGTTGTAACTTGCTGTAAAAAGGGTGAATGTGAAGCAATAAATGCCTTTTGGAATATAATTTTTGTGATAGGCATTATCCTTGCTCATCTTCAGCACAAAAATCCATAGGTTCAATGAGTCAAAATACTTTAGGAATCAAAGGACCATGGGTTGGATGTCATTAGGTTTGAGAGATTTTTTTTTCACTCCTGAAGAAAACATGTCCAAAATATCCACACATACAAGTCTGTGCACACACACACTTACATATTTATCATAAATAAAGGCTTTGCTGCTCTTGCTCATTGCCATGTGACTCAGACACAAGTATCTATCCAGCACCTAGTTAGCACAGACAGAAGGTTGAGCAGTTTTTACTCTTTAGCTTACCTTTATATTTCTTTCAGCTTCCATCACTTGTTTATTAAAAAAAAAAAAAAGCTAGCAAGAAATATATTTTCCTCAAGATAGAAGTAAAAGAGAAAATCTCTACTAAAAAACATACTTTTTTTCCCGAGAGCTGGCTATACCAAACTGAAATAGGCTTGGGGGTATTTTTGGTGTTCTTTCAATCCTGTCTTTTAATTTATGGCTGTAGTAAAGTTTAACAGACATCACCTAAAGGCACAATACTAGACATTGTATATTTAAATAACTGTGTACAAAAATAACATTTCTTCAGCCTGAGTTACTCCCCCAGTGCTGGTCAGTGTGCTTTGTGACACGGGCTTCTCTGTTTGTGCTTTCAGGACACTAAAGCAGAGTGCAGTTCTGGTGTAGAAACTGAGGACAGAAAAGTAAGTGGCTTGTTTTAATGTGGATTTTCAGGCAATTCTAGTAGCTTGGTTTTTCTCTGGTCATTATTTGGTGTTTTTTTTTTTTATTGTTTGTTTTTTAATTAAACCATGTGAAATTATTTTATGGTTCTTTGCATGTGTATTTGTTCATGTTGTATTTTAACTTCAGTGGGAACAAAACAGTCTTATTCTATTGAATATACTTGTTAGAAATGTGAATAACTGCTTTTTCAGAAGGGAATTCTAGTCTTACTCTAAAGTTGACAGGGTAGTTGCACTTCCTATTCTTAATTTACATTATTAATGAAGTTATTGTGTGTCTTTTCATGGTAAAGCTGGCATGCCATGTTAAATATTTGCAAGACAGCAAGATGACTGCTTTTTCTTGCTTTAAAAGTAGTAGCTTAGAACTTTTTTTTTTCTTCTTTTTGAGGGTTGATTAAAACAAATGTTTCCAGGTTTATTTTCTGTCGACAAATATAAACCAGATGCAAAATGCGTTTTCAGTTGTGTTCTTCACCTTACTTATGGTAGAAGGTAACCAAGAAACAAAGGCTTCACAAAGAAGCCTTCAGCTTAAAAAAAAAATTGTCAGAAATACATATCAATCCAGTTTAAAGAGAGCAATGTGTTTTGTTTGAAAATGTGTTGCAACTGAAATTTGAAAATGTGGATTGCTAGATCTATGCAGGGTATCTCTGTGTGGAACAATAACTGAGTTTGTGGAAGTGTTGAGCACATGACATGTGATTTAAAGTCTCTAACTTCAGCTGGTACTCACTCTGTCCCACTGAGGCTGCAGGTTCAGAGCATCAACTTTCATCAGATCTCCAGGTGCTTCCATTTAGGTTCACGTTGCTTTAAAGTGTGCTAAAATGCAGGCTGGGACCTTACTTCTAAACCCCAAGTTTTGACTTTTTTTTAGTGTTGGTAGCAAGTACTAAAACTGCCCAAGCCAGAATTCTTTCTGTGAATTATGGGAAAAGGTGTCAGGAGCCTGACAAGCTTTGGACAACAATTTATTGAAGTGTTGTATTTCTTCTTCCTTGTATTGCAACTTTTATCCAGCACAGCACCAGCCTGTTGCCAGCTAAGTGTGGGGGTTTTAGTGGTTTACGATGCTGTGGTTTGTACCCCAGCAGGAATTGCAGGAGATGTGTGTCTGATACCTTCTCGTGTGACTGTCTGTGACTCAAAGTGACTGCTCTGAGCTGACGTGGTTTCCTAAAGGGTTTCCTCTGCCTTCAGTGGCTCAGGATATCTAGGTTTCACATGCAGAGACTGCAGTTAGCATAAAGGATTGTCTAGAAAGCCCCTTGATTTTTTTTCTTCTTCCTTTTGGTGTTCTGTGGAAGTGCTTTGAAAGAACAGGAACAGAATAAACACCTGTTGTTGCATGATCTGTTTCATCTTTTCTGTTTGGTCCCAAAACTGAAGCTTTCACCAAGTTTAAGTGGCAGTTGTTCTTTCCAGTCCAGGGAGAGAGTTACCAGTGATCATCAAATACAGACCCATCAATCTTGGCTAATACTAATGCATTGTTTCATGTTTGTTGAAAGCATCAGTTAAGAATGTAATGTAATTCATAAACCTGAAACATTGTAAATAAATATTTTTATTTCATTGAACTTGAAATCAAGACAAAGTACTGCAATTAGGGCATGCATCATTAGTATCTAATAATTTACACTTGTATAATGGAATATGCAACTAATGAACTATATCATTAGCAATTAATGGGAAATTTTCCCAGTTAACCACAAAATACAAACCTGCAAGGTGCCTTTTCTTGTGTTCCTTTTTTTCTGAAGTTTCTTAATCTATAATTTCTAAAGTAGGAATTTATGTAATATTGCTAAAGCACTGCCTGAAGGCAAACTCAAATTTAATAACTATACTTATTATTTTGAAATCTATTATTCTGCAAAGTCCAAAATAGCAGTTAATTATTGTAACCACTTCATCACTGTGGTCTGTCTCTCCTTCCCTTGTCTTCAAGTGACCTTTCAGTGTAAGATTTTTATTTATTTTCTGCAAGGCTAGAAGCTCCCAGGTTTGAGAATAGAAGGTGACAAGCAATGCGCAGTCTGCTCTCTCTGACCTGGATAATTATGAATTACTAAATTGCCTTTACTATTCCCAGCAGAGGACCCATAAATGCATGTACAACTAATTTCCTACATAGTGAGTACTCTTTTCTGCATTTGACACACCCAAGCTTTCTTTTTTTTGATCTCCCACCACCGTTCTGAACATCACAATATTGGATGTTAAATGACTCATGCCATCAGAGAAATGGCTCAGCCTTGCTTCTCAAAGACACATATGTAGAAAAGTGACCCTTAAATTGTCACAGGAAGAAACCTGTTAAAAACATACCATGTGTGATTTTTGTAAAAAATACATGGATATCTGCAGCTAGCCATGTGAGCTTTGGGAATTTGAGTTGTGATTCCAAAGCCTGTGTGATGTTTTGCTGCTGCAAGGCCAATGACAGATGGTCAGGTTCTTTTTCCCCATGTTTTCTAACACAACTCTGTGTGTTGAACACAAGCAAAATGTTTTGGTGGAAGGCATTTCATAAGGGTATTGGCCATTTTGCCACGAGGGAGAGTACGTGGATTCCTTTGAAATCCTTCCATTTGATATAACCAAATCATAGTCTGTCTCTGAGAAGTCTTCTGATGTCTACATCCTTTTTGTTGTTGTCCTTACACGGCTACATAATCTTCCATTACCTGAAAAACCTGCCCTTTTAAAAATAAAATTATATTTTATAAATCTTCCTTGTTTTTTTTTTATGTTTATTCTCAGTTTATATTTTTATTTGGTCTGAGCAGGTATCTTTATATACATATATATATATATATGTTTATATGGGACTTGCTTCAAACAGTAATCTTCAAAAATATAAAAAGAAACTGTAAATAAGATTTCTCCCAGTCCTGCTCTATCTTTGAGATCTGAATAGAGCACAAAGAGCATACTTTGTTTTAATCTGCAATTATCATATAATCAAATTAATTCACGGCAATGCTGTGAAACCAAAACTGATATAAAGTTTTGTCCCCTGACATCCTTTCTGTGACATTTCCACCTGAAATGGAAAACTGACACTACAAACTGGAAGCTAACTTCCAGTGGCCTTTCTGCGCTGGATAGCTTTGTCTCGGCTGGTTTGCGGCGCGCTGAGAACGTTGGATTCCGTAGCTCAGGCTGCTGCCTTGGTGTTTTGTTTCAGGCTGCTCTCCCCCGAGTGGGCTGCGCTGTGCAGTCACTCTCCTGCCTGCTGGCAGCAGAGCCCCCGCTCAGCAGCAGCTCAGCACCGCTGCTGGGGGCTCACGGTCACCCTGCGGGTCCTGCTGTGTTCTCCCTTCTGGAGAAGGAAGTGGCTCATGGAGAGAACACTTTGGAGATGCATCTTGACTTGAAAATGTCCCACTTGGGAGCTGGGAGCGTGGAGGCTTTCGGGGAGCTCCAGAGCTGATGGCGGTGTGTCAGGGCCATAACCTGAGAGCTGGGGAAGGCAGGAGGGTTCCCCGGAGTGCCGTAATGTTCCCTGACTCCCTGTTTCCTGCTGTGGGATATGGGCTAGGCAGTCATGGCTTTCCTTTTCTCTGCCTGCTGTGGAAAATATTTTATTTTTTTTTTTCTTTAGTACCTTCTGTCAGTGGATCTCAAATTACTTTACAAACAAATTAAAAACGCCTATGAGGAAAGTACTTACAGTTATATGGCTTGAGTTACATATGGGCAAATGGAAGCGTGAAGGGCAGATGTAAGCAAGGTTATAAAGGGTGTCTGAGACAAAATGAGAAGAAAAAGCATTACAAATATATTTTGCTTTCTCTATTCAATGGCTTCTTCCAGGTGGTTGGTATTTTTTTTTTTTTAATATATTCATAGTGTTCATATAAAGATGTTTTTCCTGGAAGTTTAAGGGTCGTTTTATTTATTTATTTTTTTAGGAGAAAATGCTTATCAATTTTGCTGCTCTTCAGATTACTGTAGAAGGGAATTAATAAGGGTATCAAATAGTGAGGAGCACCATGGAGGGACTAAGTCAACTCCTGGCATCACAGATGTGGATTTGTTATTATACTGTTTCCTTTCATGGTAGTCCCTTTTTCTGCTGTTTAGGGGCTCTTTAGCAGTGAATAGGAATAAGTGTCATTTTTCTTCCCCTGTGAAGGCATTGTGCCATTTGCATATTTGTGTAGATTGTTGAGATGCATTTTTACTCCCATTAAAAATTATTTTTTTGTTGTGAGGGAAGATCATAGACTCCAATGTGGATTGACAGGGAAATGTCTAAATTGTATTTAGCTGTAGATTTAGAGGACTCTAAGGAAGTTCTGAATGGTAGTGACGTTTCTGGTGTCTAACAGAGTGAACAAATGATTCCTGTTTCTCCTGCCTCTTTCCCTGTTGTACAAACAGTGCCAGGTGTTGTTGAGCCATTGCAGGACAGGCCCACACGAAGTGGAGAGGGTTGAGCACAGAATTCAGGGAGCAGGGGGAGCACCCCAGAGGGGGAATAATGAGCTGTGCCAGGAGTAGCATCCTCCTGTCACAGCACAGCAGACGTTTCCCCTGGCGTCCCAGCTCATGGAAGTCAGATTTACGGGACGCTTCTTGAGCCTTGCTCAGTGCAGAGCTGGAAGTTTCTCCACCCTCCACGAAAGGGTGAAGCTATCTAAGGGTGTGTTGTTGTTTGTTTATTACCAGAAAAGTTACTTGAGATTTATGGCTGATTCCTTCACAGTTATTTGAAATCAAAATCTGTTGCACTCCAGGATCCTAAAACTCAGAAAGTTGACTCAAGCCCATGGTCTGCATTGTTTAGGCAGCATTATTGTTATTCATACTACTTTTAGTGATATTTTCAAATCATTTTTTTTCTCTTTTGTCTTAGTTTTATGTTCTTTTCAAATAAAAGCAATACTTCTGGTAAAACAGGGAGCTGAAAGTTCCCCTGGAACTTAAGACACTGCATTATTTATTAGTCTGCCTAATAAACATTGGCAATTCTAATATGAGGAACTGCTTAGAAATCCAGTCCATTTCCTGGCATGTGGCTTGACAGAGTGCAAAGTCTTGCTGCAAAGTTTGCTGGTATTTGAATGCTCATAATGTCAGCCCTATTACTGCTCTCTTGTTCTCGCTGTCACTGACATGCAATTATGGGATTTCACAACTGAAGTGGTGACAGTTGCTCCTCTGTGTGTGTGTGTCTGTCTTTCCCCTTAATCCAACTCTATCTAGCAATCTGTAATTTGATAAAGTGGAATTGAAGTGACAGGCGTGACAGAAGTGCCAAAACAATAATTTGACCTCCTACTGAAGTGTCAACGTGTTCTGCAGCATGACTTTTACATATGCTGAATACACAGAAGGGACATGGATAGTGTATTTCCTGTGCTGCAATACCTGCTAAGGCAGAGGGCTAAAAAAAGCTTTTACTACAGTGTGCCTTTTTGCCAACGTGTTCCATCTTGAACCATCACATCTCCTATCCCTGTGTTAATATGTATAAACATGATTGCCACTGCAAATAAAATATATTTTTATTGGGAGATATTTTTTCCCCAAACCTTCATTTTGAAGATATTTTGATAAATCTTAAAATTATAATTGTGGTTGTCTACAGAATTAGTTCTCAGACTTTATTTTACTCTTTTTTTAAAAAAATCTATTCTACCTTGAAATAAATTTCATTAAGTATATGACACATTCCTGCTAATAACTCCTAAAAAGCTCACTGAGCAAGAAAGAACATTATTTTATATGAGTGAATAAAATATTTTACTAGCACCAAAGTAAATGTATGCACAAGTTACTTTGGCATATATTCACATGTACTGTACTTGCATTGCATAGAAGTAATTATGTTTCACTTGGGGACAAGGGAGAGGGCGGGAGATAGAAATTGTTTGCTTTAATATTTGGCTAAATGTAAAGTTAAAATATTGAGATTTGGGGGAAGGATCAGAGAGGGAAAGGAAAACTCAAGTCCATTTTGATGCTAATTACCTGTCAAAATTAACTGAAAAACTAATTCATGGGACACTCAAGCCTTGCTGAAATTTTGTTTGCATCTGGTCATTAAGTTTTCAACAGGTATAGAAACAGAGGGGAATTGGCTTTTGAAGTTATACATAAAAAAGAAAACCCTGCAGATCTATAAATATTAGTGTGCTGTGAAAGGGAACATGTCTTGGATCTTGTTTGTGTTTTGAACCAATACAGCTTCACAGCAATGGGAGACTGCAGCTTTTGCTGCTGTGGTGGAACATTTCCTTTTAAAAGGTGTTGGGTGGTGTCAGCTTTTCATAACCCAGACTCCACAGTGTGGGGTTTTATACTGCTTACATGTGCCAGAGAATTTCAGTGATACTTTAGAGAAAAGTAAGTTTCCAGTTGACATTTCCTTCTTTTATTTTATTTTTTTTCCTTGCTTTTTAAAATAAAGATGTGGGAGTTTTGATAAAGAAGGACTGAGTAGACAACATGTACCTATGACCCACCTTATTTGCAGGTATTTTTGTGGTCACAGGGTTTTTGTTGGACCTGGTCTAAAGAGCACTGAAAGATGAGGGAAGCCTTACACTGGTCTGAGCAAAATTCTCTGTACAGACAGAAGAGTCTCAGGTTGGGGCCTTTTCATTCATTTAACTTACTGCCAACCTGTGCTTAGGCATAGACATGTTTTGTTCCTACATTTTAATTTTCCTCTCAGTAAGGAAAATAGCCACTGACGTGTGTGTTTTCCTGAATTATCCTTAAAGAGCCCTGTTGGTGAGGTAGAAATCTAGAGATTATATATTCCTCCAGATAAAACGGAGTGGAAATGTGAGTTCTCTTATGATTTATTCTGAGCCCTTGTAGTAAAGCTCCTGTTGAGACAAGCCCACCAATCTGCTGCTATAGAGGAGCCTGCAGTTCTTCTGTCTTTGATACCAGACAAATGCTCTGATCTCAGGCTGCTTCTCTGTGGTGTAGAAGTTGTGCAGTCCTGTGTATTCTCCACTGAAACTATTGTATAGAAAACTTGGAAACGACACTTGAGATTTGTAAGAATAACTTGATGCAGGCCACTGCTCTAAATCGTAAGATGGAGAGAGATAAATAACATTCTTTCTGTATCAAATACTGTTCTCTATGGAAAGTTGAAATGTTGATATTGAAAATTTGAGTCCTTTTAGGAATGGAACTGCTGCTTATTTGTTCTCCTTATAACCAGAATAAAAAATATTCTTATGGAAATATCTAGGAATACTAGGTATTAAAAATTCTCCTTTGTTTCTTCTACTCCATATCTAGGAATACCAGGTATTAAAAATTCTCCTTTGTTTCTTCTACTCCATGTCTTCAGCATAACTATGGATGGGAGCAGAGGATGTGCACTGACCCTCTGAGCATGTGGGTTCAATGCTGTGCCTGCAGCATCATCTGAGTCTGTTGGACAGGCTTGGAATCCTTCACAGGAATGTTTAGCTCCAGAGGCTGGAGCTCTGGGATTCCTTCTCTCTGTTAACCCCCTCTGTTGGTGCCCAGGTATTGCCCAGGAATTGGCTCACTGGGGATTCTTTTTGAGCACTGAGGCTCTCTGGAAACAGAAATTCAAACAGAAGTATTGCTTCTGCTCAGCAGCATTGTCACAGTGAAGGAGGAGGGACAGAATGTCATCCCAAGGTTTTGACACGCTGCGATGAACTGGCTGAGGCAGCAGCTGAGTTACAGCTGACAGTGGGACTGGAGAGGCACAGGAAAGGTAAAAGCATGAAAAGCTCCTGAGCTGAGATAAAGACAGTTTATTAAGTGAAGAGACAAAAAGCCTAACCAAACCCTAGGAGATGCAGAGGAAGTCTCCAGCTGCTGAAAGTGTTTCCAGGACAGGATTCCTCTGGTCCGTGAGGGAGCGATGCTTTGATGAGCCAGCAGTGTTTTGTTCATACACAGTGTGAGTTCATCTGTAGGATTTATTTATTTTTAGTAGAAAGGAGCCCGTAACTCTTTGAGCTGCCTCCCCTCACTGTGCATATTCCAGCACTTCCTTGGGCAGTGGAGGGCACATTTCCACACTGCTAATGGATAGGGACAGCCTATGGCATTCGTGTGTGAATGTGGATATCTTCTCTCATCTTGGCATAAATTGATCAGATGGCTTTCCAGGAGCACATGCATGGCAACATTATCAGTGGCAGATTGTTTTCAGCATATTTGTAGGGGACAGACTGAATCAGATGATTGTTTTGTTTGCCAAATTAATATCTGGGATGTAATCCAACCCGATTAACAGCGTGGAGGTGATTGGATCAGGAAAGGGTAAGCAGGCATTTGGAAGGGTTTTATAACTGCTGGCTCTGTTACTTTCCCAGTAGCTTGGACACGTGCAAAAATATGCTTCTGTCCAGTAATCCAATGCATTTCTCATTGATTCCAGTTTGCCTTTTTATGTTGTATTGCATCTCTTGCCAGGTAAATCTTTTCTCTGTAGCAGTAGATGGCTTTTTATGGCTGCCTGGTGTTGGTTGGGCAGTTAGATCAAAACTTCCTAATTCCATTGTTTCAGAACTGATTTCTTCAGCAGTGATGCACAGTGTCTTTTTTTTTTTTTATCTAATGAAGCCTGTATTATAAGACATTTAAATTTATATCTCCATATTTTAAAATCTGAATATGTCTGCATGTTTCTGTACTTTGAAACATCATTGAGGATTTTTATGTAAGGAGTAAAATAAAGGTTAATGTATTTCCCCCCCCCCCCGATTCTTCTTAAAGAAGTATGTTTTATTGTCTTTCAATTTGATAGATGAGACAGAGACCATGGTTTATGTATAATCCATGTGCTTTCCAGATTAGACGGATGTAATCATAGCAGTTTTACACAATTCAGCTAAAAATTAGTTCTTCTTGATCAAGGTCAGGAAAATCCAGGGATTCTGGCATTTATCTCATCTCTTCAGTACGAAAATAGGACACCCAGGGCAAAATTAAAAGGATTGGTGTAATACAGGCATGTCCCACTATGCCATACATGCTGCCTCACAACTGCTTTTTTAAAAGATTAGGGATTAGTTCTGAAAAAAAATACAGTATAGATGTTGAAAAAAGAATGTGATATTGAAAGTCTAAAGTAAGGCTTATTTTAGCCTTTCTTTTATCCCTCCCTATCAGCAGGCTAATGTACAAAAGAGAGTTAATTTAGCTTTTTTTCCTAAATAATGGCAATATGCATACCATGCAAGGAGGAAACATTTTAACTTCAAAACAATGTCATTTAAAAAAAAATAACCTCTCATCTCTGTTACTGTCTTTCAAGACTTGGTGAAGTTTGAAGTCTAAGGAACAGAGCAGGTATGTGAATTGTCTGAAATCCAGCAGGGAATGTCTGTTCCCACAGATTTGTTTAATGTGTTTCTTAAAACTTTGGCTTGCTGTGGCCTTCTGCTGAACAGGCATTTGGTTAATGAGTAATATAAGACAAATTTGCAGGGAGAGGTAAAATCTTACTGCACCAACTGAGGTTCTGTCACAACAACTGGATGGAAAACATTGTTTGTGCCTTAGGTGATCACAGTTAGGACACTCCTATTGGGACCTCCTGAAACTTTCTGCCTTTGCACCCAGAGTTTTATGCTGTTTCATTGTGTTGCTGGCTTGTATTTCTTTGTCCTCATCTGCCTGTATTATTGTTTTTCTCCTAAACAGATTTCAGTATTTCTTCGGTTCACAGCAACCAAAGAAAATCAGGCTTTGCTTTTTAGCTCTGAGATGCCAGGTGTGGGGCTGACATCCACTCAAGAACATAGTGGCTGGTTCAAGTGACCTTGCAAGTCCCTATCTCCACCATTCTTTTCCGAAGCAGTGAAACACATTTCTGCATGAAAAGCATCTACATCTGCTTTGATGCCTTTTCACTGCCGCTGAAGATGCAAAATATTTACTCAGTTTATTTCTAACTATGTATCTCGTAACATTTAAACCAGGTACGTATAATCTGCTCTGATCTTCACTATGCTAGGAAAAACAAACAAAAACCAACAAAATATTTTCTTTCTTATAGTAATTATTACAGCACCTGCAGCTAACCAACTTTAGGGGTAAGCAAATCCAACTTGAGTAATATTTTAGACAAAGCTCAAAAGTAACAGACACTCATTTTTGGTAACTAAAGACTGTTAAGATCATCAGACTGATCCTAAAATTCATGTAGATAGGATAAAAAAAAATCCCCAGGACATGACACCCTGGGAAAACTCACAGCAAGGTTGGGTAAGTTTCAAATACAGAGAAAAGTAAGAGGCAAGGTAAGAGCAGTTTGTGACATTTACATCAACTGTTTGAAGTGGGTATGAAATTTCAGAGCTCTTTTAATTAATTTTGAAGCTGTGTTTGAGGTGAAAGATTAAGTACAAGGAATGTTTTGAAAGATAAATTCATTAGCATGCAGAATAACTTGGCCTGGGCTCCAATCTGACTCAATTCTCAGTCTTCTGTGCCAGATTACAACAGATCACGTTTGAGTACACTGCTGTTTGCTTTAAAGGCATAGAGTTAATAAATTGCCAATGAAGTTCAGTTTACAGAGCCCCCAGAGTAAATATGGACGCTCTGACAGAGTTTGTACTCACTAAGAATCTTGAGAAGTGTGCAGAACTTGTAAAAATCATGAGAACTTGACTTTAGGAGCAGACATTAAAAGTTTTCATACCAAATAATTTCCAAATCTCCCAGCAACAACTAATATTTGCATCTGCCACAGCTGAGGCTGGAAGCACTGTGAGGGAGCCCTACATAGTACTAAACATAACATATAACATAATCCTGTAACACAATCCTGCCTTCCCCCACATGGAGCTGGATGCTTTCCTCCTCTGGCAGAGAGACAGAGCCTCACTGGAATCACAGCTGCAACTTCAATACAGCAACCTTACCCAGCTGTCTTGATTATCTTAGTGGTCATGGCAAGGACTGAGGGAATGCCCAGAATTCCAAAGTTTTTAGAGGTTCTTCAAAGAAATTTCAATCATACAGCAACATTCCATGAAAGTTGGTTAGCTGCAGGTGCTGTCATAATCATTATGAGAAAGAAAATGTTTTGTTTTGTTTTTTTTTTCCTGGCAAAGTGAAGTTGAGAGTAGATTATATGTACTTTGTTTAAATGCTACAAGATACATAGTTCAAAATATGTTGTTGTTGTAGTCCCTTAATTGATGAAATAACACTTTGTGCATTTGCCTTTAAGGTCCTTAATCATAAACTATGTAGCAGCGGTCTCCAAATTACATAGCTTAACTTAACGTTTTAACTAATAACTAATTAAAAAAATAAAAGAAAAAATTACGACAAACATGATTCTAGAGTACATGGCATTTTTAGGCATAGTTTTGGGCAGTTGGTTTGAAAGTTCTGCTCTCAGGTTATGGCTGTATTTGAGAATCACATTTTAATTTAGGCATTCAATGCTTCTCCGTGTAAATACTAAAACTCTCCTCAGTACCATGTGTTTTTACAAATGTGCATAGTGGTAAGGCTTACTCTTTTTTAAAATGTTTAGCTGGCTGCATTTCCCACCCCAGGATGATATAGCTTCCATCGCCAGACGATGGCACTGTAGGCTAAAGAGAAAATACCTGCCCGTAAATCCTGTCTCCTTTTTCAAGGGAATAGGTGTTGGGTTTATTGCTCACCCCCAACGACTTCATTTCATAATAACTTTGAAGTTATTTTAAGGCCTGTTCATCCTCAGCAGAAGCCATGGTCTGGGTTCTCCATTATTGTACTGTCACTACAGCTTTTCTGGATGTTTATTGGGCTTGGTTTAGCTCTGATACAACACCAAAATAATTTTTTCTACTGCCTGTGTATTATTCTTTAATATGGTGAATGTTCACTCTACTAAAACTATTTCTTGTAAGCGTTTTGCACAACAAAATTAATAAAAAAGGGCTTCTCTCAAGTCCAGTCTTTTTTCTACTTCTTCTCTTCACTGTTTTTTGTTGTATGTAAAAATTGGAACGTTCCAATGGCTGCATCTCTGTAATACATTAAAATAGTTGGAGCCGTAGTTCCATATTTATTTGTTGCATCAAATTCTTGTGTGTGACAGCACCTGCCCTTTCTCTGATTCACACAAGAACCAGGAAATGAAGAGATTGTATTGGCTTAAGGCATTACAAAATGCAGTTTACTTTTCATGCTGGCCTCTGAAAACTAGTCCTAAACACTGTTTTTCTACACTTCAGCCTAAAATGAGAGCATTTTTTTGTGATTGAATGGCCTGTGACAGAAGCCTCGGTGCTTTTCTTTTACTCTTTCACCTCCCTCCTCCTTTTCTCCCTGAACTCTTGATGTCATTTAGGCATTATTTGTATTAGATTATTTTATTAGAGGGAGAGGATTACTGCTGGATTTATGTATCTTGATAAGGATTTCCTTTTTATTTGTTTATTTCTGTTCATAATGAGCAAAGAGAAGCTGGGCTAGCCAATTCTCAAAGCAGGAATATGAATGATATAACACAAAACCAGCTTTTGAAGGATTTGGTGATTAAGTAGGTGAATTGTTCTGGGATGATACTTTTGAAAACAGAGTTTATTTTATTTATTTTTGTAATAGTCATGATGAAATCCTTTCATAAAAGCAATTCTATTAATTTGTTCAAACCACAAGTGAATACATACTAAACTGAAAAGTACCCCTCAGCCCCCACCATTTCTAAAGCTTTTGATTTTGCTGAGATTTGCTTTGCTGTGTAATATGATTGTTCTGCTTAAGTGTATTTATCTGAGCAAGTTTATTACCTATAATAGTGGGGTTTATTTATTTATTTTTACTTATTGCAGTGTGCGGGATTGCCAAAACAACTTGGGCTTTCACAACAAGGTTGCTGTTACAATATTGTTCACAAAAGACATTTGCACACGAGTCCCTGAGGGACAGGCTAATACATGTAAATATATTTACATATATACTATATATACATATATAATATATACTTATAATGACATTTATATAAGGGAGGGTGAAATTAGCAGTGGATTCTTTACCCTGGAACTGCCATGTGAAACTCCTGGGGGTAAAGCAGAGACCCACAGCTGTGAACTTGCTTTTTCCAGGCACTCCATGAAAACCTGACTCCAGTGACCTGCAGGGCCCAGCCCAGGACCTGGCTACTTAGCCAGGCATTTCTTTACAGCATCTGGGGCAGCTGAAGGGGATTTTTTGACTGGTAAGATTAATAGCAGGTGGAGGGGCATAAGTGCCATGGCTGGGTGTAGGGAAAACTGCCTTCTTTTTTTTTTTCTTTGTTTGTTTTTCCCTGTAGGTATTATAATAAAGCAGTTTTTAGTCATAAATCAGAAGCTGCCTGACCTGTGTTACTCCCTCTAACCTTTGTGCCAGTGCAGGTATGATAGTGTGCATTGTCTCACAGACTGCTTGATCTCCCACACTGGCCAGTGCAATTTCATGTGCCACAGAAGCACTTGCTAAGTCTAAGCTCAGTTGCCATTGCTGGCATCAAACTTTTTGTCAGAATTTTCTGGTCTGCTGTTATAATTATTTGCACGCAGCTGTTTACAGTCTAAGGAAAGGGAAATTCTAGTTGTTAGACACGTTAATGGCATCCAGCTGCACTCTGCACACAACTGAACAATAAGTTCTTAGAGAAATTGGAAGCTGTGACTTTACTTGGTCCAGTTAATTTTGTGCTCATAGTAGTCCATGTGTGGTTCAAGCTAACTGGAGCAGCTTTTATGTCTGCCTGTCTAGAGATCTGATTAACCTAACTGGACCTGTGATTCTGCCCTTGGAAATCTAAAAACTTGTGCAACAAATGTCAGAATTTGCAAATTCTGTAATGAAGTTTGCCTTGGTTGTTGGGGTGTTGTGGTGTGGTGGTTTTCTCAGTAGGTAATGTAGATTATTTGGTGCATTATGTTGTTCATTCAAAGTTTCTACTTATTGCTTTTGTCTCCTCAGGCTGATTTTTATTTGGACTTAAGAATCTGTTTAAAAGTTAGGCTAAATTTAGTATGTGTCATCCCTTTTAATAACAGTGCTACTCAAAGGAATATGATACATGCTTATGGTATTTTCTACTTATTCAGTAAACTGTTTAAGGTTTAATGAAGTTGAAATCAACGGCCAGTGACGTTTTAATCTGGATGTAGTGCCTAAGAAATTTTGGTGTCTGGATGTTATATTTTGAATATGAGCTGAGCTGGGTGTGTAGGTGTACACTGTGGAGTTACCATTTACAGCTTTTAACTAAATTATTTTTAATTGCATGTCTATTAGTATAGTGAGTACTTGGGAATCCTGAAAGATCTTTCACATGAATAAGTCATCCAGTGGTAATAAATATTTACCTGTCATGAAGTGGGAAATGAAAAAAAAATAAGCTGACAGAGATTCAATGTTACATCAGGGAGTTTATCTTGTAGAAAAAGAAATAAACTGCATCTTACTAGGACTTATTTTCTAACTTAATATTTCATGCCAAGAGCTAGTCGGTGAAAAGAGGTTCCCAAAATATCTCACCACTTTTTATTTTAGCAATTAAGACAGTTTAGTTCCTTGTGAAAGTATTGAAATGTCTGTACAGCGCGAGGGTTGGATATTGCCTGAAGGGACCCAGTTACCTGGTTGGTGACTTGGATGGAGAATTTGGCTGTTTGAGGAAGAATTCCTGTTCTGTCTGACTTTGGGAAAGTCTTTATTCTCCTACTGGCTTCCCTGGCACAGGTTCCATTGCAGCTGGGGCTGCCCCTGGATCCCTGGCAGTGCCCCAGGCCAGGCTGGACACTGGGGCTGGAGCACCTGGGACAGGGGGAGGTGTCCCTGCCATGGCAGGGCTGGCACTGGAGGGGCTCTAAGGTCCCTTCCAACCCCAACCATTCGGGGAATCCATGACTTTCTGATGCTCTGATATTTCTCTGTGGATTTTTGTGCATGACTTGTCCCACTCCTTTTCCTGTGTAACCTCCAGGTACAATTTGTTGTTGTGAAGCCTCAGAACAGGACTTTTTATTAGGTCACAAAAGAAGTTTATTTATTATTCCAGAACCAGCTTATCCTATTAGGACATTAAAAATATTTTGAACTGTCTTGATTTTTCAGGCACATAGAAATCTCCTTTAGAATGATCCCTGCGATGTGTTTTTGTTTTTATTTCAGGAAGACAAGTTATGTTGTTGGTGTCAGATGTGTGTAATTGTCAGATCAGGTATTCTTTGCATTCAAACAAAACCTTCTGCCACTGCTCACTAATTCAAGTTTCCTGTTTTCTGTGTGTGATGATAATGTGAAGCTAATGGTTCAGCCTTGTACATCTGGTAAATGTATTGGTGAGGTGTTTCTTTTGCAGCAAATAACAAACCAGTAATCCTGTTCTTCAGATAGGGATTCATCTGAGAGATGGGAGGGGCAGGAAATCAATTCTTCTTATCTTTACCAATTTCTTATAGGAGATAAGAATCTCTTTGTGTTGACACAGATTAATTATACTTGATTATATCAGTTATCTTGATCAGAAACCTTTGCTAGTAAATCAGTCTTGCTAAAATGGTTAATATACCATCCTTTTGAGCAACTCATAACTTTTTTGACAAAACAGTATTTAATTTCTCTTTTTACTTTCTTTTTAAAAAAATATTGCTTTATTATTAGAAGTTTTGTAAAGCAGTTCCACTAAATTCAAACTGAAAAATGTAAAATCAATCCTGACATTTAATTAGATGTTCCAGGTTCTCTTCAGTATGAACATCAAAAGCAACTGATATTTGGAAGTCATGTAATTAAAAAATCCTCTATAGCTGTCCTTTAAAGGTTTTGTTTTATATAGATATACGGGTGCATTTATGGAAAAGTGAATCTGCCTTAAAAATTCTCCCTAATTCTTTCATATGCAGTTTTTTTTATTATTTCTTTTATAGTCTACTTTTGGAAATTTCTTGTTATCTCACTCTTAACTCTTGTATACTAAACAATGGGCAAATGGTGGAAAAGAGTTTCCATTTGTATCTAGTGATGGTGAAAATCTGGAAAATACAATGTAAGCAGTAATAAATGCAAAGGGGATAAAAGGGAGGATTGTTCATGTGGTGGTATCAATACAATCTTGTAGCCGTGTACTGGGGCCTCTTTGGCCATTTTTAGGGTGCTATGGTTTATCTGGATTTTGGATAAAATCTCTGGAACAATTATAACACTCTACTGCTTTGTGTTGCACATTGAAGGTACAAGTTATTTTGGAAAACAATTCTTTTTGTGGTTTTTGTAAAGAGGAATCCCATTTTTAGTGTAATCGGTTTTCTCATAAGTGAAAAGTCAAACACCTTCAGTGTTCTACAGAATATGTTGAAATTTTTTATGAAGGATACATTTTTTAAATGTTGCCCAAGCACAATATTCCAGACACAAAATGCTGACTTAGCTTCAAGTGGAAGCAGGAAAAGAGAGACTAATGCTGAGCCCCTACCATGAGTTTTGTTCAGCATGCCCAGTGACCGAGTGTTCTGATCCTAGAATTTCCTCTGTACAAGAGGTGTGCAGCTCACCTGTTGCAAACACACAGGTGGAAATGGGAGGACCATTTCCCAGGAGCTTTGTGCTCTTCAGTCATTCTTGTATTCTGATTTCATGTGAAACATTCTTAACTGGCTGGCAGTTTTTGTATGGCTGCATTGTTGTCTGTAGTCATGGTTCTATAATTGTCTACAGTGAAAGGGTTTTCCTTTAGCCAGGTCGTTCTGGTGATGGGCAGAGGGCTGGGTGTCCCCAGGAAAAAATGTCCCCCTGAAACACTCAGGGTTTCAAACAGAAAAGAGTTTAGAACTGCCTGTTGTCATGTGGGGAATATGATGGTTACGGGAGCTGATTGAGGAAAGAAATGTATTTATTATCAGCATACAGATTTTTTAATGTTACCTGATTGCTGTGCATTGAAGGAAAAAACCAGAAAAGGTAAAGCTTAGCTGTTTTGCTCTAAAGTTTTCTTATATGTGAGTTGTCTCTCTCTGTTTGCTAAATTGATGAGACACGCATAGTTGCAGATAAAACATGGAACATACTTAAGTGCATGGAAGAAAAAACAATATTTTCACAATCCATTTTCCCCTTATAAAGCACCGAGTTGATATGGTTTAACTGTATTTTTTTCCAGCCAATTCAATATAGAAAGCATCACTTAGTAATAAAAAAAGGACAAAAATAGGGGGAACAAGTGTTACAAGATTTAAAAAATAGAAAAAACTGATTAATTTCTGGAAACAAATAAAAATATCTACACAAATTTATTTTTATGCTAACTGTATACAGTTTTCATATTACATTGTTAACTGAGGTTTATGCACAGATATAAGAATAAATGTATTTACACTGGCAAAAATGTTACCCCTCTAGATGGTGGAAACAAGCACCAAGACAGGTAATTGGAGATAAGTGTTTTCATTTTTTTGTTGTTGTCTGTTCATAAAGCATATAATATGTAAAGTGTTGTTTTCTAATGACTCCCTTCATAAATTACGAAGTCTACAAATGCATTTAGTTATTTTTGATTATAATCCTATACTAAATCAAAAATTACTGCATAAAAACACTTCCATAAAGCCAGTTCAGTCTTTTTAATTGATGGTTTGGAAACGGGAGATCCTTTACTCTTGCTTTTTCTTTGGAATAATGAAAAATGAAAAAAGTTGTGTAAACGTCAAAAACATTGTGAGGAATAAATCCTGGGGGTTGCTTAATGAAACCGTGGTGCCTGGTGGTGAGCAGTGGGCCCTCAGCTCTCCAGCAGGCAGCACCAGGATGCTGGGAGCAGTAATATCTCAAAAAACTGCGTGCCTCATTCCATCACTGATTCCTTGTTTTCTTCAAGGCTCCCAGGCACGTGGCATAAGCCCTGAAGCAGGAAGCCCCACTACTGCCAGCAGATTTGTAGCTGTCTGCACCATGTATTAAAGACCATAGGATTTGCATGAGTTGTGCTATTTGTTCTCTGCCACAGTTCCATTATTTAATGGGTTATATAAACAATGTGTGTGTGTGTGTGTAATATCTTCAAGTGAGATTTTGCTTGGTTCTCATTATGTCAGACATGCACTCTGTGCTGGCACAGCTCCACTGAGAAACAGCTTATGTTAATGGAGTAAGAATAACAAGAAACTAAGCAAAAAAGTGAAAAATCAAGTATGCGAGCTCCCAGAACAGGACAGTGTATAGTTCAGGAAACTCATTCTTTTCTGTTGTAAAATCCAAACTACTTATGTTGGGAAGTACGTCTCTAATGAGGAAAGGAAAATTTCTCCTGAAAATCATGTCTAGTCAGAGACAGGTGCCTGCATTGCCTTGTTTTCAGGGCAGGCAATGCATCCAGGCTGACGGAGGCACCCGTGCTCAGCAGCCAGTCCAGCTCCACAGGGCTGGCACAAGCAGTGCTGCAGGACAGGGCGCAGATCCTGTGCTGTTTTCACTCCTGCAGTCTGAGCACCTGCCCGGAATATCTCCTCTGCCTGCTGCTGCCCTGAGCCTTTCTGAGAATGCCCTGGGTGCTTGCCTTGGGCTGGCTGGAGCTGGAGAACGTCCTGCTCTGAGAAAGGGCCTGCAGTGGGGAAGGCAGGGGCAGGTGTGTGGAGGAATCCTGACAAGTGGCACCTGCTCTTTGTTCTCAAAGTGCAGGAGCTCATGGGAGAAGTGTCATCAGCTCGTGTTGAGTACGTTTATGGGAGTGTGTTCGTGTGCTTATCGCTTGGAGTGACGTGATTTACTTAAGAAGGAAAAGGAGTGTTTGCAGGCTCTCTAATATTTGCACTTAGAATGTATCCACAACTCTGTCTGCGACCAGATTTGGGTTTTTCAGCCATTGTGGCTTGGCCAGTTGCTGTCAGGGATAAAAAAAGACAACCTGGGCATCTGTTCCTCAGAACTTGTTAAGATAATGGAAGCAGTGGAAAGCTCCTGAGTGCCAAGCAGCTGTTTGTGTCTCGGTGATCTCCTGGGCTGGGCTGTATTTCCAGGAGTGTATATGCAGATTTTAGAACTAAATCCAGAGATTTGCAGTTAACTTTCAGGGAGAGATCTAAGTTAAAGAATGTGCATTGTTTTAAAGCTAAAGATATCATACTTCAGTTGAAAGCTAGAAATCAGCACTTTATTCCTTCCTTATAGCAAATGGCAATCTATTACAGTGTTAGTTTGTTTTTTTTAAATTATTTTAAATCCTAAGTATCCAGTATGTTTTTGTTGCTAAATTTATACAGAACTCTTACCTCTATACTACTGAGAAACCTAAGAATTTCATTAAATACTGAACTGAGGGTCTCTTATTTTCTAAGCTGACCCATTATCTGTTCCTTCTTTCAGCTGGTTGATACAATTCTTTAATGTTTCAGTATGCTTTTATCAAAGGAGAACCTCTTTTGATCCCACATTAAAAAGCAGTTTGTGGTGTGTAATTATTATATGCAAGGTGATTTCAATAGTAACACCTATTCAAATCTGTGTCATTATCCAAATAGAAGTGGAATTATTCATACAAGTTTATGAAAAGAGATTTGAACCTTCTTATTTCCTCTGCAGCTTTCCATATATGATATACTACATCTGGGAAATTACCTGAATTATTAATATTTATTTCTTTAAATCTTGTCAGACCACATTTTCTGTGTCTACCATCATGTATTTTTCTTTCTTGTTGGGATAGAATCATCTTGTCCTATTATTGGTGAAGGAAGGTGTTAGATGCAGAGTTTCTCTTTGGCAAAGGCTTTCTCCCAGCTGCTAGATAAGTAAAGTGGTTTCAGAGTCACTCAAATTTATTTTCTGAAGCTTTGCTGTCTCAGTAGCAGTAAGGGTAACATCCCTCTTGTTTGTCTCCAGGGAAGGAAACCCAGTCTTGCCATATACAATAGCGCAAGACATGACTTGATAATTGTTGGAAATAACCTACAATATTTAGTGTTTGTGACTTGGGGAGGTTTCTCTGATTGGATTGCTAGGCATATGTGCTCTTATGTTTTGGCACGTTAGCATCAATTATGCACGTGGTTTGTTGGTTTTAGGGTTATGTAAAACCCTGAGGAGTATTTCAGCTGCCTGATAGACAGTGTGGAGCTTAGCAGTGATCTTGATATTGGCATCTCTCATGGGAGGTAAGGTTGGTGGTTCTTTTCTTCGAACTGGCAAAGAGCCAGACTGACTGGAGAACAAAATATGATCAATGGAAATTCAAAGAGCACATTTTAAAACAAGTCAATTTGGTAATTACAAGTCGGTGTACCAGTAGATTTTCACAGCAGGGAAGACAGCAGGGAAAGCAAAGAGTGCTAATTTTATTTTAATAAAGCTTTTCTGTTAATTGGGATCAGAGGATTCTGTCACAAAGTGGGGGAGGAGGAGCTGTGTGATGATAGATTTGCTCCATGCTTGACTCAGTCAAGTGGCTTCCATTTTATTGTGGTTATAGCATGAAGTGTTTTCAAGTGCTGCTGAAGGAGCTCTTCAGGTTGGGAATGAGCATTCAAAGAACAGGATACAGCTGTCTTGATCTCTCTTTAATTCTATGGCTTTGAGAACTTTCAGCAAGCTCACAGGGCTACTGCCCTTTCTCTCCCAGAAGGAAAAGAAAAATAGTAGATAGAAGAGTCCTGTTTAGTAGGTGAAGAAAACACAGATTATTTCTTTTTTCAGTTCTGATTGTTAGAACTCTCTGCTTAAATTCAAGACTCTATATGGTTTGCATCAGCCTTGTGGGAAAACAGTCCCTGTGATGGGACATGAAAATCCTCAAATGTTCTGTAGCTGTCAGGTCCTCTTAACTCCTGGCTGTGGTCAAATACTCATACTTAAAGTGTATGAATAAAGAATTTTTTTTCTGTATATAGACCTGTTAGGCATCAAAAAGGCAATGAAATCCAGTTTTATATAGGAAAGAGATTGTTTTAGGTAGCTGTGGTTTCGGTTTCACATGTGGTTTAGGTGATTGTGCCTGAAGCTCAGCAGAAGCATTCAAGAAAAAGCCCCTGGTAATGTGCCTTTTCCGAGCTGACGCCGCTCTCCCACTCACACAAACACACCAGCACAAAACAAGTTCCTGGCCCAGGTTTTAGCTTGGGTTTCCAGTGTGGCAAACTGGTGTCTCCTGATCCACGCCCCAACAGGCTCCCTTAAACCCATCAAGATTCATAGTAAAGGCAATGTTTATTTTTTTTAGAGAGCTCCTAAAGAAATCTTCTGTTCCAAGAACTAGCTGTGGGCTCACTGTTCTTTTCTAAAATTTCCTGGGCTGCCTTACCGAATACTTGAAAGGATAAGAATAGTAAACCTATTATCTGATAATTACCTGCTGCAGGCTGACTACTCATTTGCATGTTCTGATTCTGGCTTTGCATTATATAATTTTAATCTTTTGATAATATTCCACTTATGAGGAGACTTGGCTTTTTTCCCTGAACTATCAAAAAGCCATTGCAACTCATTCTGGATCCAAACGGTAATGTTTGATCCAAATATGTCAGGGAGCAACTGGGTTTCAATACCCCAAGCTAAGCCTGTAGTTGTAGCACTCAAGTAATTTTGAATTGGGGTGGACTTGTAATCAGTCAACTCAGAATGAAAAAAGAAACATCAGAACTCTATTCTGGTAGATTCTTTAACCAATGCTAGAAATATTTTTAGAAGGCAGCAGTCGGGATTCTCTGTTAAATTACACTAAAACAAGTAATTGAAAACATTAACCAAAGATTTATCTTGGATATAGACTCCCTAATAATTAATTGATGAATCATGTGCAATGTGAGCCTCTTCCTGATGTTTCAAGGCTTTCTGGACTCTACAGATCTTTTCCCATATTGTATCTCAGGGAGTCAGGAGGGCCCTTGTTTTAATGAGAAGTGTAAGGTATTTGTTTTTTCAGTTCATGAATTAATTTCTTATTAGGATAGTGTGTTCATAAGTTTTAGTTTGTGTGCAGTATCATTACATCAGATAATTCTGCACAGATAATTCATTTCCATGATTTAGGATGTTCTTAATTGCTTTACTGAAGGGAGATTGAGCACCTTTTAACCAAACAGCTGAACGATTTGCTATGACAATTCTGCCACTGTGCATTCACTTAATTTCCAATTAATCAAACATTCAATAAATCATTAGTATAATTACACCTGCTCAAATATTCCTACCCCAGCACATTAGCTATGCTCAGGCAGACTCTTTTACCAGCTGTATGAATGGATTCATTTGTCTGACCCAGTTGGTTGCACGTCCTTGCTTCTTATGAGCCTTGAGAAATGATAGGGCAGAAATTTTAATTATTTATAATACTAGGCATTCTTTTGATTCGTTGTTCATGCTTTTCACTTGGATGCTTCTATAGCAACTTAAAACAAACAGCAGTGCAATAGTGGCTGGTTAATTTCTGAAGATTTTGAAATCATTTCCATTCCCCTGCTGTGCCACTTTGCTAATTACGCCGCGTCCCCAAGTGCATGGTAATTCCCTCATGACCACAAAATCATCTGAAAGCATAGATGATTAAAACAGTATCGCCTGTGTCATATAAATCTAACCAAAAGTGGATCCCAAAAGTACTTTACTGAAAGCCAGTACTGCTCCCAGAAACTAATTTAAGGACCTTTAAAAAAAAAAAATAAAAATTGCACAAGTAGAAATCTAATGACACCTCTTCAGAATCTCCATGTGGTTGTACTTTGTGTCTGAGGAAGACTGAAATTTGAGGCAACTCCCCAAGTACTGAAGAAGGCAGCATTGAAACACCTGTGCTACGTAGGTGTGTGCTGCCATTTGCTCCCTCCACACAGATGAGAAATCTGAATTTCCTCAGGTACAAGTGGGATTACTCAGTATTTATATCTGCTGATTGTTGTAAGCTTTAAATCATACTTAATGTGTGTCTTTGTTGTGAGACTTCAAGTAAATAAACCTGGACGTGCAATTTCAGTCTGTAATATTTTAAATAGGAAGCTCTTTATGTGGGTGTAGACACATTTTAAATTGTGCAGCGTAGGTTCTGTTGCTTCACAAATAGATTTACTGGTTACAACTTGCCTGTATTCTGTCTTTCAATAGTAGGAATTGGAGGAGATTGGTAATGCTTTAATACCCTAGTACAAATAGGTAAGATTTTTAAAAATTAACTGAAGGTCTCATGACCCATCCAGATAGTAAAATATGTTCACTTTCCCCCAGCAACCCATTCCCTATTCTGTTTATACTTTATTTTCTTTCTACCAAATGTGCTTTGTGTAGTACTAAGGGGAAGTTCTTTAACCTGAAGGGAAAAGGCATCAAAGAATCTATTAAAAAAAAAAAAAAGGGAGAGAGATGAGAGAACGATACAGTAATTGGACATTATTTTAATAACTTAAACATTTGTCAGGTTTCTTTCTCATCTTTTAAAAAAGTTACTGGTAGAGTGCATCAGCACATGGGTTCTCTGACCCTTTCAGACTGTTAGAGCACTGAGTGGAAAAAAATCTGCTCTGGATAAATGTTTCTTGGCTCCCCATGGCAAGGGGCCTTAGTGCTGTGACTGACAGAAATGTCTTGGCACATAGAAAACAGGAAGATTTATTTATCCATTAAGCTGCATTTGGGTTTGGATGCTCTGCCCACTGTTATTGAATGGGAGCTTTCCTAATTGTTTGTTTACATTTCTAATAGTGGCTCAGCATATGATCAGTCTAATGCATCTGCAGGGCTAGGCTTGAGTGGAGCCCAGACATTTTGCTGTAAGGTGCAGTTTGAGCATTCTGTGGAATGCATGAAATCCTGATTGCAAGTTTCAATGCCCTGTTTTTAGTTTCTCTTGCATTTTTGGAGTAGTGCAGTGCAGAAACATCACCAGAAACACTTCCCCACCTTCACAACTTAAAGATTCCCTTTTGCTTCAGTCCTGAAAACTTTGGATCAAATCCATATTCTCAAAATTTTACTTCACCCATCCATATTTTATAGTCCATTATTACATTTCCTTTTACAATTTTCACCCCTTGAAGCTGACAGGATTCTTTATCTAGGCATTTTATTTTAGTTCCCTTCATCTCAATCCTTTTCACACCTTCAAAATGTCTTCCCAAGTCTGAGCTCATTTAGCTTTGCTGAAGTTTGTTGTAAATAATTCATTACCTTGAAACATAACAGTCTAGGAAATTAATCATCATAAACAACAGCACAGCTTTTAGTTGCCTAGGGACGGGGTCATAGTCTGCAGAGAATCCTCTTCACCAGTTAAAACAGGGATATAAAACTCCACTTGCCATCACAAGGTCCTCTTCAGGAGTTTTCTTTAAGATTTACTTTTCTTTCTTTTCTGTTTTATCAAGTACACTGTAATGTGTGAGTTATTTTCTCAAACTCTCCAGCGATTTAGCAAAAGCATTACAACTTTTGATTTTTATTTTTTGTTTAATTGCTAAGGTTTTTTTGACCAATGTTGTGTAACAGACCTTCTCTTCCCCAACATGTCTCATACCTCTGGGTATGCAGGGGGACAGTTTAATTCCAGATTCACATTTTCAGAAATACCCTGCTAGTTTGTGAGTGTCTTGAGCCCTAAAAGATGATAGATGGCAACTGGTTTGAAACAAAAACCGAACCTCCTGTACACACAAACTGGAATTAAGCAGCCAAAAGAACTTTGGCACCTTTGCTTGGGTATCACAGGCATGGAAAGTTGGTTTTGTGGGCAGTGGCTCTGCTTGGGTATTGCCCTTCCTCTGGCACCTTCTCACTGTCAGCTGGAGCCAGTTTGTAACTGGTGGATACTGGGAATGCAAGACGTGTATCTCTCCATGCCTAAGGACAGACAGCAGGAGGAAGTGGAAGATGAAATGTCTGGTCCAAAGCCTCACTGCAGCCACAGAATAAACTATACATTAGTTTGATGTCATCATTACCAATGCAAATATAATCAATTTGCAATTCTTACTCCGTTCATTCACCTCCTTTCTGTCTGACAATGTGAGATAACTTTGCAGTATGAAATAAATAATATCACAGCATAACAGATAGAATTAGTCAACACCTGAAGATAAAACAAGCAGAAGTCAAAGTGAAAATGTTCCCAAAATATGCTTAGAAAAGGTAGACACAAGGCTAATTTAAAATAGTTTAAATATGGTTATTGGCATTTAGGAAAAATCTCATCACTTGAACTCTAGGACACCGTGTAACTCTGTCACCTTGATGAGGACAAATCAGTGTCCATCATTCCCAAACTGGATTGGAAACAGCAGATCACATTTCCACTCTTCATTATGCAGAAAAATGGCATTAATGTTTGGATTCTCAAGCAGCAGTCAGCCATGTGCAGCAGTTCCTCAGCTAAAGCATACAACTGCACAGACAAATCCATTTAATGCTATCTGCAATGTGAGATTTATTTCAAATGAAGGGGAATCAGCTTCCCAAATTGTCAGATTTCCTTTTTATGGGTGATCTCAACACGCAGAAGACCCCGTTGGGAGCAGGCATGTAGACGATGGAAGAATCAAAAGAGATTTAAAGTGCCTCTCTGTGCATGTATTTGTCCCCCAAAGACCTCGTTCCCTCTAACCCCCCTGACAGCTGGTGGCAGACACCTCACACCTGCCAAGGCTTTGCAGGAGCATTTGGAGAAGGGCAGCAGTTAAAGGCCAAGTGTGAGCCTGGAAGGCTGCTGTGTGCATGGGCTGAGCGAGAGCTCCCAAGGCTGCTGGTTTGTACGGCAGATTCCCCCAGGTCTTCATTTCGAAATCCACAACTATTGTCAGTATTCTTTCTAAACATTCTTTCTAAAGCTGAAGCAGATCTGCGTAGCACATCTGAAATCATAATTTATGTTATATGGATGATATTCTGAGGAATGACTAGAATTTTTTGAGGACTACCTGCACCTCCCAATATATTATCAGTAAAAAGCTGTTCTATGATGTACTTTTAAGACCTCTTAATTTCATATTAACAGTTGATTAAACTTAATAATACAATGAGTATCACATCAAAGCATATAATTTTAAAATGCTTTGCCTTTTGCAGTCCAGAGGAGTTTCTATGGTGATAACTTTAGAGGCTTATAAATGTGTTTATGCCTTTTTCTCAGATTAATAAAATTTTTATTATTTTTAAATCTATGTTTAGATAGTCTACAGTTAAATGAATTTCAGGAGCAAACTAAATTAAAAGCCATAGTCATCAATACACAGAGTGAATGATTTGGCCAGGGTTCCTTTTGTGCTGGTTTTGTGTGTCCAGATGGGTGTTTTGCTTTGCCATATTCATCAGCAAGGAATCTCAGAGCACCCTAACATCTGTGGGAGGCCTGAGCACACACATTAGATTATCTCCAAACTGCAATGAACAGCCTAATTTGTCTCTCAGAAAGAGGTGATGATTTCTCTCAGAAAGAGATGATGATTTTTATACTCCATTGGTGAAGGGAGAGTGGCTTCACTGAGCCCAGAATGAGCAAGTTAAAATCAGCATGGGCTACCTTTTCATAGAATTTTTAAGGTGAAATAATGCACAGTTTCTGTTGGCTGAATCAGCTGGCATTTTATACTTCTGTCTTTAAGAGAACCAGTATTTTCTTACAGTCTTGAACAGTAAGGGATCGTAGGCATACATCCCATGCCACTACCACCCTGCAATACAAAAATCAAAACCAATCAAATCCAAACTGGAAAGACAAACACAAAACCCCAAACCAACCACCCACTCCCCCAAAACAAAACAAACCCACAAACTGCAGACACAAAAAACACCCCAAGCACAAAGCAACATAACATCAGCTTAACTTACACAAATAAAGAAATATTTATGATCTTTAGGACAAAACGCTTTTTCCCTTGAGCATCATATTGTATTTTTCTTGTGTTTATGGAAATAAATGATTTCTGCTGCACCATTTTGCCAGAGGGCAGATACAGGTAAGGATGATTCTGAGAAAATAATCCACAAATTCTTTGCCTCCCATCTTGAACTTGCTGCTTTTAACTTCCAGGAGTCACCCGAAGTCATCGCCTGTTCTCCCAGCTGCCTGGGCAGATGGAGCCTGGGGTAACTGATAAAGGAACATAATCCCTGGGATTCTGGGACGTGAGACAAAATCTAACTTTGTTTTACCAGTCCAGGAGGGGGCAGTAAATTTCTTTTTATTGTTTTTGGAATCAAGCCCAACCTTCTCTCATCATGAAAGGCTCTTCTCTTGAAAATAGCAATTTTTAAAATTAGAAACCAGTATTGTTACTCCACGATTTCTTAGCACTGTCATTGTTTTTAACTCCCTTTTCCTGACAGTCTTCTTTATAAAAGAGAAAATTACCAGAACTTTCAAAATCAGTCATTTGTACCTTTGATCGTCAATATATTCAAAATAAGCTGTAATATGATAGACATTTTCAATATTAAAATTTTGTATGCAATTTATTCCATTCTTTTGTCAGTTTTGTTGAAAATACTCTTTTTTTTTTTTTTTTTTTCAAAGAGCACTAATGAAATTGAGCAGACTTTCCCTCTGTGGTAAAATAATCTTGTTTTCTTTCCTTTTCTAACCCTAATATTAATGTACATATGTATACAGTGGAATCAAGCTGATTTTAAATACTCCCAAATTGCATGTTTGCATTTCTCAGTATATTACAGTGAAATAGAAATGAATAGAAGTTAAAACATCTGGTTTGTATGAATGCACACCATTTTTCTGGGCAGCTTTTAGGATTGAAAGTTATTTTTCTTACTTGGCTTGGAGGTAAAATGGAAATGATTATTGGCTCTGAGAGAGAGAAAACAAGTACAGATCTGGTGCATATGACATTGGTTGGGGGAGGACAAGAAGCTGTTGCAGTTAGTGGATTCTTTGGAGTTTTGTTTTTGCTGTTGGGCAAAGTTATTAGCATGAAATTTCAGGTGCAATTAAAGTGGCGTTGTGAGTCCAAATAACCTCCTTGAATGTTTTCACTGCTTATAATTGCTGTAATTCTCAAGAAGTTTCTGGGAAGGAAAAAATCCCACAAAACATAAGTGGTAATACACTCCTAGCTGGTGCAGAAGTTCATCCCAGAGGGAGCAGAAATAGCATTCTTCACCCTGATCCTCCTCAGATGGGATATTTTTAAAATGTTTGTTGAGGTGTTGCTGTTGTGGTATTATTAATCTAAATTATTAGTTATTATTAATAACTATTATTGAGGCCCACACACTCATAAGCTGGATGGGAGCTCATGAAGCCCTGGCTGTGTGTTCTGAGCAGTAGAAATGCTGTGTTCAGTGCCCTCAGTGCAATTTGTGCCATTATTTGGAAGGTGTTCCTCGTGCCCTGGGAGCTCCTGTGGCAGCACAGGTACTGTCCCACAGAAATATCTGCCTTTTATTTGCTGGGTGAATCTACGGAAATATTTCCCAAACCAACTCTTTTTCTTTGCACCCTGTAATTTCATTGTTTCAAATGTGTTCAGCTGATGGTTCATGACCCTGGTCCACCACAAACAGCAACAGTTTATTTCTGAAGGACAAACTGCTGTCACAAAATTACTTTGCATTTCACTGCCTTTATTTATTGCTTGTACTACTACTATCATTATTATGCACAATAATGATTATCAAGTGAAAAAATATTCCAACTGTATCTTCTTAATGCCATTTGTGGAGTTAGAGGGTGTTGATGGGAAAAAAAAATATATTTGATATGGAAATGTGTCTGAAATTCTAGCCTACAAATTTAGAATAGGAGTGGGCTGGAAAATGTGGGAGAAACTTTGTGAGTGACTTGAATTAATAAATGAAGTATGGATTTTGAGTGAGTGCCAGCTGTGTTGAGTACAATAGCTCGGTGTAGAACTGAAACTCTCAGACCAAAGTTATCAAAACCAGGTGCCTAAAGTTGCCTATGTAAATGTGGTTTGATTCCCAGAGCGTGAGTCAGCCACGACTGGTGATGGGAGTTGCTGGGAATCGCTTATGGTTCTCAGCTATTAAAAAAAGATTGCTGGTAGATATTTTATTGTTTCTTTCCCTACATATTATGGTCGATATATGATGGGTCCCTATGTAACAGCATTCACTGATGATATGTAACTTGAGTGACCTGTATCCTCCTCCCCTACTTTTGTTTTTCAAGATTAAGAATCCAAGCACTCCATGACATTATTTGCCTTAAGATAAATATGTCATATAATTATTTAGGATGTATTTTATATATAATAGCTAATAAATACAATATTTCCTTCCAGTCTTTCCTGAAAAGAGAGGGAAAACCTCTGGAGACTTACAGAAGGGTTTTAGCTAAGTCTGTGCTGTAGTTCTGTAGCTGTGGTCACGCTGGGAGGTGCTCCAATGGAATCCTAAGCACGTTCCTTGATCCCTTTCCTTCTCTAGTGATGAGCCCTTGATTACACTGTGTGCATGTTCTTTAACTAAAAGTTTTCCAAGGTTCCCTGTGCTTGTTGGTACCTGGAGTTTGGAGTGAGGGATCTCGTGGGCTGACTCTGCCACACTGTATTTCAACTCTTCTGCACTGGCAGGAAGAATCAGGGAGGTTGGGTTATTCATTTAATGAATTTTATGGCTTCATCATTTCTTACCCCTATTCTTTACTCTTTAGAAACGATGTATCCTAAAGCAGCAACACTACTGAAGCTATTTTTAATTCACCAATGAGAATTGCTACACACCAATATCATGCATTTTTCATTAATCTAATCTTTTCAAGATTTCTTTAATTCTTGCTTGACCTGAAATGTTTCCTTCTACATTTTGTGTGTGGACTCACTAGGACAGTTTTACTACCTCTGACTGGAGGCACACGGTGGTACAAGAACACAAATTACAATCATCAGGACTTAAAAAAATTCAATAGTCAAAGTGGGGAAGTGATCTTAAGCACAAACTCATCAAAGATGAACTTGAGTCCATTTTTTTTTTAATAGTTTAGTGCTAAAAGAGCTAAAGATACTGCATTCTGAAACAGTGATACATAGCAAATAACCTGTTACTTTCAAAATAATATGTCATTATTCTGTATTAAAAAGGGTGCTTTTAGCTCCTTCTGTCTTCATAACTTCCTAACTGGAGCTAATGTCTGATATTGATTCTGAATAATTTAAATCGCAATAAAATTGGGTTTTCATGACAGTCAGAGGCATTTTATATTTAATGTTCATTTAAAGAAACATAGTGCCTTCTTACCTTCTGAATTTCAAAGCCATTAAAGTAATTGCAGGTCGTTAAGCTAAAAATTTCTTTGAATAATCAGGACAGTTAATCTAATTCATCCACCATTCAAACCAATGGGCAGGAAAGACTGGAATGCCAGGCGTGGACTTTTGAGAGATTCACCTGGTGCCTCTTAAGATGCGCTCACCGGCATTTCCTCAGGAATCACCCTCATGCTTCAAACTTTTGGAACTTGAAATTGTGTTCTGCTTTTGTCTCTATGATATGTATAGTCATCAACAAGAGAGGAGGCTTAAGAGGCTTGTTTTCTTTCCCTTAGAGTAACCAAATCACTTTGTAGTCATCGGCATCTCGATTGTGTGCTTACATTGTGTTTTACCAGAGCTTGCTTTATGGACATGTAAACTTGCACAAAAACATTCCCAGATGATGTCCCATATTTCGCAAGTGTTATGATTTGGTGTGAAGGAATTTGGAATGCAAATTCATGAAGAAATGGCATCTGAAAATAGAAAAGACTAGGTCTTATCAGAAGAATGGATACATTTCATCTCTGAAGGTCACTGCTCACTAATTTGGAGGTAGAACATGAGGGCAAGGCAATGGGTTGGTGGTGGAACAGACTGGAACCACTTGACTTTGCAGACTAAAGCAGTGTGTGCAGGTGTGTGTGTGTGTGTGTCAGGCTCTGCCCATCTCTGCAGTGCTTTCTCAAAATTGCCCACCCTCAGCACGAGGCAAGGACAGAGTAAAAATACTGTCTCTAATTGCCTGCTTCATTAATGAGCAGGAGACTCAGAGACAAGAAACTGAGTTTGGAGTCTTCAAGGGTGTTTGAAGGAAGGCAATGGTTTGGATCCCTGTACTGGAGAAGAACAATGGTTTGGATCCCTGTACTGGAGAAGAACAATGGTTTGGATCCCTGTACTGGAAAAGGGCAATGGTTTGGATCCCTGTACTGGAGAAGAACAATGGTTTGGATCCCTGTACTGGAGAAGAACAATGGTTTGGATCCCTGTACTGGAGAAGAACAATGGTTTGGATCCCCGTACTGGAGAAGAACAATGGTTTGGATCCCCGTACTGGAGAAGAACAATGGTTTGGATCCCTGTACTGGAGAAGAACAATGGTTTGGATCCCCGTACTGGAGAAGAACAATGGTTTGGATCCCTGTACTGGAAAAGGGCAATGGTTTGGGTCCCTGTACTGGAGAAGAACAATGGTTTGGATCCCTGTACTGGAGAAGAACAATGGTTTGGGTCCCTGTACTGGAGAAGAACAATGGTTTGGGTCCCTGTACTGGAGAAGGGCAATGGTTTGGATCCCTGTACTGGCAAAGGGCAATGGTTTGGGTCCCTGTACTGGAGAAGAACAATGGTTTGGGTCCCTGTACTTTGAGCTGAACTAAATGAATGCAGTTCATGAGGTGGATGAGTAAAACAAATGTTCCTATATGCAAAGAAGGGGAGTGTGGGCTTTGCCCATGCCTTGGTGTCCAAATGGCCTGCTCTGGAATGAGGAGAACTTCACCTGAATGATGAATTCCATCAGTTTGATCCTCAGCAAGCAAACAGAGGCTGTTTTGCACATCCCTGTGCTGCTGTGTGCCATAAATGAGCTGGGGCTGTCCCTGTGTTTGGGGGTGGCAGCTGCTCTCCCTGGCTGTTCCCTCTCTACCCTCCCTAAGGTCCTCTCTCTGTGACCAGTAGATCTCTTGCATCTGCCTACAGCCTTGCAGTTGTGTTTCATAATTGGGGATTTATACTCACACACACACCACTTAAATAAGTTCAAATTTTCATGACAATAGACTATGATAAAATTAAGATTTTTCTTTTCTTTTCTTTTTTTTTTTTTTTCTTCTCTAAGGAAAGCAATGAAGCAGCTGTATTATTTTTATTCTTGGCAGGAATTACAATGCACTTAAAAACCCCCAAAAAACCAAACCTCCTACAGAGATTTAAAATGAAAAAGACAACCCCCCATCTTTTCATACCCAAGACACATGACCAGGAAAGCTTTTAAGCTCATTGTTGATCAACTCGTTGTCTGTCAAGATCGTGGAGATTATTCTCAGTGGGAGATTTTCAGTCAAGATAACACTGGTGGCTTTGACTTTGCTTTTGGGTTGATGTTATTTATAATTAATTAGTTTATCATTCTGTATGTAAAAGGCATTGAATGAACCCTAAATTCCTTATTACTGTTCTACAGAGTCTAAATATGTCTTAGAAACTGAGATATTTTTGCACAGGTGTCATGTGTGCTCTGTAAAGAACTGATTTGTAGTCTTGCACAATAAGCAAGTTAGATTATGTGTTCCAAAAAAATGTAAGTCTTGAGTTTCAGTACTAACTATTAATATTTTCCGTTCTGATGACAGAATTTTCCTGTAGGACTCACCTTGTTTCTTAAGCAGACTCTCTAGATCTACATTTGATTTTGCTTACTTAGTAAATGGATATGTTAAGTAACTTCAATGAATTCAGTGTGACTTAGCTCCCAGCTCAGGCAAAATTTTCAGCACTGATTTGAATGGAATTGGCTATTTTTGTATTATGTTATATGAGATCTGAATTGATTTCTTTTAAGCTTAAAAATTAATACAAATTAATTATAAGAACTCCTGCTTTGAATTGCATATTCTTTTGATAAATATTCAAAAGTATTATTGGAATACTGTTTTGAAGCTGCTGTTATGTCTTTATGTCTTTAGAATGTGAGGAAATGCACTTAGAATGGAATGTTATTTTTTAGTTTTTTCTATTTTTTTCAATTGTTTTAATTTTTCAGTCTTTATTCTCACTTTTACTGACATAATGTCTGAAATACATTCAAATGCATGTTGTGGAACTTGACTTAATAATCTTTATTTGACCACTTAAATAAGGCAAAATATTTTCTTCCTATTCTATGCCTTGTCAGTCTGGTACATTTTACTGTTAAAATCTTGAAGATAAATAAGCCAAACCCAAAAACAAAGGCACTATTCAATAACTTGGAGCTAAATGCATGTAGGCATGTGGGGAAAACATAAATTATTCCCTAGCGTTAAAAAATGGATGTATTTATTACCATGCTATGTAAGTGCCACAGTTCATGTGTGATGTTCTCTGTAATTACAGTAATGATGTGCTGTGCTTAAGCACATATATTTTAGTTATGCCTTTTGAATTCTTAGGAAATAATTTCCCATCCCTTGCTCAAAATAAATGAACATTTTTTTCAACTGAGTTGACTCGCTGACCCGTTGGATTTTGGTTTAACTTCCAAATTATGTTAATTTTTCAAATTCCTCTTGAATTTTCCTTGATTTTAGTGACCAATTGCCTCCAAGTTTCCTTTGACCAAAATTAATAATTACATTTCATTATGCTCAAAGTCTGACCTTTTTAATCTGCATATTTCTTGTAGGCTATGCTGGCTCATTTCCACCGCAATACTTTAGAACGGAAAACTATTAGAAATATTGATTTATCATTTATAATGCCCAAGTGATATATTGAAATGAAATTTGGATGCCATCCAGCCCTCAGATAACGTAGGCATTTTTGGATGAAACTGCATGATCTCATCCTAATTAATGTGCTGGTTCCATGTGAAAAGCACGGGGAAAATAGACCTGGGAGCTGCTCAAAAGTAGGAGTTCAGCAATGAAGGCTGCTGAAGGTTGTAATTGTTCCAGCATGCCACCTTTAATATTTAATATTCCATATACAGAGAAATCAGCACTTGGCTTTCTCTCCCCTCCTTTTTGTTTCCCCTCCTGCCTCAACATTGCTTGTTCTGGAGCAGTTCTGGGTAAGGTGTGGTGCATGTGCACAGTGGGGGTTGGTCCAGCTCTGTGCTGCTCATGGGTCACATCCTGCAGTGCACTTGGCACAGCACAAGCTCCTTTTAATCAGGTGAAGTTTAAATCAAAGGAATTCAAAAGCATTTATCTCAACTTCTGCGTGGTTTTTTTTTATGCTGAACTGGTGATCCCTACCACCTCCTGCATTGCAACACATATGCACTCAGTACCTCCAGTACTATGGAAACCAGAAAATAAAGGGGTTTTCAGTTAGCACGTGTGTGCCCTATATATAGGGTGGTGTCTATATTCATTGATTTTGGGTTTTTTAATATATATTTTTTTCCCTGCTACCAATCAATCCAACAGCCATTGGACTCGCAGACTTGGTTTCCATACCAGCTCTATTTTTTATTTATTTTTTTTCCCCCAAATGCGGTGTCCTTTTATCTGTGAGGCTTCTGAAGCCTCCCTTGCTCCTCTTTGTTTCCTGTGTGTGGAAGCAGTGAGGGGAGCTGTCCCCAGATTGATGTGCAGTGAGTGGGAGTGGCACTGCTGGAGTTCCCATCTGATTTCACAGTGATTGAGCTGCCTGGGCTTCAGGGAGCTGGGAAGGGTTGGGTTTTTATGGTTGATATGTTTTTGGTCATTTGTCATAAAATCATTCCACCCAAGCTGTTTACTGGTCTGAATATTTAATTACTGCAGGAGCAGGGAATGGCATGAGCTGTAGGTTGTGCTGAATATTGATGTACAAATAGGAAATAAGTGGGATTTCACCTTAAAAATACCCATTTTATTTTTGAAATTATTGTCAGAACTTGTTTTATCTTAATCCTAATGTATGACAGAATAGTAATAGTTTTATACCCTTAATGCATATTTCAAAGTTGGATAGATTTAATTCTAATGGTCATCTATTCATCTCATGTTTTAGAGATTGTTTGACTGCTCATGCTTTTATAAGGATTTAACAGCTCTTTTCAATACTTGAAAAATATGGAAGCAAGATGAATAAAGTTTAATTGTTCAAATGGGCAAAAGAAAGGAAAGAGAATAGTAAATATAATAGCTTTGTCTTTTTACAATCACTTTAAATTTTCTATGAGCTCATTTTATTTTTAGGGTATTATTTTAAAAAAAAAACAACAAGCCCACAGATTTTCATTTCCTGATTCTCACATTGTTGCTCCCTACTCAGGTACTTCTTAAGGGAGGAGAAGTGTTGAATGAAAAAGAATAATTTGGGTTTGGTTTGCTATTAGAATTTGTATATATCATACAATATTTTGTCTTGCACTATGTTTCTCAAGTGTAAGTCTGTTTTGAGTGTTATGTACACTTATCATAGAGCTGTATAAAGCCAGAAAATTAATCTTTTAATGCTATTCTACACGGTTTCCCTTGTAAAAGAAACCAGCCCTATATCATGTTTGTTAGAGAAAGGCACCAACTAGTTTGATTTCATGAAAAGCAACAGACTTGGATTGTGACAACTAAAATAAATCCACAAGTAAAAATTTACAATTTAGAAAAGTAAAAGGAGATTTTTTTTTTTAATTCTGGGAAAACAAAATTAAAAGACTTTGCAATCTCTAGTGTAATTGAGAATTATCAAGTATTGTGACACTACAGTGTTTAAAAAATGAAAAGGAAAATGCATTTTTACACTCTCTGCTAATAGAAGCTGCATTCAATAAATGACTACAGTGTACAGTGGTGTTAGCACACTGGCATGGGGGAACTGCCATGAAAACACTCTTCAGTCTAACATGATTTCATACTATTTTATGTGAGTCAATATAATGCAAAATCTATTAATACCAGGACAGAGTTTTGGACAGATTTGTGATTCAGGTCCTCTTACTGAATTATATGCTTTAAACCTAAGAACAGAAATATCAAAATCCCATAGTTATACTAAAACCAATTAATTTTGATCATTCCCAGGTGCGCAGTTTAATTCTAATGTGCTGAAAGAATTATTTTATATGTTCATAATAAAATAGTGACCTGGCTACACTTTTGACCAAATGTCATGAAAGCTAGTTTCTCACTCCAGATCTCTGCTCAGAATGTTCATTGATTTTATTCAGGTTGGAGAGTGTTTCTTACCTGGGTGTGCTCACACTGCTCCCACGAGCCCAGGTTAGCATGCAGGCCTTGCAGACAGGGGTGCTACTCCCAAAGTAACTCAGCTAGTCCAAACTGAATCACAAAATGACTTCTGTAGTGAAGCTTTGTGAGTAGTTTTCATGCTTTGCAACTATCTCATAAATTTTATTACTGTACCTTTATAAAATCAGTTGTCTTTGATAGATCCCCTCTGCTCTCCAGCTCATTGTTGGAATTGGGAGCTGAGTGACTGAATTCAGCATAGAGCTGCTGTTGTTTATTGTGCAGGAGGCACTCATTAACTGGTTTATCTAATCTTTCCCTACAGCCCCAAACATGTTAATACTCAGTGGTTTTCATTGCCACAGTGAAACTGAGAGTTCTTAGTCCAAATTTATGTGTAATTGTTCGAAGAGAAGAGCCTTGGCTTGTGGTTGTATGATACATTGACTGTTTCAATAGTGCAAATACTTTACAGAGTCCTGGCTGCTTATTTTTTTCAGTCCTTCTTTTGGTTCACTCAACTAGTTCAGAGTTTGTAACTTATGTTAACGACCCAGCTTCAACAGAATTGTAAGATCATTTTACTGATGCATCTTACAAAAGTCTTCTACAGGTGGTAAGATTGAGGTTCTCTGACAGGGGCTGGGTATCTTCTTAGGAGTCTCACTGAGGAGCAATAGCTGTGGGTCTGGGCTAGCAGCAGTCACCCACAACAAGTGGCCAAGGCTGGGGATTTGCCAAGAGTGGGGAGAAGGAGAATGTATGGACTGAAAGTAAGGGCATGTCCCCTAAGGGCAGAATGGGCATAGGCTGTGCTATTCTGATTCTATAAAGGGCTTCATCCAAAATGATTGTTCTGAGCAGCTGGAGAAGAGCTTGCAGACCCCTGAGTTCTGGTGATGGGGATTTCACTGCCATGCTGATAAGAGATTATTGCTTTCTAGGTTCCAGCCCAAACTATGGAATGTCAGCATAGTCCACTGAAGAAAGTTTAACTACCTAAAAATAGAATATGACTGCTCTCATTTTTCCCCATTTGTTTTACTGCTCTGCCTTTTCCTGCTTCCATCTCGGCAGATGGGGATTCTGGGTAGAGCTGGACAGTGTTCCCTAAAAGCAATGTTATTCCTTAGTTATCCCTAAAAGCTTAATGTTAAATAATGTTACTCCAAGTCCAAGCAGGTGATTCCTGCTCAGAAGGCAGGAACTGTGAACAAGGGACACATGAAAGGTCCTATGAAAATGGAGTTACTGAAGCCCCTAAATTGTGCAGTCCACCTGAACTCACAGTAAACCTTGCTAAATCTGGAAAGTTAGAATGAATAAACAACAACAACAACAACAATAAAAAAGGAGTATTTTCTTAACTTCAAAATGAGAAACACACTGTGTTTCATGAATGGATCATAAATGGAATCTATACCAACACTTAAGCATTGTCTATTTACTTCAGTGTATAGGAAATAAATAACTTTCAATTATATTTACTTTTGCTTCCAAATCCTGGTGCTCTAAATAAAAGATAAGAATATTTTTCAGAGGAAGGTATTCCATATATATATAATGTATCATTCAGAGGTTTCTATGAATATTTGCTGAGCAAATTAAGGCTAATGTTCACTCTATTGCATGGGGAGTTACTATCTATCTTGTTAATATATAATAATTATATAATTTCTTAGCACTGGTCTGAAAATACATCCCTTGCTGTCTCAGAGGTCAAGCTAGGTAATCCTGAAGCCAATTAGCTTTTGGAAGAATATATTAATTTACGAGAAGTTTATAATTTGGACTGGGCAGTCTATATTGCGCTGTGGACTGGGAGGGAAAACCTTGTCCCCTGGTGCTGTAATGCTGAAAGCTTTTCACAGGAGCACAGAGTAGTGTGGTTGGAAGGAACATTAAAGATCATCCAATTCCAGCCCCTGCCACGGGCAGGGACACCTCCCACTGGGCCAGGTTGTAGCAACCATTACCATTCTCTCTACCTTACGCAGGGATTTGCAGACATTGCTTGTGTTTTGATCTTCACAATGATAGAGAATAATTCCAATTGAGTAGGTTGGAAGGAGGCCTTTAGCTCAGTCTCTTGCTCTTCCAGCATTTGAAATGTTATCTTGTCTTACAGTCTTCCTGCTAATGTGCCTGAGTGCTTTCCATTATTTTCAGTGAATCTCTGAAATGCAAATAAAACACGTTATTTAGAAATATTTCATGGGCAGCTCCGTGCAGTTTGAAATAAGATATTTAGAGAGAGACAAATTCTAAGAGGGCTGCAGGATTACAAATCACAATGTAATTTTAAAGTTGTAATGAGAATAAGTTGCAAGGGAAGGTCTCTTAACAATTATTGTCGTGAAAATGAAGTAGCACAGCGTTAATGTTTCATGTATTCTGTGAAAGATGATAATAAACTGTACTGCTTTGACCTTATTAATGTTCAGTAATTTGACTTACTGGCAATTCACATTTTTCTTTGGTTACAGCCTTAGTAACCTCTGAAGAAGAGGTAGAACTGACAGTGAATCTAAACATAACTGAATACTGAAAAGGTCAGAAATATCAAGAATGATAATTCTGATACCTCCTTCTCATGACAAAGGTAGTAGCGAAAAGTATGTGTGTGTTGAAATAACAAAGCTTATTACAGGATTTTTTTCTATTATTTATTGAGAAGTATAAACTAAACCACACTTTTCCCTTGTAGCTCATTGAATCCTTCAGCAATGTTTATTTTTTCTCTTTTTGTAGAAGGGCTGGAAAGAACCTTTGAGATCAAGTCCAAGCACTGCCAAGGCCACCACTAACCCATGTCCCCAAGGGCCACGTGTACACAGCTTTTAAATCCCCCCAGGAGCGGTGACTCCAGCACTGCCCTGGGCAGCCTCACCACCCTTTGTGTGAAGAAGGTTTTTCTCATGGCCTGCTTCAATTTCCTCTTGTCCTGTCTCCTGTTCCCTGGGAGCAGAGCCCAGCCCCACCTGGCTGCACCCTCCTGGCATGCAGCTGAGGACAGTGAGAGGTCATTGTGTCCTCCCCTCAGCCTCCTCTTCTCCAGGATGAGACCCCCAGGCTCCCTCAGCACAGCACATGTCCTCCACACCCCTTCCCTTCCCTTCCCTTCCCTTCCCTTCCCTTCCCTTCCCTTCCCTTCCCTTCCCTTCCCTTCCCTTCCCTTCCCTTCCCTTCCCTTCCCTTCCCTTCCCTTCCCTTCCCTTCCCTTCCCTTCCCTTCCCTTCCCTTCCCTTCCCTTCCCTTCCCTTCCCTTCCCTTCCCTTCCCTTCCCTTCCCTTCCCTTCCCTTCCCTTCCCTTCCCTTCCCTTCCCTTCCCTTCCCTTCCCTTCCCTTCCCTTCCCTTCCCTTCCCTTCCCTTCCCTTCCCTTCCCTTCCCTTCCCTTCCCTTCCCTTCCCTTCCCTTCCCTTCCCTTCCCTTCCCTTCCCTTCCCTTCCCTGTATCCGCTCCAGCCCCTCAATGTTCTTCTGCAGCTGAGGTGCCCACACCTGGATACAGCTCTCGAGCTGTGGCCTCACCAGTGGCCAGCGCTGGGCCCCGAGCACTGCCCAGCTCCTGCTGGCCACCCCAGGGCTGACACAGGCCAGGGGCCATTGTCCTGCTTGCCACATGGGCACACCTTCAGCTGCTGCCCGCCAGCGGCCCCAGGGCCTTTCCTGCTGGGAGCCTTTCCACACACTCTGCCCCGGCCGGGAGCTGCAGGGGCTTCTTGTGGCCAAAGGGCAGCACCCTGCAGGCACCTGGGCCTCTGCAACCTCCTTTTGCCCTGCAAGTAGCAATCTTTTATTTTGGAGGGCCCCCTGCTCTACAGCTCCCCAAAAGGTGGTGCAGTCAGGTGGGGTTGTTCTCCCAGGTAACCACAGACACAATGAGAGGACACAGCCTTAAGGTGCACCAGGGGAAGCTTAGGTTGGACATCAGGAAAGGATTCTTCACTGAAAGAGTGATTGGGCACTGGAGTTGTGTGCCCAGGGAGGTGGTGGAGTCACCGTCCCTGGAAGTGTTTAAAAGAAGACTGCACGTGGCACTCAGTGCCAGGGTTTGGTTGATGAGGAGGTGTTAGATCATGGGTTGGACTTGATGATATCAAAGGTCTTTTCCAACCCAGTTCATCCTGTGATTCTGTGCACCAAACTAGAGATGAAGGAGACTGAATTTTACACTCTGCTGAAGCTCTTTCAGTTCCACAGCCAAGTATTTCTTACTACATATTTTGGCTATGTAATTGAAAAAAAAAATAAAAAATAGTGTAATCTATAATCAGCCTAAAAGTTTCAGGGTTCTTTTTTTTTTTTCCTTAAAACAAAAAATTCAGATTTTTCCAGGAATTTACAGAACAAACTTGTGGTATTGAATGTGAAGGTCAAAGGTCTGATTAACATCTTAACAACATTCTTTGATTTCTACTTACTTGACTGAACACTGAATCAGGCAAGTACAACCCAGTACTTTGTGATACTGAGCAATGTCATTGATCAATTTATTCCTGCACCACTGCAGAGTGAAATGAGTAATCAAACCTCCTAAAAAAATGCTTTGTTCTTGTTTTTTTTTTGTTTTTGTTTTTAGATTTTTTTTTTTGAGGAATATGTCAGTATGTTAATGGAGATAGAGAGAATATAGCATGTCTCTTAATTTCCATGTGCAAATACACACATCAATGAAATCCACTTTTTAAAATAAATAAAATCCAATTATTTTTCTAATAAGTCTTTAGCTTGTTATAATTTTGGGATAAGAAAGTAAAATATTTTGTGTTTTCCTGTTTTTAAACCTAAATACTTTTCAATCCCTCTCTCATTCCAGTGTACTTCTAAATGTGAAAAAAATTAGGAGGCTGCTGAGACTGGTAAAATGTGATACTTTTCACTATTGGTTTTACACAGATTGGCACAGTGTACAGATTAATGGTGACAGTAGAGATGCTATGTGGAATTCTTTTACATCCAAAAGTTTTGCTTAAAAATTTAAATTATATTTAGGCTATTTCTGTGACACCTTTTCAAATGTAGGTTAAGCCTTTTCCTGGAAGTGTGTGTGCATGAGGGTCTTAACAATCTGAAAGTGTAATTTCATATCCAGTCCTTCTCATGTAAAATTACACCCATGAAATACAGGCAGGACAGATATCCATGGCAGCAGAGAAGCTCCCGTGGTTTTGCTAAGTGAGCTGAGCACCACCTACATAGCTCCTTCTCCAGTAGCTGGGTCCTGTAAGCCAGGCATAGCTTTGGGAAATGCCTTAAACAGTTTTGAGATGTTGAAGTTTTCAGTTTCAGCAATACGTAATAAACGTGCCCATATAATATGCATGGGATGGAAGTTTTCAGGCTAATTCATGATGTTGAAGTTAAGGAGATATGTAAGCAGCAGTGACATGAATACCTGTCCAGGTGTTTTGGGGATGGTTCCATTTTTCTTTCCTTCTCAGTCACTATAACACACTTAAAGACTTTTTTTTATTTTTTTTTTTATTTTTTTTTTTTACTGAGACCATATTAAAATTATTTCCAGTGTCATATTTGCTACTTTTAAGACTTCAGAATAGTTATGTAGCATCCTAGAAAATAAGTCCAGAGCACTTCAAGAGTCACAAAACAAAGTAAAAACCAATGACTCAAAAATGGTATTTTTTTAATAAAGACTGGCCATCTAGTAAAAGAAAGACTACATTCACTCTTGGAAGACATTGGCTAAAAGTCTTGGAAAATTAAAATATTCTGAATTTAGGAGATGGTGTCAGAACCCTGTGTTATGGACAGTGTTTTTGGTGCTGCTGAGCCACAGCTGCACAAACAGTTCCAGTTTTCAGCTGTAGAATGCACAGCTTTCCCATATTTGCCAAAATTAACTTTGAACACAAGTTTGTGGATTCATGAAAAGGCTTTCTCAGATTCTTGCTTTGCACTTAGAAGTGCTGCTTTTCATGCTTTTGCTTCACAACTCTGCACACATCTCATCTGAGTCCCATTTTATGCCCAAACACACCTCTAGCCCATACAAAACAGCAGTTACATAATTTTTATTGTTGCACGTAATTTACAATTTTATGCTGAATCAGAAATCTGAGGCTGTAGAAAATGTTCTATATGCTGAAGAAATGAGCCCTACCAGTTTATGATATCTCATGTGGCTGGCTCTTTGTCACAGGAGGGGTCTCTCACTGCTGTCAAATTTGCCTCTGGCACCAGGTATCTCACGACATGGAATGTAGAGCCTCAGAGTGATTTGAAATATGTGAGGACGATACTCATTGAAATAGTAGAGGAAAGTTATATCACTTAAAATATTTTTTACCTAAATTGTCTGGAATTGACTTTCAAAGAGATGTGTTTACTGTGCTGTTATTTGTTCTGTATTTGTTAGAAATCCTTAATTTGGAATAGTAAGATGAGGTTTCAGTTATCCAAATATGTATTACAGCAATTTTCTAGGATGTCTTGCTTGGCAGCTACTGTTATTTTCTACAGTGTTCAAATGACAAATTAGATTACCACCTAAATTATACCATTAGTTTGTTATTAGTTTGTAATTAAAAATTACTTCATCTGTACTTTACAGATTTTACAGATGGAAAAATATAGCCTCAGTGAGAGCCTACTGTAGTCACATGGAAATAGATTTTGAATAAAGCAGAAGAGCAGTGTGGTTGGTAAATTAATTAAATAGAAATGTACATAGCTGTGATTGCTTAGAATTTGTAAACAGCCAAGCAGTTGACTCAGCTCACATTGCACAAGAACACATGGATGCTAATTCCAGCACTGCAGAAAGTTCTGTTGCAAGGTTGTGTGTTTTTATTTGTGCTTTTCACAGAACATAACTACAAATCAAAAGGAATAGTAGGTTTGTGTTAAATATTACACAATGCATATTCCGTGGGGAATTCTCACCTGGCTCTGAAACTGAAGATATGAGCTGCTGCTGCTGCATTTCAGTGTTAGTCTGGGTGAGCAGGAGCTCATCTCACGTGTTTATTCATAAATCCTCTTTATGTGAGTGCACTATGGGTCCTAAAAAGTGTCAAGAACGTGTTTAATGAAGGAGAGGAAAGGAAGTGAAGGGAATGTGGTAGATCTTTTAATCCCACTGGCATTCATAAAACAGATACAGTTGGGATATAAACTGCAGAACTGATAGGTGAGAAACTTGCTTATAAAATCAACACGTGCTTTATACTGCTGCATCTAAAAAGTTTGAACAGCAGCTTTTAAAGATAAATTCCAAGAGTATTCTTTGGTTTAGTGTGAATTATAAACACATTTATGTAATCTAAGAAATATTGTCTCTATTTTTGTTTGAGTGGCAGAAAAGTAAAATGGTAAATAGTGATCACTGTTTCTTTTTTTTCAAACTTCACTTGGAAAGCATTGCATTTTGAATACATGACAGCAAAACTAGCTTCTCTCTCAGTAACACTGCCCAAAGATAGGACAGTTTCTTTACGAGCGGCGACGACTTGAATTTGTCAGTGTGAATTTGTGCTTCCCTCGTCTTCTCAGCTCTGTGAGCCCTACACAGCTCCAGCAGGCATTGCTGCATCCCTATGGAGTTACTTTTGTTGCTTAGCTGAGTAAACTCTGGGCGTCCTCCTGTCTTCACTGAAGGCCTTAGAGCAATGAGAAACAAACCCCTTGGCAGCTGCAAAGGACGTGGTGTTTGAGCTGGCTTTGGGTAGGTTAACTGGAAAGATCTGAGCAATGAGCGTGGCCTGGGCAGTGTTTGAACAGAAATGTGTCAGTCCACAGAGCTCCTCCGTAAAAGTCTCAAGAACAGCCCAGGAAAACTGTGAAATATCACATGGCTTCATTGGTACAGGCTTCCATCGTCTTGGGCATAGCTTCTTATCCCTGCTTTAAAGTTTTATTAGCTGCACTCACTTCGCTGATGGGATGAACCTCTCCTAGAGCAGAAATAGGCTAGGTGGAAACTGTATTTCATGGCTAATTTTAATATTTGACAGAGGGGAGACCAGGCCTGAAGGAGTGAATAGCTGCAGTTTGTTGGGAAGGTCTGGTTTGTTCAGATAGCCTGAATGACTGGTTATTTGTTTGTGGGTTTCTGTGTGTTTCTGGTCCTTTACAAATGCTTAAGGACCATTGAATTTCAGTCGTTATTGCATTGTTAGAGAGTAGAAGCCTTTGTTCATTGGGTGTGTGGCTGATACACTCTTCAGCTTATTTTGGCAAAGGAAAACACTCATAAATTTTATGTTGAAAGTACTTTTTCTTTGTAATTTAGTTAACTGCACACTCCTGACATTACCAGACATGATTATGGAACCATGAAAGACATGAATGAAGCCAGTATAAGACATGATTGTGGAATTAAGGAAATGCAGACCTTGCAACATCCCGTGAGGTTGCTCTGCAAGGTTGCGCAGGTGTTTGGAAGTATCCAAAGTAAAAATTCCAGGGAGAGCTGATAGCAATTGTGTAACATTAGAAGACTTCAGCTTGTAATTTATCATCCTTCAGAAACAAACCTCATCAAAGGCCCTCATTTGTGCATCTCACAGAAATAGCAGGAACCTAAGTGTGGCTGGCATTTGTCACAGAAATCTAAAACTGAGTGTGAATTTTAGACTGAGAACAAGACTCATCTAGATTAAGGAGGTGTCCTAAAGATTTTTATTTTTTTTTTTTAATGTGGTTTCTTGCTTTGTTAAGTATTAGTATCCCAGAATGAGCGTGTATCTCACTAGTGGAAAGGTTAAAATAATATTTTAGCAGAATAAATAGACCATGTTTAGGAAGAGAAGGGGGAGGAATCACATTTAAATGCTTGTGTTTTAGTTTTTAAAACTTTATGGGAACTTGAAGCTTGCCTGTTCTTGAAGGAGAGACTAAAATTACTAAGTGCTGTGGAGATTTTGTTGTAATAGCTTGGAAAAAGTGATTAAGCTGAAATATGTACAAGCTTGGGGTGGGAGGAGAAGGTGCTGCTTTTAGGCCTTTTTTGTGTCACATGATATAAGTTCTTACCTGCCCCCCCAGAAAAACTCCAAAAAATCAAATTTCTTCCTTAAACTTCGGATCAATTTTGCTTTTAAGAAGGTACAAATGAAAAATGTATCCTTTCAGTACAAGAGTAAATAGTTTTATATGTGCTTGGAATATGGTTTTGGAATTTCCAAAACAATTTCAAGCCTGGAATCTGGACGTACCATTTCTTACTTAAATATTTTCAAGGAAAACTAAGTTTATCACTGTTGAAACTGAGATTAAAATTAGATGTGTCACAATACTGAAGTCATGCCAAAATCCTTTGAGGGTGGCTTCTTTGGGAAAAAAAGGAGTTATGTGTAACTATATAAACACATATAGGTAAGTACACCGTGTGTATGTGTGTGTATATATATGTATGTATGTATATGTGTACATATACACACACGTGTATCTATCACTCAGTATCTGTTTTTTTAAAAATTGTATTAGAAATGCTCTCTTGCTTACAAACTTTGAGTTAGAATTATGTCTGTCACTGAGGGCGTTCCTTCTGTTGCAGATTATTACCAGTAGTGTATGTGAATTAAAAATATCTTCCAGCTGGGGGCTCAAGCTAAGAGCCTTCAACCTGAGATAAGAGGTAATAGCTGCAGGCTGCTAGCAGCCTACACAATTAGGGTCAGAAAGAAATAAAAAAGGAAACCTAGATTATGGTTCTAGAAGCCTCTGTAGCCTGTTTTGTGGTACGAGTTGCAGTATGGGGCTGGAGACCTTGAGCATCTGTTTTGTATTCCTCTCACCTAAAAACCAGTGTAACAAAATGGAGAATTCACATCGTATTCAGGAAGTTTCTCAGGCTGACACTTTCTTAAAGCTGTGAATCTTGATGTTTTAATCTCATGCATTTTGGTAGTGCTTGACATTCATAACCAGTAGGTTTGATAAATTTTTAACAAGGAAGTTGAAGATGATGAGAAAACACAAGGGGAGTTTTGCATTTCGCACCTTGCACTCAAGCCTTCAGGTTTAATTTTCACTTTTTGCACCAAGAATGTTCCTTGGAGGAAGACTGGCTAGATCTCATGTTGCCCTAAGATGGCTTTAATCCATTAAGGTAAAATAAAACCCAAACCCTGCAGAGTTTGCTTTCAAAAACCCCAATTTTAGTAAAGGCAACAATATCAATGCTTGCGATTCAGAAGAGATCCATTTAAACTAATATAAATATATGTTTTTACTCATAACCTATGAGATAAATCTTGTAATTTCTGCGTAAGTAAAATAACAGATATATCAAGATGGGAATACAGTTCAAATATATGCATTGTCCTAGCTGTATTACGGAAAGAAAATCTCATAAAAATAGATTAAAAAAGAAGGCCAATAAAAATTGAAACTGAAACACCCGCTAAGAAGCACAGTTCCATTTATTTTAATTTTTAGTATTCTATATCTTTTATTCATAGTTCAGAAAATTATATTAATATGAGATTGGCGTTCCTGAGTTAATTTGAAGGAAACCATTACCTGCCTTTGTGCAGTTTGCATGAGCCTATTTCAATTAATGTATGTTAACTTTCACATGAGCATCACAATTATGAGTGTGCTACAAGTCATTGTATTTACTCAGAGGTGCACGTGGGCTCTAACATTCTTCTCATTAAGGATAAATTAGAACTGGTGACTGTCGAATGATGACAAGAGTTAATTGCTCAGGAGCATTTGGATAACTCACACTGGATTTACTGCCTTAATGAGAGAGAAGGAGGAGGGAGAAGGCAGAAAAGTTGTCTCCAATAATGTCTTGGATGTAGCTTGTACACAGAATTCTGCTGCCGTGGGTAATGCCACTGGATTCAGTCCTTGGAATAATCCAGTGCTGACAGAACTTTGCACAAACAGACCTGACTGACCTGCTAGAGACGCTGCTGCCACGGTGCCTCGTTATTAGGAATATCACTGGTGTTAGAGAAATGTTTCTCGTGCTTCCTCCACAGTTTGGGAGGGCTTTGATTGAAATGATGTCACGCTATTTTGAGCAGCTTGATCCCCTGTGAAAGTCCTGTGCAGCAAACTGTGATGTTTGGACATGGTAACCCATTGAATGGCTCTGCGAATGACGATGGCTGGTGCGTGGAAGTACTGCAGGTTAAAGGAGAGAAGGCACACAGAAATCCCAGTTACTCCTGTGGGAGCTGTTCTTGATGAAACTGTTTATTAGAGAAAGGATGTCACAAGCATTTTAAGCTCTGGTTTATGTTATCTAGGAGCTCCCACTGTTTCCCATCTGTGTATTTGCACTTATTATTATTTAAAACATATTGCTATTTCATAAGATATAATTACAAATTAGTCGTTTACTTTTAAAGAGATATAATGCCCTTTTATTTGATAAAATCATATTAATTAAAATTCTATTACTACACATCAAATTAAAACAAAAGAACCTAAGAATTAAGGATGTTGACTTTGTTTAAAAAAATCAAGTGCAAGCATATTTTGGGAGCATATTGTTACAGCTGCTGCTGTGTCTGCTGTCATGACACAAGTTGTTGCTTCATTTATTTCATTGTTTGAACCTTTGCTTGGCACATCAGGCACGCACAATTTGTAGTGAAAATTTCATGTTTTGAAAAACGGGTTCAGGTCAGCCCAGTGACAGTCAGCAGGGCTCCTAGTCTGTGGGGCACAACCCAAACAAGTAACTCTGGCGAGTTATTAATGCATCCATGACAAGGTGTTGGCCAAAGTTTGTCCACCGGGCTAAATCAAGACTTGGGAAACATTAGAAAAATACACATTTGTTTCCTCTATTTGAATTGTATTTGAAACTCTTGTATGAGAATCAATTGTGATAAAACCTCACACTTTCATAAAAAGCAGTAATTATTGGTTTTACTGTAATTATTAAGGATTCACCTGCTTCTGTAGTGTCTTTAAAATCCTTTGGCACCCTTCTATCTTCATGACATAAATTCAATAACCTGTTTGGTTTTATTGTTCTGTGTTTATTTTGACTGGGCCATGTCTTGCAGACTTAGTTCAAGATGTGTGAATGGTTTCAGACAAGCAGATGAGTTTCAGATCCTGATACGTAGAGTAGGAATGATGTTTTCTATAATGAATATATTAATAGATTGTTTTGACACATTGACAAAAACTTTCATGGAAAGGGAAATATTTCCATATAAAAATACCCCTAACCATGGAGTACAAGTTTTTATTGTTTTTTAACTCTCCCTTCACATCTGGATAAAATTAAAATAATTCAGGAAGCATAGATGCCCTTCCTGGAGCTAAATTTCTGGAAATTCTAATTATAATGACATAGAATTCTTTCTTGGCATTAAGGGGGATTTAAGTGATAAAGATTTTCTGTTGATTTTCATTGAAATTTTGGAGAGAAACATTGGGCATTTATGTTGCATTGCTGGTGGAACGATGCATGGTGGTGAGGGATGAAGCTTATAGACAGTTATTTCAAAAATACACAGTATGATTCATATACATGCTTGCCTTTGTGTCTCATCATTCATTCCTTGCAATAATTTTGTAACTTCTAAGACTGCTGAAATTTGTTCTAAGAATACTAAAATTAATAATTTTAATTAATAACTGTTGAAGACCAAATTGTGTTCAATATGGCAATATGAATATTGTGCTGACTGCAAGCTCATATTGGCTTCATTGGAAGCAAATCAATAACTCTGAAAGGCAGTGCTGCTGTCCAGCTCTGATCACTTCCTGATCAATTCAGTTGCTCATGGCAAATGTTTGGTAGGATAGATTTTTGAATAAACTAGAAAATTCTGTTTAGCATGAAGGAAAGCCTACATAGAAAAGAACTGAAAATATTGAATAGACAGAAATGGAATAATTATCTGTTCTTAACAGTTCTGATCATTTAATGTATTAAATAAGGTGTAACATTTGAACTGGTTTCCATGGCATATCATTAGAATTTGTGGATGGGAGAAGACAGTCTGTGAAAATACTGGTATTGGTATTCCTGCTGGGGATAGCTTTAAAAATAGGATACAAGGCGTTTTTCTCTCTTCTGAGAAGTAGGGTGGTGGAGGAAAAAAAATACCCAAGGAACTAAAACTGAGCAAGGGAGAATAGTAAGAATGGTATGTGATTCAATAACAGTGCTGGATTGCTTTGATGGCCAGCTGATGAAGCGTGGAGCCAAATTCCACCTCTGCCCCAGGTCAGCACTGCCCGCTGCCGTTCCCGCTGCAGGGCCGCGGGGCGGGCAGGGGGACTCTGGAGCAGCACATGCGATCCAGAAGGGGCAAGGAAGGATGCAGCACGCTGCTTGCTGCTCTTGGCAAATGCCAGGCTGCAGCTGCTGCATCTCTTGCATCGGTTCCACCGTCTGCAGGGCGCTGAGCTGTTGATGGCTCGTTGTGAACGCATGGCAGAGACTTCACCGCAATCAGAGTTTAAATGATAACTCTTGTAGTCCTGTGCCGCTACTTCTCTTAATAGATTTAGGCTGTTCCAAAACTTGCAAAGCTGGAATTATTGCTGTTTTCTTATTTGAAATATTTGCAGTTTGAATTCTTAGTGGCGCAGTTCAATTCATTCCGTGTGTCCTAATTGCACTGCTCCCTCAAAGATCTTTGCGTTTCTTTGTGTGGAAATTTGCATTTCCATTTAATATCATTATCCTAATGATCACATATGGTCATTGTTTCAGTAGCTAATTATTTTAAACTGGTAATATAAAAATTTGTCATTTGATTTTAAAAATATACCTATTTTAAATATGGCTTAATTTTGCTAAATTTGCCAAGGGTTGTTTGAAGTTACTTTCTTCTATCATCATAATTTCAATCTGAAATATTTTTATTTTGTTTAAAAATCAAAACTAGTGGGCAAATGTGTAATAAGAATTTAGTAGCTGTGAAAGATAGATGTATAAAAGATCAGAAAACAGATATCTGACTTAATCCAGTTAGAGAATAAATGGAATGTTTTGCTGCTTATCAGTCATTGAGAAAAAAGCAAATCCAGATTCTGCTTTAATACCAATAAAGCCGCAGAGACCATTTGTAATGGGTGAGATGCTTCTGCTCCTGGAGTTCACTAGTAAGTATATTAGGCTTCCGAATTCCTCAGATTATCTGCTGCCATGGACAGAAAGGAAAAAGAGATGAAAAGTGACACAGGGTTGGCTGGGCTGTGTTTAACTAACCTGGCACCATTCCATCAGTCCTTCTTTTGACTGGTCAGGAGCTGGCACCTCTTGGTTTCTTCTCAGCTATGAGGATGCTGGTGCCTGCCATTTTCCAGAGGTTTAACAGGATGAAGGTACAGAAACGTGGTGGCAAAGTCTTTCTGGCTGCATGCAAAAAGCAGTGATTTACCAGAATAAAAATCTGATTTGCAGTGTTCACCAGGAGCTTTTTTACAGTACTTGAGTTTGGTGAAGGAAATGAGTCCCAGCACTTCTCAGACCACACGAGTCACTGTAATTCTTTTGTTTCCCTTCCTCCTTCAGTGAACAAGTGGAGGGATCTTCAGCAGCCCTCTCTCCTGTGCTGGTCTCAGTGCCTTCTTTGGGTGACCAGGGTGTGGATTCCAGCAGAATCACTGCTGGAGTAATAGCCCGGAGCTATTGTGAAACCAAAGCCAAACACTTCAGAATGCTCCCCTACTATCTTGCAAACTCAAAGGAAACAAAAATAATCCTCCAGATATGTTTCACTCAGATATACAAATTAATGCACCTGATATATTTTGGTAATTTTCTTGACGACCATTTACAGGACAGGCTATTGAAAGTTTCTGTGGAAGTTGATGCTTTGTTTGGTTTTTTTGTGAAACCATAAATACTTTGTTTTTTCTAGATAATTTTAACAACACTAATCAGGTTCTCTGGGTTACCTAGCTTATTTATATGGATAAAATGATGAAAATAATCAATGGAGAATGGTAAGAGTAGAGTGGAAAATAAACTAGGTTTACTAGCACAATATGTTATTGATGTAATCAGATTAGATAGTATTCCCAGTTGCACTCCAGGGAGTATAATTCAATCTGTACTCACTTGCAGCCATTTAAAACACTCCTCTTGTTCTTAATATAGTAAGTATCTATTCAAATGGCTTCCCCTCCTTAGAAGCTCAGCCTTTTTCAAAGAGGCATCTACAGAGAGTCTGTCTCGATTTCAGAATGGGATGGGGGCTGCCTGGATGAGTCCTGTTCCTACATCTTATCCCACAGCATACAAGAATTGACTCACCGGAACCTCAGCAGATGATCACATCTAATGTTTGGTTGTCAGTGGCTCTAATGCCAGGGGTAAATCTGGTCAGTTGTGGATTTGTCTCGAGAAGTCTTGAAAACCTCTGAAAATGGAATGAATATAAAATCTGTGGCACATTACCCACCTGGTGCAGAGCTTTTCCATAGTCTGCATACTCAACCTAGCCAACAGATTTCATTTGTTGTATTAATGAGGCTGAGAAGAGTTTGGCTTTGCCATCTTGCAACTACTTTACAAGTAATTGTAGGCTCCTGTTAGGTTTTCTTTAGACTTTTCTTTGGCAGACTGTGCAGGTCTGTACCCTCTCCCTCTGTTTTAGGCCCTTTGTCACCATGGCATCAGCAGGACCTTTTTCACTTTTACATCTCTCAAACCAGAGAACTGGAGAACCAAAGTGGGTGTGGTGATAGCCTGAGAAAAAACTACTTAAATAGCTGATCCAACAGAGCAATTACTCATGAGAATACCTGAAAATATCTGCCTGTATACATTACCTTTTTATACCAGCTGTACTGCTTCTGGTGTTCCTGTCAAGTGTTAACACTAGACACATGAAAAGAGTTGGGAGCTACAGGCTTTTTTCATTAATCAGTAATATTAAATTAGTTGGCTAACTATTGCTGTGTTGGCAGAAACTCAAGACAGTCTGAAAAGGATGCAAAAACTGATCTCAGCTTGAATGAAGATGCTGGTCTGAGTTCCCATGAGGGGGTGTTTAATGAGGAGGCAACTTTAAGGGAGCAAAGCACTTTTTGTGGAGATATTGGCAAATATACTGGGTAAGGAAAAAACTTAGACTCCTTTTAAGCAGCTGTGGTGTCTGATTTGGGAATGGTCTTGGGAGTACTTCAGGTATCCTTTACTAAGGAAGCTTTCTCAGACACATGGCAAGATTTTGGGGGTTGTTTCTGCAGAAACAGGAGCTGGACTCAATGATCTGTGTGGGTCCCTTCCAGCTCAGGCTGTTCTCTGATTCTCTCGTTGATTTGCTGCTATTGGGACAGCACTTCAGAAATGGGCCAGGGAAAAAAAGTATTTGTCAACCAGATACTCTAGGGACATGTATTTTAAATCTTAGGATTTAAAGTGTTTGCCTGTGTTCGAAACAAAGTATTGATTGCCACTGTAATCAAAGAAAGATTTTATTGGTTCTCACAAGTACTCTCCAAGCAAACAAGGTGAGGGTTAGTGAAATGGCTTTCCATGATACAATAGGAGTTATTTTTATTGATGTTTCCCAGAGTCGTCTGGACTTTGTGTGGGATAAAGGCTCTTCTCAATCAAATGTTATGGCCTGGCTTTATGTGACTAATGATTTTGAAATAGATAGTTTGAAAATAATATTGTATATTGCTTACATAAGTGCACAGATGTTAATATTTATTTTTTAAAATATTTTTAGCAGTGAATCAATTAATATCTCAGAATTATTTGGCTTAGTTTCATTTCCTTTCCTATTTTCTCAGTCACAGAGCTGTAATTATTCTGTACCTGCAAACCAAAATATAACTCAGTCTTAAGAATGCTTTTCTTTTCAGAGGTCTGCTGGTCATATAGCCACGTTTGTTACCAGGGTTTACTCAGCTGGGTAATAGTGGAGTGGAATTACCAAGCACTGGATCAATTGTTCTCTTTAATCAATAAATCCATCTCTGAATTGCTTTTAGGGTAAAATCATATTTATAGACTGAAGAGCAAAACTTGCCTGTAGTTTACCTGCTAATTGAAATGACTGTGCACAGCAGTATTTATATTTTGTTGCCTCTTGTTTTTGCTGCTTTTTTCACCTCATGAATTCTGTCCCTGTGTGAAATATCACCGTGCATCATGCAGAGAGTGTAATTCTGCTCCTTCTCCTGTCAGACTTGTGAGCAGTAGAGCATTATAATTTTTCTAGGGTTAAGCCACTGAACCACAGTGGTTTGTCTCATTATCTCTATAACTTGGCAAATATGGCAAGTGCTTTTGGCTCCTGAATTATCAGATGTTTTATGTGCAGATTTCTTTCTTTTTTTTTTTTTTTTTTTGTGATGTATTTCACTGTAAGGAGATTATATTTAAGCAGAAGTCATTTGCCTGAATTCACACTGTTGGTTATTGCCTGTGGTGACAGTGCAGGATTGAATTATGCTTTATGACTTTTCATCTTCTTGAATAATAACATTTCTGTTTAACAGAAACTGTGCTAGAGCTTCAATCAGAAATGCTGAGTACCATATGTACTAGAGGGTTAATCAGAAATTCCTCAGAGAGTCGTAAAGCATACATGTTTTACATTCATGGACACTGAACCAGATCCATTTTTTTAATAGTATGGATTTTTTTTTCCTTTATTAAATGATGGAGCTGGCCATATATATTCTTGTCATTAATCAATAATTTCTACTGTTTTAATTTTATGTTATGAAAGGCAAGAAAGCTCATCTGACTTAGGGAATACTAAGTTGACTCAGGTAAATGATTGCCAAGGGATGGCGATTTATTATGAAATCTGGGAAAGATCAGAGTGACTCTTCCCACTCAATCTTTTTTTTTTATCTTTTTTTATTTATTTATTTTTTTTTTTTTTAAATCGGGCAGAATTGGATTTGTCAAGTAATGGAAACAAAAAGCCTCCACTTAAGTCAATTATTTTAATCTCAATTAAAAATAATGTTCTTGTCAGACCATTTTTAATCTAAGTAGTTCTGCTGGTCTGAGCCTGCTGCTTTGTGTACACAACACCTCTATTTCAATGGTATTAATGATATGAAACTTTGAGTAGATTTAGGCAATGCATAAATCTCTGTAGGATTTGAGTCCCATGTGTTTACTTGTAGTGAAATTCTCTGCCATGTGGGTACAAGTTAAACTGTACCTATATCATATGATACAAAAAACCATTATAATTCTTTTTCTTAGAACCAAAGATGATTGGTGTGGAATTATCCATTATATTTATAAATGTATTTTTACTTTGGTAGCAAAGGCAAGCCATATTGTAGAGGTATACTTTAGTTTGATGGCTCAGCAATAAATGTTATGTGATTACCATTTTCAGGACTGCTTTTTGTTTATCAACCTTCAGGATAATCTTTAGATTTGTATTTGAGGGATGTGCCATTTGAAAGTTCATTTAAATGGTAGCCATTGGTGCAGGATTACAGTAATAAATAATAATGGTTCCTAGTAGAGTGTTCAGTTGCTGAACTTTTTCATTTCAGTGTGCTTAAAGGTAAGGAATAGAAGTAATCCCATTAATTGCATTAAGCAGGAAGTTCCCTGCTCTGTGGAAACAGAGCAGCTTGGTTGTGAGGCTCTAGCACTCTGGAACTTCACCCAGACTGAACCAAAGCTCCCAAACTTATTCCTTTGTCTGTGGAATGCAAGCAAAGATCTAACCAAGGAAGACTGTACCAGGTGAGAATTCAGGCAGCTGAGTGCAATGGAAGGTGCATGAAAAGGGAACACAGTAAATCCAGTTTATGTGCAGAGCAGGTGTTGGTTATGCCTTAGGTTAGGGATTCAGTCACGTTTTCCTCTCAGAATGGCTCTTTCTGTGCTTTAATGTGAGCATAAATGTTTCCAGATCTGGGCAAATGTACCAATCATCTTCAATTCATGGAAGGGAATATGGCATGGGCTGTTATTTTGGCAAATAATGAACCAAAGCCCCTTGGCTTTAGCTGTGGCTCTGCAGAGCTCTTAAAGATGACACCGGTTGGCTGAATCTGGATTCTTGACTGCACAGGCTGGTTTGGTGGTTTTTGTTTGTTTGTTTGTTTTTTTTGGTTGTTTTTTTTTTTTTTTTTCCTAAATCTAAAATCCCAGGATGGGGTCCCCTCTGGGACACTGCCCTCAGGGATAAGGGCAGATAATAGAAAAGAGTTGATGGCTTTTTGAAGACATTTTTCTTACAGCATGAGAACTCTTGATTCCCTTGTGTGAGGAACCAGGCAGGTGAGGCAGTAGAACAATGAGACTGAGTTAGGACCTCCTGGTGGAAAATGAAGTACAATAAGGAATCAGTCCTGGGGACAACACAGAGTGTTGCTAGCATGGGATCAGGAAAGGTGAAGCATATTTGGAGTTTTGAATTACTCAAGGAACTTGAGGAACTGAAGGAAGAGCTTCTACTGGGACATTGGTCAGAAAAGTAAGAATTTAGAAAATGTCCCCACTCACCCACTCAAATAAATAAGCCAGGAAGTCGAGTGGCAACCAGCATGGAGAAGGCTGGGGAGTTTTTACTCACAATCACTCTTCCCACATCTGTCAAGTCTCTGGACCTCAGAGCAGGGACTGGGCGAACCAAGTCCCTCCCTTTAGGAGCAGGTGGGGTTTGAGACCACCTGAGGAACCTGAACCCACACAGTCCATGGGGAGTGAACAAATATGTCCCAGGCTCCTGAGGGAACTGGACATGTAATTGCTAGGACACTCTCCTTGATACTTGAAAAGCTGTGGCAGTCAAAGTCCTCAGTGACTGGATTAAAGAACAACACGTGCATTTTCAAAAAGGGAGATTCTGTAATTTGGAGATGCTTGACTTGGAAACTTTGAGGAAATAATTTCCATTTAAAATAATCAATGCATCCTAAAAGAAAGTTCTGATAGATTTTTTTCTTTGCCTGTCCCTTCAAAATGTGGGGCATGGGATGGTGTTTTTCAACAACTTGAATCTACTCAGGCAGACAAAATGATTTGTATTTCATATACAAATTCCTCAGCCCAGCTCTAAGTGACCAGACCTTTAAAACTTTATTGCTGTTGGAATATTTGGGGTTTATACAGTCTGAAAGCTTCTTAGAGCACATTATAAATCCATGTGTGTGGGTGTGTGTGTGTGTCCTGCATTGCTACCTTGCCTTGGTTTAAAGTGTATTTATGTCAGGATGCATACAGTGCTCTGTCTAGGAGAGCTCTAATAATATGTGAAAGTGTGGTGACTAAGGAATAACTGGAAAGAATATATTTTCTGGGTCTTTTATTGCTGTAAAACATAAAAAGGAGCTTTGTGGTCCTCCAATAATCTGGATAGATGTTTACTGATATATTAAAATACTTAACTCATCTATTTATAAATCATCATATAGAGGTAGCAACTTTATGAAAGTAAAATCAATACAAATTGCATATGGCTCTTGGGATAGATTTTATAAACTGGGTGTTTTTCTTGTTGTAACATAAACATCTATGAATATTAAGCCACTTTTTTTGCAATTCAATTTTAATTTTTCAAATATAGAACAGGGACTATTTTCCCCTCACTATGTAATTTCAATTCCCAGTTTTGCTGATGGCATTTATGATCATAAATAGCGATGTTAAAAAATAGAGACACAAAATTTGCCAAAGTGATTTGCTGAGCAGGCTGCATGTGCACAAGTAAAAGATGCTTAGGAGCACTTAGAACTTTAAAAAATGGTCTCCTTGATGAGTTCTTTTCATAGTGAGGATTATGAAACTTTACTGGATTACAGCAAATATTACTGAGATTGTGACCCTGTCAGAGATTTTGTGGTTTTTTTCACCATTTGGGACTTCGTGAAATAATCAATCCAGAAGTCGTGTAACAATAGAAACAATTTAGGAAATTTTATTGTAAAGCTCTTGATTCTACTAAGAATTTGTCCTGGAGGGTTTCTTGATTTTGTTGCTCATTTTACAGTTTGCTGGTCGTGTGTGCAGACCATCCAGATCTTTGTCACTTGGGAAGGGAGTGGATGTGGCCTGCTTATGGGAGTTGCTTGCAATCAGTGTTTCAGGAGATGTCTGAAAAACAATTACAGTGGAATAATAACAGTTTTAATACCAGCAGAGAAAAGGAAATGCCAGGTGTTTGTTGGAAGTCACCTTTCAAGAGTGCAATCTGTAGAACACTGATATTGCTGGAATGGAGACTGATTGCAAAGACATTTGATAAACTTTTCCTAACTTCAGTGCCACCTTACTTGCAGTACAACTTTATTCCTGCAAAATTTGTACTCTTGCAATTTTGCTGAGATTTCTGAAGGTCAATAATTTGCTTGCAAAGTTTCTGCATTTTTTAAATTACCCAGTGAATGCAGCTGACATTAATCATGAGGTGAAGAGCCAGTGCTCAGAGTGACAACAGGGCTATGCATCTTAGTCAAGAATTTCACAGCAGCTGAAGTGACTAGAGTGAAATAATTTCAGAAGATACAACACAGAGGGCTCTAATCTTATTAAAACATGTCAGTAAATAATAGTTTTTTGTTACTGGTTTAATTTCAAAAATTTCTGAGGTATATAGTTAAAGACTTAGAGGGACTAATTGTAAATGATATATTCCCATTGTTACTTTGGTTAATGAAAATGGTAATACCTGTACAAAACAGAACTGCTTTCAATGCCATAGTGTAATTACATCTTGGAAAACAGCACAATAAGGCAAGAAGAAATATGTATAGGTATATGTGATTTCAGATTCAATTTCCTGTGGATTGAGAAAAACTGTCTGGGTGTGAGGTCCACTTCTAAAGTGGGTAGAACTACCTCTATACTTATCTATCTCTCTACCTATCTTACTGTACTAGTCACCTTGATTAATTGATTTCAAGTGTAAAATTGTACTAGGATTTCTGTAGTTTTCACAAACTGAAATCAGATTTTTAAGCTGATTCTGAAACTATAGTTACTGCTGAGCTTTTTCCTTGTACTTCTCTATAGTGATTTTTCATGCCCTGAGTACCTCAAAACAAAATTAGGGCAGAGAGAGCTAAAACTGTCCTTGTCTCCCCTGGAATATACTGTGTCATACTCAGATCTTTCTGTACTTCCATTCAGGACCAGAAATGATTTGTGGAGTCAGAATGAATTTTCATCTTTGAGATTCATGTTTGAATTTGAAGAAATTATAGGGAAGAGTCTTAAAAATAATCAGAACCCAATGGTCATATTTCTGAATTTACTACTTGTTTTATTTTTCCTGTCTAATTTCCTTAGGAACTGAGCTTGTGTGAGAGCACAGCCTGACCCACTGCTTGTCCAGTATGTTCACACTGCAGAAATTCAATCTGGAATGTCTGCCTGTGTGAAACCTTTTGTATGGCATTTATTTTCATTTTATATACAGGCTTTTGCTATGTTAACAGGGCTGCTATAGCTGTGAGAACATCATGTTTATTGATGTTTTTTGCCTGCATTTTTAGGCTGTTGTCCTCCTTTTTCAGTGGTAAATACAAATAATGTGTCTCAATATGAGCAGAGCACATTTTGAGCATTAACCACCTACTTACACATTGTTGGGACATCAGTGAAGAACATTATTGAAATAATCTCTATTTTCTAACTTGTGGAAAAGTCATTGTGGAAGTCAGAGAATAAAAGCAAAAGAAAAATGCATTTATTTAAACATGTCCGCATTAAGTGATGTGTTTGAGAGATGCTAGCTCAGCTCTCTAGAGAAGTGTTTTGCTGTTTTGTTTTTTTCTTTCCCCTTGCAGGATGAAAATGCAGCACTCAGGAAACACAGATAATTCAACTATCAAGTAAGATAGAAACTGGTAGCAAATGAAACAAACTCCTGCTTTAAAGTTCCAAGAGAAAGTCAAAATCCTTCTGGGTAGATCCTAATAACTCAGTTTTCAGCCTGGGAAATGAGAGCTGTAGAATGATGAGCTATAGAGATGAGAGCTGGAGAATATTGTGGGCATGCAGAAGCACTTTTGGTGGGTTTTATTCTGCTCTGTGTGTGCTGAGATTGTCAATGCTGGAATTCATTGCTCTGCCTCTCAGTTTTCCTTTCTGATCCTGTTTTGCTCATGTGGCTTTAACAGACAGCAGCTCACTGTAGCACCATTATATGAATGACTTTGCAGCCAGTGTCCTTTTTTTTCCCCTGAAAATAGGGAAAGCTAGAACACAGGTTTTGCAAAGTAAAAACCTGCTTTTAATATCTGGTTTTCAATATTCTCTGTTGAGTTTGTACCTATATTTCGAATAATCCTTGAAACCTTTGATCCTACCTGAGTGTTTCGTCTCAGAATATGGCATTCCACTGATGCAGGAGGCAGATGGATTTCAGGTTTCTGTTGTTCTTTTCTCCCATGGGTTTGTGCACATCTAAACCATAGTCTGGAGTGTGTTGAAGAGCTGAGATTGTCCCTTTTCCATGCATGGAAGGCACTTTGCATTAGGAATGGTGTGTGATGTCACATACAGAAGGCCAGCCCAAACTGGTCATGTCGTGAGCAGCTGCGGCAAAAAAATGTTGTGATTTGATTTGTGGTTTGATTCTTTGAGCTCTCTCATAAAACACCAGTCTAAGTCAAAGATTGAAAGTTAGGGCAAACAAATAGCACGGATATTACATTTTCAAATACTGAAAATATTCAGTAACTTTAATTTGTGAATGAGAAATGGTATTATGAGAAAAATTCAACGCTGTAAGGAGTGGTAGCTACCTCCATCTATCCCTTCATGTCTTTTACATCACCAAAATTTTAATACAGGCATATTTCAGCCTCCTCTTATGGCTCATTACTTAGTTATTTTCTTATGGGTGTTAAGCATAAGAGTTTCAAGTTTCCCTGTTCTGTATAATCTATTTCATCTATCACTAGTTAGGTGTTCTGAAGAAGATAATCAGAAAACAGGTTTTGTGTTAATTCAGTCAGTCATTATAGTAGGTGTTATAACAATATTAGTCTGGAGTGGTGTTCTGTTGGCATTGTTTTTGTTTTTGTTTTTTTTTTAAATGTGATAGACTTTTCTCACAGAAACGAGATGATCTCTGATTCTCTGGTTCCCTCCTTGGGTAAATATAACCCAATTAAAAGTGTCTGGCAATGTGAGATCACTAAGGATTCATTTAATAATATTTCATTTCATTTAACTGCTGTTAGTTTCAGGTATCTCCATAATACACTTTTCCTACAGCAAATGAAACTCTTGAATAGTCATAAAGTATGAGATGGAATAAATAAATAAGCAGCACAGCACATAAATGTTGTGCAGTCCCTCCCTGCAGAAGATCATCTGACCTCAGGGAAATCACCACTTACTCCTGGGGAAGAACTCTGAGCTCACTAATGAGTCAGGGTGCCTGTGAGGTGATGGAAACAGCTTGAAAAAGTCACCTGCCAGGCTGCCTTTCTATGTAGATTTTCTCTAATAGTTTATTTAAAATTCACTTGTGAATTATACTTCGACCAGGCTTCACACAGCTCTCCCTGCTCCCACACACACAAATACTGCAGAGACAAATACTGCACCACACACCTTGCAAGTTATTTTGCACAGGGCCATTTCTACTTGAATAACAATTTCTCTTGGAGATTTGCTATGCTGCAGGAATAGCTTTATGTGAAATCTCGTGAATTTGGAATATTCATGTAAGATAAATTACTTTTAAATTGAATTTCAGGAATGCAACTGATTGTGTTTGCCTGGGAAGAATAAAGAATTATCCACACAGTTATAGATAACTTAGAAATGCTGCTTCTGCACAAGTAGCAGAATAATTTGGGGATATTTCTGATAAAGGGCAGTATATTTCACATTGCCTTAGATTACTTGAGAATCAGAAAAGCAGTGTTTTGGTAAAGTATATTTTCAATCCATCTTCTAAAAGTAAGGTAAAGGTTGAATTCTCAAGTTATATAAGCAGAAGTATCAAAGTTTCTACCTTTATCTCTGAGACTTTTCTTCTTAAAATCTTTGCACATCTTTCAAAGACTTTTTTTTGTTGCAGATTGTTGTTTTCTTTCATAGTCATCACAGATTGGAATTTACCGTATTCCTTAGAACATTGCTCCAATATATGTTGTTCACTTGAATTTTCCAGTGGTTATTAAAAAAAAAAAAAAACAGACCAAAAACAGTCATAAGAAATGAAATTTCAATTTAAAAAAAAAAAAAAACAGAAATAGTCATAAGACATGAAATTGGGTAAATGGCTTGATTTTATTCTGGCGTTTTACATGCTTACTGCAAAACCTTTTCTGCATCTGTCAACAGGGAAATCATTCTTGCAAATTCTTCAGTGGAAGTAAAAGGTATAATCCATCCAGGAGGGACAAGAGCATTGGAAGGTCCCTTAATCAGCTTTCTGATTTACAGTGAAAATAGATTTTTTATTAGTCAGGAGTAACATGTACCATACCATGGTGTTACTCAATTGAAAAAAATAATTTGTTTTTGACTGTGAAAGAATCAGCTGCTTTCTGAATGCTGGGTTAACAATGGATATCTTGCTTATGAAGCAGAAATTTACTTCTTCATCAAAGGAGAGAAGAAAGAAACTCAAATGAACACAATAAACAAGATTTTCTGAGAAAAAGCAACACAGTTGGGTTTGATTTGAAAAGAGGAATAGCAGGCATATGCCATGTGTCATTGTAGGAGAGAACTGGCGACAGTATTATTCATTATGTGGTTTCAGAGTGCCCTAAATTGGAGTATAAGATTATTGGAAGTGGTTGATTTCCCCAGATTACTGCTTAATAGTGACTAAAGGGCCCACATTACTCATATTTGCAAAGAAAATAGTGCCAAAAAGCAGCAGTGGTTGACTGGAATGAAATGTGGAGCCCTCAGGGTTTTAGCTTGAGATGCAGCTTAATTGTGTGTCTCTTGCTTAATACAAATGTCCCTGGGTCTCTGAGGCTGCTGTGCTCTCAGCACTTGCAAATTGATCCAGCACTTTCCAAAGTATTTACTGGGGATTTTTTCTTCACTGCTTTCTAAACAAATTATTGTAATGACTTCACAGACCCGAGTAGAGTAGGTTTCCCTATTTCTGGCTGTTTATTGTTACCAAATTCCTTCAGCTTCCTGCCAGCTTTTGTTTGCTTCCTTTGTCTTCTTAAACTTCTGTAATGCCACGGCTGGAAAAGGGTTTAGGGCTGGATGTCATTGCTGCAACTTTCCTTTTGCACTTGTAGAAAAGCAGGGAAAAACGACCCAGCTGGGATTAGGGTGCATTTGCTCTCCTGCAGCTGATGTGTTGCCTCTTGGTAGTGAAATATAATTGTGGTGAATTACTTGTAACTAAAGTAGTTGATATTTTCAAGCAGATTTGCTAAAGTACTTTTCAAAAGTGTTGGTACTATGAAGTTTCTTATATTTTTAGGGGCATATGTTGTTCTATTTGGATAATGTTTTGCTAAATTTGTTGTGGGGTATACACCGAGCATTCTTGAAGAAAACCTAAATTAGAAACAATCTCAAATTTCCACAAATTTGACCAAAAAAAGAAAAAAAAAGTTATATTTCTTTTACATTGTTTAGAATTTCTGTGTCAGATACTATGAAACTAAGCAAAAATACTACATTACTGTGAAATAAAATTATTTTGTTGTGTGCAGGTGCTGGACTGACATGCAGAGGAATGAGTTTGAGTTCAGTGCTATGTTGAATTCCTGGTATGGCACACAGAGCTTCTGTGATTCTATTCCCAGGTGATGAAAGGGAAATTGAAGTGCTTTCTTTTTTACCTAGTGAAAATGTCAGGTCTAAATAGGCAAGACTTTTACATAGAAATACCTTGGGAAAGAACCTAAGAATTAATCTTCTGCTTTAGTTAGCAAGACCTGGAACTAAAGTATTTACATGCTCTATTCCAAATAGGGAGATGAGCAAAGGAAGAAATTATTCCTGTATTGTGATCCTGATTTCTACCCCATAAATTTGAAAAAGGTTTAAAAGAAGCTCCAGATTGTGGAAATGATGCTTCCAGGTATTGAATTCAGAGGAATTGCTGAAGTCTTTGAGACAACACATTGCCTCAGGAAGTATCCAGGATTAACTGCTAAAATCTGTAAATATTAATGAACTAAAACCAAGATCTTAAATATATTCAAAATAAACTGAACTGTTCACCTACTGTTTCACTAATGCCCAAGTAGTGCATCTCATAATACTGATGTCATTGCCATGTTCTTAAAAGAGAAAATTGCTGATGAATATTTTTGATTTTTAGTTTTTTCTTTAGCTTAGAAAATTAAATTGCTACCTTACACTGCTCAGCAAAATTTGCAATGAGCATTTATAACTTCTGGAGATCAGAGCTTTTTCTAATATTCTTGAGAGACATTGCTCCCTGAATTCAGCCACTTACACAAATGAAGTTATTTATTACATTGTATTAATTTAAAATTTCTCCTTTTTAGAAATCGTATTTCCAGTTGATATTTCTGCAATAAAATTGTAACTGTGCAACAAGGACCAAAATCCTGGAGAATCCTTGAAGTGTTGTGCAATTAATACAGGGACTGAATATCAGTAAAGGTGTATGAGGTAATTTGATATGAGTATTTTTAATGTATAGGAGAAATTCAAGATGCAGAATTAAATTGCTTTAGTTCATTTTAAGATGAAAACTCAAAACTTGTATATAAAAATTTTCTAGAAGGAGGAAAACTGTACAAAAAGCTACAAAATACATTTGAAAATCAGAAGGAATAGTCAAAGCAAACACATGAATGATCATGAATAAGCTTTTATTGATCTATAGTTAGGTGATGAAAGCTCCATTCCATTGCTCTGTGTAAAACCCCACTGAACAGATCAGATTCCTTCCACTTCCATACAGCAAGAATTAATTTTTTCAAGGTTATGTCCCGTCCCGTTCCCCCCCCCCCCCCCCCATACAGTTTAATATTGTTCTTCCATCCCCTGGGCAAAGAAAGAAAGAAAGAAAGGACATCTTTGCTTATGGTATGTTTTTCCTAAATCAAAAAATGCTTTCCCTGTATCAGGATTACAGATGAACAAGTGGGAAAACCTTGTTCTTCAGGAGGGTGTAGCTTCACACTGGGTTTGGTCTCACAGACCTTGAGGAGTGTCCTGCAGGACGTGGCCATTAGGTGACAAGTGCTGGCCTGGCCTGGCCTCACAGGTGAGAGCCACCTGCCTGAGCCAGGCTCCTCTGGCCCTAAAATCTCTGCATCTGCCCCCTCCTCCCAGTCCTTGCTTCCGCTGCCGCTGGGGGACATTGCCTTGCTCTCCGTGCCTCAGCAGTAAGTGCTGCTCTGCATGAAGACATTTCCCAGTTATGTACAAAGGGAATTTATCTCCAGCTCCCTTAATATGAAATGTGTTTTTCCATTGCATTCATTCAGTAAGGACAAGGGGCATTGTTGCTTTTTATTCTCTCTGAAGCATCAAAGCCTGGACCCAGCCAGGAGCAGGTGAGTGTGAAAAGAGCTCTGGTGTCTTGCTGCTGTGTCTGGTTCACACACCAGTGTTAGCAGCAGCTGACCAAATACAGGATGAGATTTCTTTTTTTTTTTTTTTTAAATTTCCCCTCGGATTGTCTGGGACCTCTCTTTGGATCTCGTCTGCAGCAAAGAAAACAATTTGAGCATCATATAATCATCTCCCTGCCATTTTGGGGAGTGGTAATTGTTATTTGCCCTGTTCTGGTATCTGCCTTTTTACTTTCTTCCACCTCTTCTGCCCATCTTGAAAGGATGATTTAATGGCTTGTGGACTGGATGTCAGACTAGGTGGTTTGGAGCCATCAGTCTTGGGTTTCTGTGAAAGCTGTGAAGGGCAGGTGTTCTAAACCTGACTGTGCTGGTTAGTTACTGTCAGAAAAATCACTTAAGGGCTTTGTGTCTCAAAACTCCCATCAGAAAAGCCTGGATATTATTTAGCAGCCTCAGACATCATATATATTAATTGGAAGTTTAATCTAATTAAAATACTCATGTCAAGAAAACATAGTGTTTGGATTTGATCTTCCACATATTAGATGCAGATTGGAACTCAGATCAGGTATTAATTACTGATCAAACATTGCACGTTTGCTGTTGAGTGATTAGGTGCCATTAGTCTGGACGTTGCACGGTTGGTTGTCTCACCCTTGTAATATTCTCCTGTTATTTCTTTTCCTGGCCAATGGATGTGGTGCTTTAGCCATTGCACTTTCTGCAAGCTTCATGCTGTCAGTGTTCACATCTATTAATGCTGTTTCCCAAAATGCAGAGCATGTGAGGGAATGCTAATTGAAATTACTGTACTTATTCCTCTCACAGGAAAGTATCAGTGCAGTGTAATAGTGTGTCTCAGGGCTGAAGAGGGTGGAATTCACACTCACAATAGCAGCAATCCACTTTGTGCTGCACATAATAGGAGACAGCACTTTGCTGGGAGCAATGACTTTCATGTCTGTGCTGTTGTGTGAAGCCAAAGCCCAAGGCACTCAGATAACACATATTAATAGAGACAAAACTTCCAGTGTTCTGGGAGTAAATATTCACCACTTCCATGTTAATCCATCCACTTTGATTGTGGGATATAAAGCCAAATGGAGAAATATCTGCTTCTCTGCAGATGGAATATTTGAAAGTAGAACTGACTGCATCAAAGCAGCAGTGTTGTGTGCATGGAGCTGTGCAAGAAGAAATTCATGTCACTTGCACCTCAGAGAATTATTGGGAAACCCCAGTTGCATATGTCTCTGGAAAGAATCTGTATTTTCCCTGTACTTTCCACAAAAGTACAGGTAATCTGGATTTCAGGCTCACAGTAGGAAGTTTCTGCTGAGGGTTTGAATAACCTTTACTTGCCCAACATTCTCATTGCTTGTTTATTCTGTTGGCTGAAAAATTAACCTTTTCCAAATGCTAGAAACTTGAATTATTTACCTAAATAAAACGTGTCCTCCTCATTGCTGTGTAGGTTCGTCAGGAACGCCTTCGATGCAGGAATGAGCTGGGTTTGCCATAAAGGCAGACAGACCCTGGGAGAGCTTTGTTTTCATGTCATAGAGCTGTGCTGTTCTGTAATCTGTGAAAGCTAAACTTCCTATCATTTAATGTCATTAAGAGCAGTTCATGCTAATAAAAATTTTCTATTCTCTTCCCAAGAATGCAGCGTCCACTGATCTTGTTTCCAGACTCACCAGAGCAAGTGAATGGTGCTTTTTATGGCAGGGCACAGAACAGGGACCAGGGGGAAGGAGAACAGCTCAAGCTGCTCAGGCAGTTTTGCTCCAGCACATAGGATCTGTGTCAAAGAATGAAATGGTGTCCTAATGATATTTAGTTGAGCTCTAATAATGATCTTAATGTAACCTATTGTGGCTGCTGTATCACTTTGGGTGTTTTATTACAGCTCAAATCTTATAGTTCAAATGTACGTGGTACTGCATAATCAAAGATACACTGTGAAGCAGTGTTTATTTGCATGTCTTTGTGTTTGGTGCAGAGTCATGCCCACTGACAGTAAGTTTGCTAAAAGTTTTGGGAATATATTGTAGCAACATGCAGTATCTGTATGTAATGCCCTTGTACATAAAATATGTGGGGTTTATATAAGAAATCTCTTGGATGTGTTTTGCAAGAGACATTGTCAGAAAATTGCAATCCCAAATGCCTCTCTGTTCTCTAGGAAATAATTTTGTTCATTTGAAAGAGCATGTGAAGTATTCCAAGTGAAAGGATTTTAGATAATCATGTAAGATGCAATGAGAAATCTGATGAAAAAGCATGCAAAATTTGAAAGCTGAATATTCTGATGTCTGCATTTTAGCATGAAAAGCACAAGCCTGTAGTGTGTTTGTTTCTAGCTCTACTTTGCCTGACTTCTCCAGTGTCAAAACCTTAAAACCCTGCAATAATTTTATTCCATTTCCTACTCACTTCACTACGAGGCTAAAAGGATTTTAATTAGACCCACTCCACAAGCTATATGAGAGCATCAGCAGGGCCTGTTCATGAAATGAAAAAGTAAATGGACCAAAAAGATGCTCAAGTGTCGGGCACGTTTTATTTGGGTTGACAGTGGTGACTTATTTAGCAGGAAAGAGACACACTCTTCAGGCCCTGAATTACTGCAGCAGCTCTGGGGCCTGGCTCAGAGGTTGCATTAGAGTATCAGAAATACTCTGTATTTCCCTTGAAAGTTTCTGTTCAGCAGTGTTTTGGCTAGCACACAAATTGCATATAAAATGTATTGTTTTCCTTTTTGGTTTTTCTCATTCAGGTTGCAATGAGAGATGCCATTTAGAGCGATGTCATCAACGTGGCATTCACAAATCTGGACACCATGGGGTAGCATTAATTTGTTCAGCTTCTTTTAAGCCCTTTCAGAGGACACAATCGGGTTCTTTTAAAACTGATTCAAAGTTTTCAGCTATTAATAAATCGGGTTAAATTATATTGAAATACCTAGCTCTAGAGTGAAGTTGGCATAGGGCTGTAATGTAGCAAATAGAACAAGAGCTACCATCATTACAGCTCTGAAATACTTGGTACCAGTCTGTTGGGCCTCATTTTGTAAATCACTAATTTGATATTCAAATTCTGTTTGATGTTGTTCCTGCAGCATCCCTACCTAAATTAACAGTACAGAATTGTAACCTAATAGACCTATCTTCCACCCACACTTTGATTTGTCAGAAACTATTAAAAATTAGTCATTTATTATTTAGCAAGCCACTATTTTGTGTTTTCTCTGATCTGTAAGCAAAATTTCAAGACATTAAAAAAATTAGAAAATGACAGTGTAGGTTTACGTGAAATCATCACTTCCCAGCAATTAATAGCTGCATAAATGTATGAAGTCAAGCAGGCTTTTAAAAATTATTTTGAATTTTATTCTTATCCTTGGTAAGTATGAAATAGCCTGATTTTCTTGCTGAGCAGGCTCTGCCTCTGCTGCCTTCCTTGGGAGGAAGGACACACACTGGATAGGTGCATTGCTCTGCACCCCCACACAGGGCTTGGTGCCTGTTCACCTGAGCAAAATCTGTGGTCATTATGTGAAGCAGAACCTTTCCAGTGTCTGGTTCTTTCATCTTTTTTTTTTACATTTATTTGTTTGTTTGTTTGTTTGTTTGTTTGTTTATTTATGGTCTGGACAAATTCAGTGCAAATTCACTGGGTCAAAATTTAGAAAATGTATTTTTTTTTCCCTTCTTCCTCACTCCCTGCTCTCAGTCAGACAGGTGTTGTGTCACTTGCTCCCTCCAGGGCACAAAGGATGACATTCTCCACTTGGTTCAACTGGATTTAGCTCAAGAACTTTAGCCTGAGTCTTCTCCCAGGATTAAAGATATTAATATTCATTTAGCTCATGCTTCCTCAGAAAGTAACAGGCTAAGATGCCCCTCAGACTTTCTGAAGTTTTTCTCACTATCAGATATTGCATTCTAATAATAAGCTGAGAAACTTGTAGCTCTTGCAAGACATTTCACACACCCCCTTCCCAAGGAAAATATTATGTGGGCAGTGTCATATTTCATTCCAGTTCCTAAGTTTTGCCTTCTTAGAGCAGCAGGGTGGAAGTGTCAAAGGACTTTATTTCAAGCATTATTTGCTTTTATTGGAGCAGGCAAGCCAATAAATTAATTTAGCTGTTGAAAGGAGCAGTGGTTTCATTTGTGGTAGCTTGTTCCCCCATGTCTAATTGTCTCCCAGTCCCTAAACAGATCTTCCTTGCCTTCATGTACTAGGATGAGTGACATTGTTGACCCGTCCTTTAATCCTCGAGCTTCAGATCTCTTGGTATCTTAAGTAAAACTTAAAAACTTAAGTAAAACTCACCTGAGACAAAAGGTTTGCAAGCCCTCAGCTTGATTCCCTGAAATAACTGAAGCAGAGAGAAGTCAACTGTTTCCTCTCAGTTTCTTTTTTTTTTTTTTTTTTTTTTTTTTAATGCCACCCATCTTATTGGCAAACAAAGAATGAGTCCAGGCTTTTGGGCTGGATACAGGGAAATAGCAAGAATTGGTTAATGCATGTGAGTTCAGAATTGTTACAGTAAGGCAGAGACCCTGAGGTCAGATGGTGGCAGAGGCTGAATGTTTTGCTGATTTGATTGCTATGGTTCATATTACGAGTGTCTCTTGTCCCTGGATGAGCATTTCCCCATTTCCCAGGTTCTGGAATTTGTGTGGGAGCTTGTACAATTCATCCATCTCCTGGAGTGATTTATATTACTGTGCTCTGCTTAAAGCCACTCCGGGAGGAACATACAGGTAAACCCTTGATGTCTTGGAGCAGGGCAGTGATGTTTTGTGTTACTTGTTTTGTGTTTCGTCATCAGTTCTACAATGGTTTGTTAATGCCTTTAAGTGCAGATAAAGATGAAGCACAGAAATAACAGAACTTCCAATTCTCTGTCTGTAATTACTAGTGTTAAATACATCAACTGAAGGTTGGGGGTCTGTTTCCATAGTGTTCCTTCTTTATTCATGCTTGAATTCTAGGGGTTTAGAAATGGCAGCCTGCCTGTTTTAAAGATGGTCTGGGCTTTATGGTGTACATTAAAAATTACAGCTCTCTCACCTGGACATCTGCCAGTGTGCACCCAGAATCCACCCTTGAGCACTAGAAATAATGGCCTGCTGTCCCTAGGTCCTGGAAATCTCACTGACTGGGTTTTGAATTTTGGGTATTTGAGATGCCTGCAGGGGAGGGGGAAGTGTTTCAGGTGAATGAAAACAATTAAGGTGAACAATGAGAAAGTTCTTCTAGTTTTTGTTGTTGTTGTTGTTTGGTTGGTTGGGGGTTTTTTTGGGTTTTTTTTTGTTTTTTTTTAATTTCTTTTTTTCCCACCTTACTTGTGGCAGTAACTTCCTGATGTCTGTATAGGAAAATACCTTAATATTTGTACACAATGCTTACAGGGCACACACACAGATGTGTTTGACATTAAACCCAGATTGTGGGGTGGTTTTACTCCCCAGCCATTGCTCACAGCCAGAAACAACCTACTCCTGTTGCTGCTCCCTGCAAGCACCATCACGTGCATTTTTTTAAAGCTGGGCTGCATGGACTCTCTTTGACATCTGCTGCTAATGCTGCAATCAGATCGACTGCTACCCTTTGAGTCAGTTTTTCACAAAAGTTCCATTTTCTGGTTGCTTGCGTTTGAGCTTGGGTTTTTTGTTTTGGTTGTTTGTTTTGTTTTGTTTTTTGTTTTATTTCAGTGTTTGTTTGTTTGGAATTTTCTTTTTTGCTTGTTTTATATTTGTTGTTTTTGTTTCTTTTTTTTTTTCTTTCATCTACTTCCCGAAATAAACCCCAGAAAACCAAACCTGCTCCCAGGAAGAATTTTATGCTTTTGGCACTTAAAACTATGTTAAATTTCCTTACATGATTTGTTTTTTCTTTTTTCAAATTAGTCAATGTAGTCGGCTTAGTATAAGTTCACATATTCTGTAGCCATGCAAAGGACTAACTGAAATATAATAAAAAGGCAGAACATTTGCCTATACTTATTAAAAGTCAGTTGGAAATAGGACTGCTTTAAATGTGTGATAAATGGGCATTAGTTTTGTATATTGCTAGTAAATAAGAAATTATTTTAAAATAATCCTTTTCAAAATTAAATTATTTCTCTTTTTTTGTATTTAATTAAGACTTTTTCCCCTTTGAAACCCATTTGGTGCTGAGCAGTGAAACTGGACCCAAATCCTTAAGATCTGTTTTCCTTTAACAGACTGGAGGCTTTAGTTAGCAAAATCTAGCCTTTTCAATCTAATCTAAACTAAATCTTCATTTTCTATTGTATAGATTTATCAGCTGGCAAAGCCCATGGTGTGTAGCAGTAAAGAGGAGAACTTGCACACTCTGCTAGTGAACAGCAAAGGGCTGTCATTTTCTTCAATGTATTTCTTCTTAATTTCATGCCCAAAGACCATGTGAAAATAAAACTGCTTTTCAGGCAAGAGGAAAAAGTGTTCTTGTTCACCAGAGGAAATGTCAGAACTGGAATTTGCAGGAGGGGGGAAAAATATGTGGGAATGAGAGAGGAATATCATGAATTTGTGGTAACAGGGAATGATGGGATGCCGTGGGAATCAGTTTCAGAAATCACCTTATTTTAAGGCCTATGTATTTAGTGTGTGTGTGTATATATATATATATATATATATATATATATATATATATATATATATAACTGTAAATAAAACTTTTTGGACTCTACTGAAACTGATTTAGAACCAATGGCAATATTTTAGAATATATTAATAAATCAGGAATTGTACCAGTTGTGGCTGCCATAAGGACCTTGGATTGGACCCTCCAGCCCACAGGTGCACTCAGGGCAAGCAGTAATTATTCTCCAACTATGTTCTGGAGGGAGAGAGGAACTTTGAGAGGTATAAAGTCCCTGTAAGTTCTAGGAAAATACATCCATAGGTGAAGAAAGCAAGAATTCAAAACATTTCTGGCTACAATCTCCTCAGTTGCCATATCCACCCACTCTGAGTTGTTGAGTCAAGAGTTTGATCTTTCTTTCTTTCTCTGGCAGTGATTTTCTGGTGTCACTGTGCAAGTCTCTTCATTTCCAGTCTAGAAGGATTTGCTGATTGCTGGTAATTCTTTTGATCGCTTCTTCAAACAACTGATCATAATAATTATAATGTTCTTATTTAATGAGGCAGCACTCCTCTAAGGGCTAAGCAAATATCATTTATGGCTCAAGTGATTCAGGTACAGAGAAGTTTAAATCATCTTGTAGTACCCAAGGGAGGGCTGCACTATTTCTGTCTCAGACGTCTGAGAAAAAATACGAGTGCTTGCATCCTATAAGATTTGCTTAGTAGATCTGATGTTTCTCAAATTATGCAACTTTTTATGCATAAGTATGAGGACATTGCATAGATCTTTGCTGTGATGGAGTAAACAGTTCCTCCAAGATTTACTGCAAAGTATTTGTTCACGTATTTTTCAGTCCATAATCTTCCATATTTTTCAGCTCAACTGTCCCTTCTTCCTCTCGTCAGAAAAGAACAAAAAAAAACAAAACAAAACAAAAAAAAAAAACAAACTTCAAAAGTTTTATCAAGCTTGTGTATAAGGACAATAGTTTTTACAAGGCCTTTTTTATATCCAGTTTCTGTATATAACCTGTTTTGGTTAGGAATAGAAGCAAAAACCCCCAACTTTCCTAATTGCAGCTTCTTAACTAAAGTGCCTCTGCAAGCACAGAGCCCCTGGAGTGATAGGGTTACAGGAGTAAGGACTGCCTTTGACAAGAAATAGCTCATTTTGTTCAAAAGTGGATTAAGCCCCACAGAAGGTTTGTGTTGTTGACCTGTTATAACTTTGGGCAGGCTGCTCTTTCTTTGGTGATTTTCACACAAGAATGTTTGAATTAACCTATTGTACAGCTTTGGGCTGTTGTTCCTCCCAAGCCTTAGCTCCCCTATGGCATTGCACAAGTGGAGCTCAGTTCAACTTAACACTTGGAGTGGGTAGGGGCATGGAAAATGTGCAAAGGAATGCTTTAATTGTGATTACTGTTTAGAATATTGAATAACAGCAAAGTTATATTAAGGTTAGTCAAGTGACTTTACTCACTTTCCTTTCTGTTCCTCCAAAGCCTCTTTTCCCTGAGACTTCCTGAAGGGTCAGTGTGATGATGCTGGGCAGGTCTGTCCAGGCAGCAGCAGGACATGGGTGTCAGCATCTGCAGAGCCCCTGTGCACCAGCCAAGGAAAAGGAAAACATTTGCAAGCTCTACTTCCCAAAACAAAGCAGCTGGCTGTGTTCTCAAGCTGCCCAGCGAGGTCAGCCCTGCTGTCCTCCCTCTCTGAGAACATCACCAGCCATGAAATTCTGTGTGCTGCATGTCAGTCCCTGCGGTCTCGGCTGGCCCTTCCATACATGATTCATAAGGGCAAAGGGCTTTAGAAACTTCCACATCATCCTGAACTGTTCTCTGTCTCTTTTAATCTGCTGCTTCTTCCCCTCGTACCACATCACATTTTCTTGGCACCACCCAGCTCTCCCACTGTACTGTTCTTTTCCCTTGCATATTAACCTTGTTTTCTCTTTTCCTTATTGTGTCCAAATTTCCTGGTACAGAGAGTGGAACTTGGTATCTCTCTTTCTTATGTCTGTCTTTGCATGAGAGACTGGCTGAATATGACAGGAATTTGTACCAGGGACTGATTGTGTTCCTTTCAAATAGAAGTGACCTAGGGGAAAAAGGATTTATTGAAAGGTAATGACATTTGCTGCTAGTTCAGAGCTGAAGGGAGCTACAGGGTCACTCACTTCAGTGGAAGGGGCAAAAGGTTTCAAATGGATAGAGTAGATTAAGACCATCATGTTCAGATACCTGTTTTTCCACTTCAAACATAGAAAACTCTAGTAAAAGGACTGGGAGGGGGAAAAAAAAAACCAAACAAAAAACCAAAAAAACAAAGGCACAGCCAAAAGGGTAGAATGTATAACAGTATCTTTAACACTGCTAAATGAGACCAAAATGGGGATGGCAAAACTACAAAAACCATTCTGTGATGTTTTTCAGCAACCAAGAAAATAAATCACTCACTGCTTTCATTTTTAAGTGCAACAGCAATACTGAAGATAATCAGCTGGAGAGAAAAGGAACTTTCTTGGTGTCTTGTATGTGTACACCATTTTATAATTGTAGTTTCATGAATGGACATTCAGAATTAAACGTGTTCTTTAGATTCCAGAACCAAGGATGGTAATTTCCCCTTGAGAATTAAGATGTACTCAGAATGGATAAAACTTATTGTTAAATATCTCTAGATTGAGAGCACTGAGGATCATCAAGTTATTTTTCTGTCATGATTGCTTGATTTAATTTGTTTTCTGAAGATTTGAGGATACCCCTATTGAAATTTCTGGGAATTGTTAATTCTGAAGTCTTAACTCTTTCCTTCCTAGACAGGGAGGTTTTAGAACATTGTGCTTGTATGTGTCTGATTTGTATGCTTTTATGTATTTTTTAGAAATTGCTGATTTGTAGGAATTTCACCAGTAAAAACTTATGTGGAGGGGTTTTGTGTCAGGTTGTTTTTGTTTATTTTTTTCTTTTTTCTTTTCTTTTTTTTTTTTTTAAATACCTTTTGCTTACAGATTCCTTCACATTGGAGATACATTTTTATTTTCTTTCTTCTTTTTTTTTTTTTTTCTTTTTCCACTGAGGTCAAACTACTCTTAAGAAATTGCTAAAAATCTAGAGAGTAAAGATTGTGTTTTGAAAGGCAGTTTTTCAAGTACTGAAACAGTGGTGAATGACCTAGTTTTTTGTAGTGTTCTGTAATTTTCTAAATGAGTCTGTATGTGGTTATGACCTTATTAAATCAGTGCAATCATAATCTGAATAATTTACTAGTATGAGGTAATTATAAGGGTACTTTAGAAAAAATATTTTTACCTATGCTCAGAACTGCTTGGAGTCTTTAAAACAAATTTCATGGTTCAGTAATTTGAGAAATCATAAAAATTATTGCAATTAAGGAAGTGGTTAATAATGTCTGTCTTGTGTAGTTGCATTACGGAAACCCAAGTAATTCCTGTTTTAATTGTAGAAGTGTTAAATTTAAGCGGTGGCAGGCAAATGGCTCATGTAGGGATTAATGATGGAATCAGACAGTGGAGCTGCCTCGCTGCTGGACCAGGACCTGTGCTGTTATTGCTGCAGGGATCTGGGTTTGGGGCTGGAACAGCCCTGCTGGCTGCTCTCAGGCATTTCTGAGCTCACAGGGTGCTCACTTGGACCCCAGGGGCTTTGGCACTTCAGAACAGGCTCTGCTAACCCACTGGGGATCAGAATGAATCTGTGTCACCAAAACTGCAGGAAAACAAAAACCCTCCTACAATATTTTTAGTGTTAGAGAATCAAGGCATGGCTTTATTCTGGCAAGGACATGCAACAGAAATTATCTCCTCCACACATAGCCTGGGTTTTGCACAGACAATCATTTCCTGACCCACAAATTCTTCTAGATTCTTCCCAAACAAAATAGAAATTCACTGGTTCAATGTTCATCGGTCCAAATTTACACAGTTCTTAGTATTTGGTTTCCTACGTATCGTGGATTTCTTCACCTCCAATGTTAATGTGCTCCTCATTCCTTGGTTCTCCCATCTCTCTTTTCCTGGACCAGGTGCCTCTGACCATGCCAGGGGTGATGATTGGGACCGATGGTCGTTGATGGTCATTGCATTTTGTGTATCTTCTGTGCTACTCCCAGTCTGCTGAGTTGTTAAAGCTCATCATTCCTTGAGTGATGAACCACTTCTTTGAGAAAAACACTTCAGTTCCCCAAGGCAAAGGTGAACAAGACTGACTAAAGTTAAAAAAAAAAAGTTGTATCACTCTGCAACATCTGGAGCATCAGGACTGTGTAGTTCAGCACCAGGGTGGCCAAAGAGCTGGAGGAATTGGTGGGGGCCCTTGTCCAGGTCAGCTCTGTAAAGCTCACCAGAAACAAGGGGAGGAGCACCATGTGATGTAAAATCCTCTTTATCTCTGGCTGATTTAGGGCTGCACACATCAGGGGCAGGGAAGACATTGTTCTGAAGGGGAACTTCTGTAGAGTTCCCAATAGAATAGAGCTCTGAACTACCCAGTTAATTGGCTTGGAGCAGTCTCTGGACATTTATCTTTACAAGCTCTGCTAGCACAGTCCTCATTGTCCACAGCACAGACAAATTAAAAAAAAAAAAAAACACAAAAAAAACAACCCCAAAAACTATTTCAAAAAGGCAGAGCTTCTATTTGAATGATGAGCTGTCCCAAGAGAGTAAGCTGGAGAAAGTAACCATACAGTATTATTTAACCAAGGGAACAACAGGGGGAGGAAGGCAGGAAAAAGGAGGGAGAAAATACAGGGTGACTGCAGAAAGAGTTAAGCCATTTTTCTATTTACATGGTTTATTTCACAAGTGTCTGACTCATTGGGCATAACCAGCACAGTTAAATTACAAAATTACTGTTTGGTTCTTTTTTATTGACTACAATTCAAAGCTGCTTCAAGCCTTCCAAATTTAATCCCCCCAGCTCTTTGCCAAGAACATTACCTTTTATTTTCAGCATTAAACCGTGTAAGATACCCCTAAGGCTACGTGTGAGCTCACCCTCCATGATAGGAGCTAACAGAGTGTATCAATCGTTCATGATTTCCTATTCTGCTGTAAATTGGGAGAGGCGGGAGAAGCACTGGAACGCGAATTTTGTGCTGTCAGCAGTTCTCTGCAGGCTCTAGCTCAGGCAGTGCAGAGCAAAGGAATTAATTGTGCAATGTTTGCTGCTCTTCACTGGAGCTGCCGTTTAGCAGCCTGTCAAAACTAAACTAATCAGCCCATTGCGTGTATTTTGATATGCTTACTTTACTTTAACTGTTGGGATACTCTCTCTCTTCCCCCTCCTTGGTTCCAGTGAAGTTCAGAAGCTGCCAGGAGACAGCAGGGAAGAAAAGGCCTCTCAAAGACTCCATACAGCAGAGATCTTTATGAGCATATTTTGTGTGTTCGTTCCCCTTTCGCGCCACCTCCTATTCTCAGATGAGGGTTTTTTGTTTTTTGTTTTTTTAATAAATTGATTGAGTTGCAGGTGTGAAATATTTATTTATAACCGTAATTGCTTAATTACAGGATTTTTTATTTGTGGAAATGAGTGCTGAATTTACAATGTAAATTTTAACAGGCGCTTTATCAGGTATATATTGAAAGTCAAATACAAAACCTATTTTTAGTGAAATTATATTTTAAAATGCTTCTGCCAATGTTGAGAAATCAGTGTTTAACAAAGACTGGGTGTAGCGTGGTTCAGTTGATAAGGTGGTGTTAGGTGACAGGTTGGACTTGATCCCCAAGGTCTTCTCCAACCTCATTGATTTCGTGATTCTGTAAAAATAGTCAAATGAAAGTATTTCAAATATTGCAAAATCTAGTAATTTCTCTCTCTTTTTTTTTCCTCTCTCTCTAAAGGAAACTGCAATTTTGAGCCACTCCCACCCCCCCAACATTTTTTCTGTTTATTCACTACTATAGACACTATTTTCCAATATGGCCCACAGGACAGTTACGGGCTTTAACTTTTCTAAATTTTAAAAGATAATTTTCCTTTAAATTTTGATGTCATTTTGAGGTCAAGATGGAGGTGGGGGTGAGATTATGGTTATTAGGAAATACATGTATGAATACATTCAAGCAGTTGCATATTTTCGTGTTCTCTATCCCACCAACACTGTGTTTAGTCTCAGCACATTTTGGTATGTGGATGATGCGGCATTAGCATCAGCACAGTTATTGAAAACTTTATGCTTGCTCCTTAACTTTTTAGTGATTAAATCCGATTTGTTTTCAAAGCTGTTTGTACTCATATAGAGGAAGACACAGGGTAAGAAACAAAGGTGTTACAAAAGTAGCATCGCAGGAAATATGTGAGCACTGACAGTAGCTAGAGCATAGATATCCAGGAATATATATATATATATAAGTTTATGGACATATATAACCCCATTGCAATGGAATTAATCAATTCTATGGGGGGTGGGCAGGGCTGGCACAGGGTGCCCAGAGCAGCTGTGGCTGCCCCTGGATCCCTGGCAGTGCCCAAGGCCAGGTGGGACATTGGGGTTGGAGCAGCCTGGGATGGTGGGAGGTGTCCCTGCCCATGGCAGGAATTGCCCAGGTTCATTATAAAACTGACCCTCCTGTTTAATTTTGTTATCAAAATTTAATTTTGGCCATGTATGTTTTAGGAGAGTTCTTTCTTTTGTTTTAAGGGATTTTTGTGTGGTTTTTTTTAGCAGTCATGTAATTTGCTTCTCATCCTGACAGTAACAATAAACAAGTGATGCTTGCTAACTTTGCAAGAGCTGATAAGGGTCTGTGAATCACCAAGGTGAAGGTAAACTGTGCACTAATAGCAAGGTATTTGCTGCCAGCAGAAGTTATTTGTGTCTGTAGCTGGTGTAGTTATTCCAGAGAGAATCATAAATAAGTAAGGCTCTGTACTCTACATCTCAGGAATAATCATGGATTTCTTTGTAAAAATTGCGATTCAAATTAGAGGTTGATGTATGACAGTGTCTTCATTTCCTTTGTTTTTTGGAGAACTGATAAAATGTTGCTTGTTGTGATCATTAAATATATATATATAAATAAGGTTTCTGTTCGTGGGCTATATGACATTCTTTTAAAAAGTGATAAACTCTCAAGGATATCTGCAGGAAGAAGCTTCAAAAGTAAAGCAACAGGAGGGAAAAAGAAATGAGATTGTGTGATTCACAGGCTGATCTCTGGAAATCTGAGACTATTTTCCAGTTCTGATTGTAAGTTAGGGAATTGTTTTTTCACCCAAATCAGTGGGAGGCTCAAGCGTACAATTTGTCCCTAGCAAAGAAGTGCACAGTACAGTCTCCCTGTGTAAGGGGAACCAGTGCTTTCTCTGAACAGGCCTTCAAGAGAGCTGGGAGTCATTTCAATGCTAAATTTCAGTTTCCAAAATACATCCCACAACTGGCATTGTCTTTCAAGACTTTGGTAGCCTTGCATTAAAGAAAGGTGAAATTTACTGACCAGAAGAGTTATTTTGATACAACTTACATAACACTTTGAGAAATGCTATTTGGTGGTTGGCTACAAAGCAATGTAAACAAGCTTACATTAAAATGTGTAGGAGGCTGACATATTTTAACATGCTGTGAATCTCCAGATTCTCTCATCTCTATTTGTTAAGAGTGAAACCCCAACCCAAGTGCTATACCCAGGTGTCATAGGTAGTACTTGTCTTTCATTATTTAACAGATAATCCCAAGATATAAAGTTGTCGTTTTTAACCATGTTTCCTGTCACTGCATTGTTTAATCATTCCTCTTTCCCGATTTCCCTTGAGTTGAAAGGAATGACTCAGTGAGAATTTTGAGATTTAGTCTTCGAAGAAAGAAATGCTGAGGAGGTTGTGTTTGGTGCCTCACAGTGCCAAATGGAATCATTACTCAGTGCACACAGAAATCACACAGGTATCAGGTGGCATTGTGTACTGCCAGCATTCCACTCACTCCCAAACTTCAAGCTGCTTTGCCTCTCAATTACATTAGAAACCAGTCCTTGCCTGAAATATTTATAACTGAAGAAATTACCTCTGAAGTTTGTTATTGAGCAGTTGAGCTGTCACTGAGCATCCTTGCTGACTGTGGCTGTTTTTGTTACTCTTTGACGTTGAGCAAGTGGCCACTTGGGCTGAGAAATTTGTGGTGGAGCAGTGACCTGCTGCACTGGGGACCAGGTACTCATGGAACTTGAGTTCTGGTATGAGGAGTTGACTCAGACCCTGATCCATGAAAATCCAGTTTAATGAGAACTCATAAGGAAAGATCATCTGCACAAAGACTTTCCTCAAGAGCTCTCTGGAGGTTAACAAAGTAAGAGTAAATATTTGACTGTCTCTTACCTTACCAAATGAAATACAAAGTGTTAGGCTCTTAAAAGTAAAGGAACAGGAACTGCAATTTGTACACTTTTTTTTGCAGCAGTGTGGTAGATAAAATTAATGATCATTAAGATAAATGAATAGCAACTGATGACAGACTTCCTGGTAAAGACTGATATATTTGAAGTGTTGGAGTTTCCTTGGCATAGTTTGAAGGCTCCTGTTGCTTCAAAAGAATGATAATGCCAGTGCCTGGAGGCTGGCAGATGGCCACTCTGTTTTCTTGGTTCAGAGTGGAAGATGGTCTGCTGCACAAAAAGCAGACAGATGTAGAAGAAATACCTCTGGTAGAGTGAACTGGAAGGAAATGGTGTCCAAATGGTTGGGATTTAAGATGAAAATTACTAGCTCACACCACTGAGGCTGCCTCATGCTTCACTCTGATGTTTGTAAGAGTTGAAGAATTATAAGGTCATTGGATGCAGCACTGCCAAACCACGGCCTTCAAATGTGGGCACAGCCTGGGCTTTTTAGACTTGTGAAAGTATGTGGAAGAGAAATAGTAGGAAAAATAGAAAAATGAGGGGACACTGCATGGGTAAGTACACAGACATAAGATTAAGTCCAGAGGAAAAGGTAGGTGTAAGAAAACGTCCTGTCTTAAATGTTGGCAGGACAGAAAATGACTTGGAGAACAATCAAAGAAGCTGTTTCCTTCTTTTTTTTCAAGAACCAAGAGTGCTTGCCTTTTAAACGACATCAACAGCAAATAAGAAATAATCTCTAAAGCAGGAACTCAGACCTTAAGCTTAGCAAAAGGAAATTGTGTTAATTCATTATGGAGATATAATTTAAAGTAAAAAACATTCCTTGTGCTTGGCTTTATTACTGACACATGTGCTGCAGTAATCTAAGCGTGTACAACACAAGCGTTCCAGAAGGGCACTCTTTTATTTGAAAATATCCAAAATAGATAATCCATCATTTCTTAAAGCTTAGTTCAGTATTAAAATAGACATTTAGTAATATGAACAATTACTTGTCCACAGATTATTTCTGTGCTCTAATTGATTGTGTAAGAGTGATCCCATTAAAGGAAATAACTCTGTACTAGTTTGTTTGAAGAAATGAGGTTGCACCAGGAATCAAATCCAACTGAGGGGAGGGGGGAAATACTACAATCAGTGATGGGCAAAAAATAAAAAAAAAAAATCCATTTTGACTTTCAAATGTCAGTTTGAGTTTGAGCTCAAAGTTAAAACTTTGAGTGTGCTAACACTTTTGATAAAAAAAAAAAATCTTTAAGGAAAAAGAAATATGATGCCTCAAGATATGAGTGGCATTGTTTAGATTTTACAGCATGATTCTGTGAGTTGAGCTAAGTTAGGAAATTATTTGCTGTGAAATGATTTTCCATTTTCCAGTAGGGTATACCCTGCTTTAAGCACCTCCTCCTCACCTTAGCACAGCAAGCAGCTTGTAGTCCAGAATTTAGAATTATGCTTAGGCAGTGCATATACAGAAAGGCATGCAGCTTTAAGCCTGTACTCACGTTCCTGTAAGACAAAAAGCTGTGTTGCAGTTCCAGCGGCTGCTGAAGGCTGTAGTGGTTTCTCTGGTGGCCCAAGCCCTTGCAGCAGTGAAGGCCTGAAAGATTGGAAAAAATCATCCTTTTCCCCTCCCCCCAGGGACTGGGTGCAATTGTTGAGACCCCAGATGTGGCAGCCTAGACTAGGACAAACAAACAAAGTTGAGTATATATTCCGAATGATGTTCATTGCCTCAGAGGTTATCATGCAATAGACATAATAGACCAATAAAGCAATTTTTATACCATACCCTGGTCTACACAGGAGCATTACAACTGGCAGATAGTTCCCCATGTGCGGAAAAATATAGAGAGTAAGATATAAAACCCATGTAAGCATGTTGAGAATCATGGTGAATAGGTGGCTGGCACAATTCAAAATTGTAATGCTGACTTTTTCTCAGTACCTTCTTGCCCCACGTTGGGTGCCAATAAAATGTACTGGTTTGAACAGCAAAACCAGTGAGATTTCAAGTCAGTAATACAATTTTTAATAGGGAAGAGAAAAAGGAAAAACAAAATACATGTAATAATAATAAAAAAATAAAACCACTGACAGAGTGAGAATACAACCTGATACCCTGTCAGTCAGGGTGCTGGTGCAGTTTTCCTCCAAAGGCTCCAGTGATGATGTGGGAAAAGCCTGGTTCTTCCTCTGGAATCCAGTGGAAAAAGGCTGCCTTTGGCGTTCTAAACCTCAGTTTTTATGTAGGTAGGAAAGGCTTGGCTCCTCCTCCTGGCTGGAGCATCTCCCAATGGGATGATGTAATCTTATCAGTTATACAGTAGGACTGAATGGCCCATTAACAGAAGATACTTCCCCAGAGATAAGGATGATCACCCTTCTCAGTGATGGCCCATTAACAGGAGACATTTCCCACAGAGATAAGGATGATCACCCTTCTCAGTGATGGCCCATTAACAGGAGACATTTCCCACAGAGATAAGGATGATCACCCTTCTCAGTGATGGCCCATTAACAGGAGACATTTCCACAGAGATAAGGATGATCACCCTTCTCAGTGATGGCCCATTAACAGAAGACATTTCCCACAGAGATAAGGATGATCACCCTTCTCAGTGATGGCCCATTAACAGGAGACATTTCCCCAGAGATAAGGATGATCACCCTTCCCAGTGATGGCCCATTAACAGAAGATACTTCCCACAGAGATAAGGATGATCACCCTTCCCAGTGATGGCCCATTAACAGGAGACATTTCCACAGAGATAAGGATGATCACCCTTCCCAGTGATGGCCCATTAACAGGAGACATTTCCACAGAGATAAGGATGATCACCCTTCCCAGTGATGGCCCATTAACAGGAGACATTTCCCACAGAGATAAGGATGATCACCATTCTCAGTGATGGCCCATTAACAGAAGATACTTCCCACAGAGATAAGGATGATCACCCCTCTCAGTGATGGCCCATTAACAAGAGACATTTCCACAGAGATAAGGATGATCACCCTTCTCAGTGATGGGCCATTAACAGGAGACATTTCCACAGAGATAAGGATGATCACCCTTCTCAGATGGTAATAGAATATGTATCTTGTATTGTAAACCAGGACATCTGGGTTTTCCAGTCCTTGAGAGAACACCAGCACATTGTGCTCCTATGAGAGTTTCAGATTATGCAGCAAGATTGTAAACACATACATTTAACTTTGCTAACTCAGACCTGCACACCTTCACAAGGAAAACATTCTGATTTGTTAAAGTCTGAACATAACCAGTATAATGAGTAGATAGAATTTTAAATCATCTTCGACTATAGTAGATAAAATTAATTTTTGACAGATTAAATTTGTATTCCCAGTAACTCATAATAAAATAAGAATGTAAACCTAATAAGTTAATAATTTTTCATCTCCACGGTAAAGTACTTGAAGATTTTGAATTACTAACCCAATATCAAGTTCCTTTAGTATTGCTGAGAAAAATAACATGCCCAGACAGGTTCTGTTTGTAGTAGGACTCACCCGAGAAATCTTTGTAATCTCAGAATACATTTTGGAATTTTTCATCCACAATTTGTACACATAGTTAGGAGCAATCTTCAGTCAACCACTTTTAGATGATGAGGGTTTTATTAAAAATCGAACAAGAATGTTCTTTCAGTTTATTCTTTCTTTTATCAGAGTAAGTGGGGGAAAGATTAAAGTAAAAAAAGGAATGTGTTAAGATGTCAGTAAAGTCAGACCTGTTCTTAGATAAAACCCCTGAGTTCTTGTATCAAGATCCCCCCAGGGCATTGACCATCATCAGGTGGGAGATCACATTAACTACAAATACCCATACTCATCTGAGAAAAACAGTCTAATAATGATTCACTCTAATAAAGCTTCATTGAAACATTAATGGAAAAATAAACTGATGAAATTACAAAAGCTGTTTTTAATGTTGCTTCACTAGAATTACACGTTACTTAATCCCCTTTGAAATTATTTTTCTAACCTGTAGAAGTTAGATATATGGTTATTTATATATATTATTTTTTTAGTGTATTCTCCCCATACATAAATGCCAGCTTCTGGCTCAAAGCCTCTGAAAACAGGTAAATAATATTCCTGGGAATTCACATCTACAAACTGTTGCCAGCTGTGAGCACAATACTAACTTGTGTTTTATGAACATGAGAAAACCTCTTATCCCATCAAATCAGAACTTATCTCATGCTAACAGTTGGGGAAACCCCTGCCATACTTCTGTGTCAGGAATTCACTGGAGTATTGTTATATGCTCAAGAAGCTATCTGCAGATATTAGGGGGGGGATTATTTTTGTTAGGGATTCTACACAATGTGAAGGTGTTTTTTTTCTTTTTTTTTTTTTTAATTTTGTGTTAGGATAAGTGCTTTCAGTATGCTCTTACAGAGAAGTAGATTTGTGTACACAGAGAGAAAAGGTGTTTTTTCCTCAGAAGTGTTAGATCAAAATTGTGTAAAATTAGATTCTTTCAGTTCTGGGCTCTTATTTGTTTTCTTTGTCTTTAAGAAAATATTATATGAATAAAAGATCAAACTCAAATGTTTGTCAAAGATAATAAACTTTTTAGCATTTTTTCTACATGTCCTGTCTCAGCTTGTTTGCATGTTTCTCTTATCATTTTTAGTTTTATGACTCTCTGATGGTATGCAAAATTCACATTCACCCATCAGACAGTTGCAGTGGCATTTATTTAGGATGCAGGTAGAGAATTCTTTACTTTCAGGTGGTGGTGGGTTGACTTTTGCTGCCTGCCACAGCCAGCTGAGCCCCTCACTTGCTCCCTCTCTTGCAGAAGATGAGGAGGATAAAAAGATGACAAAGCTCATGACGGAGACGTGAAGGGAGATCACTTATCAGTTAACGGGGCAAAATGGGCTCAACTCAGGAAAGACTAATTATGTTTATTGCCAACTAAAAATGGAGTTGGGTGGTGAGAAACAGAGACAAAAATAAAAATACCTGACCACAGCACCTTTTCTTTCCATGTTCAACTTCACTTCTTCATTCCCAGCTCTTTCCTCCTCCCCCAGCCCAAGGGGCACAGGGGGGAGCTGGAGATGGTGTTTTGTGTCTCCCATCTATTTATTTAAGCAGTGAGTGTGAAAAATGAGGGTTTTCATATTCAACATTGAATCATTTGAGCTTAGACACTGGAGATGCTTTGAGCCCTTGAGCGTTTATCTGACTTCAGATTCTCTTTAAATGCTTCAATACAGACATTTCAGTCTTTAGGAAGAGGAATGTGTAATTGAGAGCCAATGTTCCCCCACAGCAGAGCAACAGCTAGGGATCAGCAGTGTGCTTGGAACCAAGGTTCCAGGAAGGAAATGCTGCTAATTCCAGTTTTGGCTTTCCTGGATATATTCTTGAGACCAATACGGGAATTCCTTGATAGGATCTCCTTTAATTTCCATATTACTTTTCTTTTTTTTTTTTAAAGAGAAAACATTATTGGAAAGAATAAAATCTATGCCACTCTAATCCAAAGCACTCCTCCCTACCTCATTTTTTTCCCAACCAGTGGCACAGAAACCTGAATGAGGACAGACTAGCTGAGGATTATTTCTTCCACATTAAATGGTATGATTATAGTTCTCCATCATCACTGATAAGAAAAATATTTCTTGAAACCTGAAGTCTGACTTGAGATGGCACTGATAAAGCATGCAACATGACTTTGAATTTTTATTATTTCACCTGTTCAAAGTTTAATTTAAAACCTAAGACTATCTTAAGGGTTTTTTTAAAATACCTCTTTATCTGGGTATATTTTTAAACTCTGAAATGTAAGGCTCTTGATAGATTATATGGAGAAGATGAATCGCTCTTGAATCACATACATCATGTACTACATCTTTTATGTAACCTGAAACAATGAATGTAAGGTTGGCTGTGACAGTCAGATTTTTACTTCACATATCAATAATAAGTCTCATAATGTAAACTTTTAAAAGGAAGAAAAGGAAATCGTGTGAATATTATTATGGGAGTTTTTATACAGGACAGTTTAATTATTTGCTTCAGTAATGTTGGTTAAATAATTATTTCAATGTGGAAAACCCTCACAATCCTATCCCTTCAAAAACTAAATGATTTCATTACCAGTAACTAATTTACAAGGCAATTTCAGAGTCTCAGGATTCCTTGTCTGTGCAAGATTTACATTCTCTAATAAAAGGCCCTGGCTAGGAGAGATGAATTAACAACTCATTAAAAGGAGAGCATGCATTTGGTATCTTTATTTTTGTCCTCGCCCTCCGTGCTGGTGAAGAGCCCTGTGTGCTCCTTGCCCTGCTCAGGCAGACCCTGCTGGCATTCCAGAGCGCCTGCGACATCTCCAGCAGCCCTGCTTTGGAATGGCAGGGGTGGGCTGGGCTGGTTCTTCAGTGTCCTGAAATAATTTATGTTCCAAAACACTTTCCATGCAGACAAAACTCAGCTTTCTGTTCCATGTGTTTCAGGGCTGAGGACAAAACCTTTCTCCTGCCAGGATTTATTTATTTATTTATTTTTATCCTAGGAAGATAATTTTCAGGTTTGTTTGTTTGTTTGTTTGTTTTCTTTTTCCCTCCTACCCCAGAGACTTATTCTGGCCCTGGGCTTAAATGTGTTTCTTCCTGAAGAGAATGAATATTCTTTTTGGAGACCCTTGCTATATCTCTGGCCTTAGGTCTAATTTCATTTATATCATTAATTATTTCATCCTTTAGAAGGGATCTAAAGTCAAATTTCTGACTACTTCAACAGCAATCTTTTGATAACTTATACAGCAGAAAGAGTAACCCTGGTATTTCTGCTCTTTTTCAATGTTCAAGTCCACCTCTGCAATTTTGTCTGCAGTTTTAAGCAGACATTTAATTCTGCTGCTCTCAGCACAATTTTGGTGACCTTTAATCCGTTTTGATCCCCAGATTTTATCCTTTACTGTGCTTCACCAAAAGGGGAAAAAACCCAAACCTGAAACAATTCTATTTTGATCTTTTAAGATACTTAGCTCTCAATGATTCTAATTGTCTATTTTATTTGCCTTGGGAGAATATCTCCCACGGTAATACCTCTGAATGCAGAGCAGATGAAGATCTTGTGTTTTATTGCGTAGATGGAGACCAGCTGGAGCTGGGGCATGGTGGGGAGTGCAAACAGATTTGCAGAAAGGGCTCCGGGGGTCCTGAACATCAGTGAGCACCGTGCCCTCGGGATCCCTGTGGGATCTGGGATGTGCTGGGGAAGTGCTGCAGGAAGGCTGAGGGAGGTGCTGCTTCCACCTGCTCAGCCTGGAGTGGCCAGGCAGTGTCTGAGACTGGAACACTGAAGGACAGAACTCATTGCAACAAAACAGAACCAGGGCTTCTCTTCTGCCCTGTCTATGCCATCAATACTTTAAAGGTGCTCTCACACCCCTGCCTAGCTTGTGTGTACATGTGTGAACACAAACTTGCCAAAAAATTCACTATTTGCATGTTTTAAATCACACAGATTCAAATCTGTTAATTCATTTAACGAAACATTGCTAATCACAGCCAGCGAGCTGTCCCTTGAGGATCAGCACCAGGGCAGAGCAAGCAGAACACCAATAAACACCTGCATTGCATCTAGTGACTGGTGGCACATTCCCATGCACTGGGGGCACATTCCCATGCACTGGTGGCACATTCCCATGCACTGGGGGCACATTCCCATGCACTCCTGGCACATTCCCGTGCACTGGTGACACATTCCCATGCCCTCCTGGCCCATGCCCATGCACTGGTGGCACATGCCCATGCACTCCTGGCACATTCCCATGCACTGGTGTCACATTCCTGTGCACTCCTGGCACATTCCCATGCACTGGTGTCACATTCCCATGCACTGGGGGCACATTCCCATGCACTGGTGGCACATGCCCATGCACTGGTGACACATTCCCATGCACTGGTGGCACATGCCCATGCACTCCTGGCACATTCCCATGCACTGGTGGCACATTCCCATGCACTCCTGGCACATTCCCGTGCACTCCTGGCCCATGCCCATGCACTGGTGACACATTCCCGTGCACTGGTGGCACATGCCCATGCACTCCTGGCACATTCCCATGCACTGGTGGCACATTCCCGTGCACTGGTGGCACATTCCCATGCACTGGTGGCACATTCCCGTGCACTCCTGGCCCATGCCCATGCACTGGTGGCACATTCCCGTGCACTGGTGGCACATTCCCATGCACTCCTGGCCCATGCCCATCCTTGCCATGGTTGACACCTGAGCCCACACCCCAGGGATGGTGGCAATCCCTGCCCACACACTCCCAAACAGTTTCTCTGTATCTGAACTGCAGAGCAGCTGCATTATCTCAACCCAGTGTCTGTTGTGATTAATTTGAGAATACTTACACAGCTACACAATTAACTGGAAAACCACACCACTGCAGGGTTAGTTTTTTGTTTCTTTGTTCGTTTGTTTGTTTGTTTGTTTCTCAAATAGCTCTTTGCTTTTGATGTTACCATTTGCAGGTTAGAAAGTGGCAGCCCAGCAGTGAGTTTCCTTAAATTTCAGAACAGAGGATTTGTGAGCATTTCTGGCAGTTTGTTCTTGATACCAGTCCATAAAGTGTCATTTTTACGTGAAGACACCCAAGAAATCTGGAACAATAATAATAATAATAATAAAGTGTTAGTCCTGTGCATGCTAATGGAAGATGACTTTTAACTTCTCCGTGCATGCTAACTAAACATCAATATCTTTGATATCAGTGACCAAAAGAAGAATTTCAAACCGATAATGGCATTAAAATGCACCAGAAATGTAAAGAACATAAGGATTCATCGTAGGTCAGGAAACGAAAGTGCTTTTAAACTATCAAGAGCACAGTATATGCTATTGTCTTTTTTTTCTACTTCTGTTTTTCTGAAATATTTATTAAGGAATAATCTGCAGAATAATGAATATTGCTTTCTTGTAGAAGTACAGAATGTATGCTATATTTCTGCTATAGCATTTTATTAAATATGCATGATGTGAGTTTGTAGTCACTTTGGGGCCAGCCACTGACTGCTCTGTGTTTTAGCAAACAATGCTGGTTCAGTTAAGGTAAAAAACGCAAAACCATTAGTGATGGCCTCAAATCACTTAAAAAAAAAAACCCCATAAAAATAAGAAAAAATATTTCTTTTGATAGTTTGATGATATTAGAAAGTTACATGCCCAGTAGGATACATCTCACTGTCCAAATGAAATATTGATTTAAACTTTGAAAATATTAAATGTTTAAGCAGAAAGGTTTATGCTACTCTCAGTAGCTAAGGTCATAATTCCTTAACAAAACAAAAGAGTGGTAAAAGAAAGTATCTAGGATGTGTTCAGATAGCATTAAAGCAAAAAGGAAAACTGGCATTACTCAATTTTAGCCACAAAATTGTAGGAAGAAATTGTAGGAGGCCACGAAATTGTTTTCAAACTCAGAGAAAAAAAGAGAGGAGACAGCAGCTTTCGAGGCTGTGACAGCTGCACTGCCTTAGCAAGCTCTGTCATCATTCTTGCTGGGATAGGCAGAATGTGTCCCCAGTAACTCCTGGGAACCAAAACATTCCTGCAGACATGTCAGTAGTGTCTGTCTCCCTGAAGTCACAGCTGCACTCCTGTCTACTCAGTGCAAACTGCAAAAAAAAATAAAAAAGCTATTGCCTGTATTTAATTACCTATTGAATCACTAGGTCTGTGGTGACTGACAGGTTGAAAATCTAAAACAAATATGCACTTTTATTTGTGATTTAAGATTTTCATCATGCTTTATTTTCTAAATTATAAGGAAGAAAGTCACCAGCATATCACCTGTTTGTTTGTTTTTTCTTTTAATTTAGTAGAACATGCTTATAGAAAACCTTATTAATGATGTAAATGGTACAGGTAAATGCAATATCCATCTGATAGATGATCACTGCTGAGGTGGGGATTTTGCTGTTGGTATTAAAGGTTCATTTCAGATGTGTGCCAGGGTATTTTTAATGGGGTAATTTTGCATTGCTGCGTTGGGGAAATACAATTTTAATATCTTTTTAGACCATGCTTTTTTTTTTAACCAAATGCAGCTGTCTGTTCCTGAAAATCTGAATTAATGGCTCTGGTTTATTTACATATACTGTGGGAACAATGTCATTTGAGGCTGATTATGTTAAATCACTGTGTTGCTCTTGTGACAAATGCAGTTGGTTAAAGGGGGTCCTTCTATCAGAGCAAAGTCTTCCCTCAGTGTTATTACTCAAGGCACCACTCAAATTGCCTTCATAAATATCCAGCTATAAGAACTCAAGCATCAAGGTGTGATATATAGATAAGAACAGCTTCTGAAAATGGCTTGTAGCTGGTCTCTAAACTTTGCTATAAATAATACTCTCAACTGCATTTCCCCCCACAATATGTACAGCACTAACTGGGAATTTCTGCATTTGCCACCCCGTTGCAGTCTCTTCTCTGTTTTTTCTACAAGCAGCACTCACAAAAGGAAGATAGGAATTCAAATGTAATCTAAATCTTTAGTTTTCAAATAGTGAAAAAAATATTCTTGAATAATTCTTAGCTCAAACACACTGTCAGAGTGGAACGACCCTAAAGAATTAATAATCTTTATGGAGTGGGAGGTTTGCTTGTCAGTATTAGAGCCTAGGACTGGAGTGGTTCTCATGCAGCACTGAGCAGCTGAAGAGGCCATAACAAATAAGCTGATTAATTCCAACATGAATGTTTTACACAGAGGTCCTTGAAACAAGAATTAACTATATTTTATGAAATTTCAGAGGAAGGAAGGATAAACCTATCTATTCAAAATTAGAACACATAGACAAATTCTGTTTATTTGATCCTTTACTAATTCTGATTCTTGCTCACATTTCTTTCTTTTTCTACCATCACACTTGCTAAGTTCAATTTCCAGTAGGAAAACTTCTCCTTGGTAGTCTGTAAGTTCCTTTAGTGTTTAGAATACTTCAGTAGTTCTTTCTCCATAGTATTCTGTTATTTCCCCTAAGTGGTGACTTTCTTCCAAGCCTACTGTGCTTTTTTTTTTTTTTTCCTTCATTTTTCTTTTTTCTCACCAGGAAACATACAGCACGTGCATTATGGGGAGAGCAAGGCAGTAACTTTTTGGGGGGGATTATTTTGTACATATGAATGAAAGCTGAGGTGTCAAAGCCAAATTTTGAATAATTTTTGTATTTTAGTAAAACTGAAATTAGTTTGACTTTTGACATATGAAGCAAAACTGTGAGATAAATTTGAGCAACTGTGCAGTGCAGTTTGGTTCCTGCTCTAAGCTTAAGCCCAGGGTGTTTTTGTTTCCTGCAGCTTTGTGTCAGTGCTGGAGTTATCAGGTAAACTCTGGAGTCAGTGGCAAACAAAAATCCTGCTGCTTGCTGTTGCAGCCCAGTCACTGCAGAATTAGAAGGTAAAAACAGGCTGGAGAGGATTTGACAGCCAAGTAATTGAATAATTAAAAAAAGGGAAGATACCTGCTTGTCTTTGGTATAAGAGATGTCAAATAGGGGCTTGTCTAATGGTATGCACTGACCTAAGAAATTGTGACTTGGTTAAAAAGAAGGTTTTGCACATGGATTCTACTTTGTAATGTAGTGAAATTTTGCTAGAAGGGTGTGTCCTGAGAATAAATGCCTTTTCGTAATTTACTTTGGTAACAGACTTCTAATGCACTTCCACCTTTTCTATTGAACTGATGGAGTTTACCTCGAGCTACAGAGCTACATAGAAGTATAAGCAGTGCTGAATGAAGGAGCTTTTGCAATATTGTGGGGTGTCCTTATGTACAGCATCATATACATAATGTTTATGTACTACATCCGAGTTTGCAATTTTTAGAGCTTCTGGTCAGTTTATAAATCTGTAGCAGTCCTAATAACAGTTTATACATCACAGTAGCACCTCACACTGTCAGATTTTAGCTGACATTGTGAAGTGTCCATGTGCATCAAACCTTTTACTGTTCTGTATTTGGCTGTTGAGAAATGGGGGTAAAAGAAAAAAAAATGTTTGAAGCCATTTAGAGGCACTTAATTATTTGGGTTGTTGGGCTGTTCTTTTTCTTTTGTTTGCTTTTTTATTTTTATTTTTTTTTAAATAAGCACTAATAGAATGATAGGTGGCTTTGTATTGAGCTTTACGTTGTCATAAAACCTTAAAGTGAAAATAAGTATCATGTTTTTTTCTGAAGGAATATAAATGGGTTATTGAACTCCCAGAGTGTGTCGTGGTTTTATAGTAGTTCTGTGTTCAAGTCTAAGGTCATTTAGAGTCTTTTTTCAAATTATAATAATCTGCCCTTCTAATGCTTCCTAAAAAGCGTGTGTAAATTGAGACCACAAAATACTTTTTTATATGTTACTGAGATTACAACTGCTTGTTAAAATATCCCTGAGACATTGACTTCTTGGGTAATGAATTTTCTAAGGAGGAAATTTGCAGCTAGAAAGGAAAGATTTTTGAAGCAGAATTCTTAAATTAGTGATTATTTAATTCTTGAGGATGTCACTTGACTAAATATGCTTTCTGTGCATTGAAAAGAATGGTTCATTTTCTTTGTAACACTGCTGGTGAAAATGCAGCACTGAGAAGCTTCAGGGAGAGGTGGGAAACTGGAACCTGAGTGGAGCAGTTTTGGAAAAGCAAATTTTTGTGCCTGTTTGTGTTTGCTTCTTGTCAGAGACAGTTGATTCTGTGACTTACTGGTTCCAGTGGGTGGAACTGGCTCTGTAGAGATCACAGCCTCTGCTGGATTTGGAACGTGCAGCAGAAGGAATTTGGCTGTACAGGTAAGGCTGGGGTAGTGACGAGGCACTGACGCACCTTGCAGGTCCTCCCGAGGAGACTCCCAGGCTGGTTAGGGCTTCATCCAGCACTCATGGTTTAAGAATTAAACCAGATTTAATGCAGCACAGATTGGCCCTTTGGGTCTCGCTGGGCTGGTTGGGTTGGGGCTGTGTGCAGGTGTAAAGTTTGCAGATTAACCCAGTGAAATGCTGACGCCTGTGCTCCTGACTCTACACAGTCTGAGCAACGAGTGAGTCACAGGTTCTGCTTTTCTCCCTGTTGCTTCTCTTCGTGCACCAAGCAGGAACTCTGCTGATCGTGGTTGTTCAGATACACAGCTCATCCTTGTTGCAATACTAGACATTAATTGTTTTACCATTAGTTTGTCATTTGTGAACATACATGCAGAGATACATCTTCAAAATTCTCTTGTACTATGAAAGACTTGTACTCTTGTACTATGAAAAGGACTCAGCATAAAGCTGAGTCTCAGAATGTGATGTACAATAAGAGGCAGATGTCAGCTGTAATAGATTCTGACATCTTCTGGCATGGTTACAGGAAATACAAATTATAAATAGGAATCAATCTACCTTTTTTGGTGGTTTTGAAAGAATCAAATTCAGTTGTGTAATGTTATTTCATTAGGCTTCCTTTTCTCTTTCCCAATAATGGTTATTTTCAAATTTCAGTTCAATTTCTCTTTCTTATGAAACAATTTGGTCTCCATACAGTTTCCATTTTTGTCACTTATCCCCAGTGTAAAATATAGAGAAAATCTTAGTGGTTCATTTCTCCTTGTAAACAAATACATTTTTTCTGGTAAATGACTATTAGATACAAGCAGATTACTTATTTGTGTTACCTAATTATTACAGCAGGAAATGGGCATGACTAGAAAAGAGAAAGAGAGAAGTTCTGTGTCACCTCTGCCCCAGGTCACTCTGTTTAGCTCACAAGCAGCATTTTGTCACAGCTCCTTTGTGCCCTGCATCACTCAGTGGTGACTGCCTTGGGATGATGCACATTTCTAAAGGTGCAGAGTTGTGTTAGGACTTAGAGAAAATTCCTAACACAGAAGGGCTGTGCAGATGTTTTGGGAGAAAAGGCCAAACATGACACTGGTGCCTGAATCTTCACCTTTGGACCTTCACTCACTGCACTCCAGCACCTCTGGTCTTCTTGGAAGGGTCATGGAGGAGCTTCTCAAACAAGTAAAATGTGATTCAGTCAAGCCTGTAAGCAGTGACATGTGGCATCAGAAGGCTCTCAGATGTGTTCCAGTGACATATTCATACATTTTAATGCTTGTTTTAAAGTTGTCTGAGCCCATATGTAGAGGAAATGTGTCAAACAATTTCCATATATTTGATTACATTGATCAGAGCTGGGCTTTAGATGTTTGCCACAGATGTGTCACCCCTGCCCATTCCAAATGCTACCAAGCAGCTGTAACAAGTGAGATTGATGATTTTGACAGGGTGTGGAGGGCAAAGTAAATGAATGCAAAGAAACCGAAGAAGAACAAAAAATTTTTCGGTTTGAAACAAAATTGCTTCAATATTCTCTTGAGGTTAATTTCATGTTTGAAGAATACTTGAAAGATTGAAAAGGTTGCTTTAAGAAGTCTCAGAACAACTGAGAACTATGAGTAAGTGCCTGTGTTCTGTATGAGATCAGCAGGCTTTTTTTTCCCTCATGATTCAGCCACTGTTGGTGACCTCAGCCCAAAAACCTGCAAAGATGCTGCCCCAGCTATGATGTTTCACTACTGGTTTTGGCCTTAAGGAGGAGAGTGCAGAACTGACTGTAAGAGTTCGAAAGGTTATTGAATACACATGGAGAAGCAAAACCACTCTTTTGAATGAGGAATTTTCTAAATATCATCAAGTCTTGGAAAAAGAGAGAAAGGAAGAGTGATGTCTATAGCTGCCTGTACTGTGAAAATGTCGAGTGGGAGAAGGGGAAAGAAAAGTTAGTAAAGTGTAGGGTTTGTCTGCATTTTCCATAAACTGATGCTGAGCTTTCAGGAGAAAATAAAATTAAAGAGAAACAAACAAACAAACAAAAAAAACCCCAACAACAACAACAACAACAACAAAAACCAAACTTGAGTGAATATTGTGAATATGGAAGTGAGTAGGAAAAATCTGATGATTTTTTTAAGTACACACCAAGATGGGTATTGTGCCAGGGTGACAGGAGTGCAGAAGACAGCAGTTTAAATGCTGTTATGGCCTGTTGCTGTTTTATAGTGTTATCCTAGAATCAAGCACGAGCTTGGGGTTCCCCACTATTTTTAAAGCTTGTTCTCTTGGGAACAGTGAGAGGTCATGTGTGAGTAGCCAGCTATTATATAGTGACCATTTATTTAGAAGAAAAATGTGTAGTACGAGGAGAGTAACTTTGCAAAGTGGCTCCTAGTGCCATCTAAAGTACTAAATGCTACCATTTAGTTTATATGAAACTATATAGACACCTTTGGCCAAGTTCCTGCTTGTACAAATTGGTGTTTCTGTACGTCATTCAATCAAGTGATAGCAGTTTTAGCATACAGCAAATTGGATGGAGATGTGATTCCTTTGTCTTCACGGTGCTCTCTTACACTTACATTAATAATCATTAGAACACAGTTATTGCTCAGCTCTTTTTCCCTTGCTAAAGTAAAACAAAAGCAGTCCATCTCCTTGATGTATTTTGCAGAGTGAATATGGAGTGAATCTCTCCCATAAAAGTGCTGTTGGGTTGACAGTGTTGTGAAATGAAGTTGTCTGCCCAAATTAATATGGCCTATATAAAAGTAGAAGTCTCTCAGGCATTGTTTAGCTCATGAAGGTTAATCTGCTTGAGTCCTGCATTTTGCAGTTGTCCTTGTTCCATCACTTTTTGGGATGGCCTGTTGAGACTACTAATAAATACACATTTTAAAAATATTGCATGTGTAGATGAGTCCATGAAATTAACTCTAGTGATCCCAGATAGCATGGGGTAAGGGAAAACAGATTGTTTCCTAGTCAAACTTCCAGAGAATCGTTCTGCCTTGACAGATTTTTATTCTTTCAGTGTGGATCAGATCCTAGCTGTATCACCTAAGACTGAAGTTCTTTAGATATTCTCTTTGCACCTGCACAGTGGCTAAGTTAGGGTATAAAAATACACCCTGATGTACAGGGAACCTTCCAGCACTGGTGACTGATGGGGAAGGCAAAACTGCCCTGGCACCCATCATACTGGGGAACAGTTTATCCTGACAGAATATTTGTATTATTTCTGCTTTTGTATTATTCTTTCTATTATTATTTTTGTAGTATATACTGCTTTTCTTCTGTAATGCTGTGTTTCTTGTAATTCATTGGAAAAGAAGTAAAACTTTGTTTTCTTAGAAATCTTAGTCAGGTATTTAAGCATCAGGGACGTGATTTTGTTATACTTTTAGTTTTTAATGAGAATTATAAGAATCAATAGAGTTACTCCAGCATGGTGCTTTTTAGCACCCTGCCCCATTTTGTCTTGTCCATTTGCAGGCCATCATTCTTTTACCTTTCTTCTGAGGGAAAAAACTAGTAAACCCATTCCATTTGCTCACTGAATTGGAAAAATAGCCAAAACAACACAACAGGAAAACAAACAAAAAATAAAGCCCCAAAAACCCAAACCCAGGCAAAACAGCTCATCTTTTCTGCTGGTCAAAAAGCCCTGTAAGCAGTGCTGTGAAATTCTGAGCTGAATTCTACGAGCACTTATTCTGATTCCATGTTGGGTTTGAGCATAAACAAATTAGAGCTGTTAATTTTTGAGAAGTTCCATCTACAATAGGCTTTACCTTGAACTCCCACTATCATATTCCCTGGGATAACAGAACAATAATTTGTTGTATAAACAATAACAGTAGGGACTTGGTCTCTCTGGATACCCCCATCTGGCAGAGGAAATGTGGTTGTTAGCATATCAAAAGACCTGGAGAATTTCTTCAGTTTATGCAGACTTAAATTAATAGAACTCTGTAAAACTTTCTACCATTTCTGGGTTTTTTTTGGTTTTTTTTTTAATTTGCTAAAATTAGGAATCCTATAACATTTTTGAGACAGTGTTATTTTTACTTTTACATATTGAGAGGAAAGTCTCTAGCCTCCTGTTCTTTAGGTATACAATTTTAAACTTCTTTAAAACCAAAATCCCCAACTCACCTATTCTCAAGTCCTACTTTCTATTTGAAGGTGAGTTCCCACTGGAGATAGAATGTTGTTTTTCTGCTGCAGCTAAAAACAGTCTGAGGATCCCTCATGGTCGTTTTTTGTTTCTTTGTGTAAAAAAAAAAAAAAAAATTAAAAAAATACAACAATAACAAAAAACCCCCAACAAACAAATAAAAAATAAACAAACAAACAAACAAAAAAAACACCAGAAAAACCTCCACATTTCTGCCAAATTATCCATGGTCTTGAAACACCAAAAAATAACACTGTGTTCAGCATGTTAAAATCCCTTGTAATGTTCTGAAACTTTGTCTGATTTCAGGTTTATTATTATTTTGTGTTATTGAAGCTTTCATAAAAGCATGGGCTTGGGAAAGGTGTTTGTCCTTTTGGTGCCACTTTTTGCTTTTGCTCAATGTTACCTGGGAAGTGGAAGGAATATGAGTCTTGGGAAGCACAGGGTTAAACTGATGTGTGTTTATTCCACTGTTATTTCTATTGCTTCTTTTTCTCCTCTCCTTTTGTTGATTTAAGTCTCTATTTCCTTGGATTCATTTAAAAGGATAAAACACATGCCAAAAAAAATTGTTGCTTTTATATATGGAAAGAAGAGGCAAAGTTTTAAATAAAAATGACTTACCAAATATTTTATTTTCATTGAAGTAACAGAGAAGGTTTTGTGCAAGCACTTCTGTCTCAACAGAAAGTGCATATGCAAAAGTAGAATAACGAAAAGATTTATTGGCTGAAACAATTCCCACTGTCATGTGGTGCATAAGAATTAAATATTTATTCCTACTCACTGGGATAGTAAAACTCTATTCAATTATGTTGCAGACACTACCAAATGATTGTTGAGGCCTCTAATAATGCTGCAAATGGTAAAATATATAGTATAAACAATACATGAAAAAACATTATGGGAAAATATTCTCTAGCCCACAGAGTTTGCTTCTTCGTTACGATAATTATTGAGACAGACGACAAAGCCGTCAGCAGTCTGTGGTGCCAAAAATGTGAATTTCAAAGGTGTTCTGCTGTTGGTGAGCCCAAAAGCTGCAATGGTTTGGGGCTGCACAGTGCAGGATGACTGTCCTAAACCTTCCTAGAAATTCAGAAGACCTGTTTTTCTCTTTAGCCAGATTAACGTAAAAACAAAATCTCAGTTGTCCCCTTTGTCCCTGAGAAGCAGCGGGTTGTGCTGTCCCAGTGGGACTGCAGCAGAGGCACGTTCCCAGTCTGGGCAAGGGACTGGGCTCGGGAGGGTCCCTGAGCTGTGTGTGTGTGTGTGTGTGTGTGTGTGTGTATGTATGTGCTGTGTGTGTGTGTGTGTGTGTGTGTATGTGCTGTGTGTGTGTGTGTGTGTGTGTGTGTGTGTGTGTATGTGCTGTGTGTGTGTGTGTGCTGTGTGTGCTGTGTGTGCTGTGTGTGTGCTGTGTGTGTGTGTGTGTGTGTGTGTGTGTATGTGCTGTGTGTGTGTGTGTGCTGTGTGTGCTGTGTGTGCTGTGTGTGTGCTGTGTGTGTGTGTGTGTGTGTGCTGTGTGTGTGTGTATGTATGTGCTGTGTGTGTGTGTGTGTGTGTGTGTATGTGCTGTGTGTGTGTGTGTGCTGTGTGTGCTGTGTGTGCTGTGTGTGTGTGCTGTGTGTGTGTGCGTGTGTATGTGCTGTGTGTGCCGTGTGTGTGTGTGCTGTGTGTGTGTGTGTGTGCTGTCTGTGCTGTGCTGTGTGTGTGTGTGTATGTGTGTGTGTGCTGTGTGTGTGTGCTGTGTGTGCTGTGTGTGCTGTGTGTGTGTATGTGTGTGTGTGCTGTGTGTGTGTGCTGTGTGTGCTGTGTGTGTGTGCTGTGTGTGTGTGTATGTGCTGTGTGTGTGTGCTGTGTGTGTGTGTATGTGCTGTGTGTGTGTGCTGTGTGTGCTGTGTGTGCTGTGTGTGCTGTGTGTGCTGTGTGTGTGCTGTGTGTGTGTGTGTGTGTGCTCTGTGTGTGTGCTGTGTGTGCTGTGTGTGTGTGCTCTGTGTGTGTGCTGTGTGTGCTGTGTGTGTGTGCTGTGTGTGTGTGCTGTGTGTGCTGTGTGTGCTGTGTGTGTGTGCTGTGTGTGTGTGCTGTGTGTGTGTGCTGTGTGTGCTGTGTGTGCTGTGTGTGCTGTGTGTGTGTGCTGTGTGTGTGTGCTGTGTGTGTGTGCTGTGTGTGCTGTGTGTGCTGTGTGTGCTGTGTGTGCTGTGTGTGTGTGCTGTGTGTGTGTGCTGTGTGTGCTGTGTGTGCTGTGTGTGCTGTGTGTGCTGTGTGTGCTGTGTGTGTGTGCTCTGTGTGTGTGCTGTGTGTGCTGTGTGTGCTGTGTGTGTGTGCTGTGTGTGTGTGCTGTGTGTGTGTGCTGTGTGTGCTGTGTGTGCTGTGTGTGCTGTGTGTGCTGTGTGTGTGTGCTGTGTGTGTGTGCTGTGTGTGTGTGCTGTGTGTGCTGTGTGTGCTGTGTGTGCTGTGTGTGCTGTGTGTGTGTGCTGTGTGTGTGTGCTGTGTGTGCTGTGTGTGCTGTGTGTGCTGTGTGTGCTGTGTGTGCTGTGTGTGTGTGCTGTGTGTGTGTGCTGTGTGTGCTGTGTGTGCTGTGTGTGTGTGCTGTGTGTGTGTGCTCTGTGTGTGTGCTGTGTGTGCTGTGTGTGTGTGTGCTCTGTGTGTGTGCTGTGTGTGCTGTGTGTGTGTGCTGTGTGTGTGTGCTGTGTGTGCTGTGTGTGCTGTGTGTGTGTGCTGTGTGTGTGTGCTGTGTGTGCTGTGTGTGCTGTGTGTGCTGTGTGTGCTGTGTGTGCTGTGTGTGTGTGCTGTGTGTGTGTGCTGTGTGTGCTGTGTGTGCTGTGTGTGTGTGCTGTGTGTGTGTGCTCTGTGTGTGTGCTGTGTGTGCTGTGTGTGTGTGTGCTCTGTGTGTGTGCTGTGTGTGCTGTGTGTGTGTGCTGTGTGTGTGTGCTGTGTGTGCTGTGTGTGCTGTGTGTGTGTGCTCTGTGTGTGTGCTGTGTGTGCTGTGCTGCTCAGCACAGCCTGCACTTGCACTGCAGAACTCTGCAGCTCTGGCACAGCCTGCCCCCAGTCCCAAACACAAAGCAGCAGCAGCTTTTGTTCAGGATCTCTCCCCGTAGGTTTACAATTCCTCTCAGACTTGTTCACTTCAGGCTTATCTTTGTTAGGAATTCTTCCTTTTATTTCTCCTGGGACTGTTCTGGGTAACTTTGCCAGCCCAGGAGCTCGGGCTGTGTCGTGACAATTTTGTAATTAGCTGTTCCTAGCACTAAGTTTGCTTTCAGAGGGAAGAGCATTCCTAACCCTTGCTTTTTCCCCTCATGCCATATTTCTCTCTTATCTCTTAGAGGGTGGCGTGCACTTCTCTGCAAGCAGTTGTAACCATTAGTAATCAAAACCCAGCAGAGCACAGCATTTGTCAGAAATCCCATTGCTTCCAAACTGTTGCTGTAAATGAATACATTTCTATGCAAGTATGATAATTTTAAAAGCATTATCAGAAGAACTGGAATTATTTTCTCATTTCCTCCCAGCAAATGGATCCATTGATCCTTAATAACTTCCCAGTAATTCTGCTAATTGTCATGTTTCCATTAATAAGTTTGAAAATATGCCATCAGGTTGGTAGGTGTGTGTATGCATTACTATGCCTTGAGTGCATCAAACTATTTTTAAACAGCAGTAATGAATTTTGGCTAATAGAGAAATGTTTTCATGCTTCTGTTAGTCAACAGCCTAAAGTAGATGGAGAAAACAGGAAAATATCAACAGTGTCCATCATCTGGGCTGCATGCCAGTATTTCTAACAAAATAATTAAAAGATAACAGTGCTTAAAAACAAACTGTAAGCCTGGCCAAAGTAAAAATCAAACCAAATCAGACTAGTTCTATGCAGGGTACGCACAATATAAGCTTGTATAACGATGTTTGCTTCTATCCTTAGGAGCTCTGAGTCAGCACTCAAATACACATTACTTCTTGTAGGACCCTGATGATTTTTAATTTTCAGTTAGTGTATAGTAGAACTGTAGTGTCTTCTTTTTTTAACTTACTTTGTGTTAAATGAGAATAAAATAGGGAAAATTCCCCAAGTCAGGACTGTTTTGCCTACAACGCATACTCTTTTCAGGATGTCTGAGGAACAAACTGCCACAAAATTTTTATTGTTGGTATTTTTTCCATAGAAATGTCTCACTTCAAATCAGTGTTTGAATGAGAGGACGGTGGTTCAGGGAGAAAAACAAGGCCTTGTTTAAGAGATTGAACATGACACAAGAGAAGCATTTGTCATTAATTCAGCTTAGCATATATCTAGGAAGACTTGGATTGTAATATTTCATTATTTTGCATTAATAATGGAATGTTCTTCCCTAGATTGGGACTGCTATTGGCAGGAAATATTTCAGCCACCTTTAAACTGCAGCATCCTCAGTGCTGCAGCTCTTCCATTACAAACAAAAATGCTGCAAAACCCTTGAGATCAGAAGTGCTTATCAGATACTTTCAAGCAATCTGCCTTTAGAAAATTAGAAATGTTAGAATTCCTCAGGAACCCATTGCATGTCAGCATCTGGCTGGGTCCTGGAATGCTTTGCCAGTGGTGACCCTGAGCCTGCTAATTGTGCTGGGTATATTTTGCTAATCGTTAAAGCTCCCCAGTCTCACCTGCGGAGAAGCTGTTCCAGAGAGCAGCAATTTGGGATGGAGGATCCATTCTCAGGGTGGATGAGTAAGCACTGATGTCCATCTGTATTCCTGGCATTGCAGCCAGCACAGCCAGCTTGTGGGATTCAGGGCTGTTTTACCCTTACGTGCTCAGCTGAGAAACTTCTGTCCACTCTCTGTGATGAACATGGGTGAGGAAGATCAGGGGAGAAGAGCATCCTTTTTCTATTTTTTTCACCAAAAGCTCAGGCCCAGTTTCTAGTACTGTCTGCAAGTAAACCCATATTTGGACCAGCTACATAGAAAAAAGAAGCCACCTATCACAGTGAATCAACCCAACTAGAAAAGAGGAAGAAGCAGACATTTATTTCCTGATTTTTTTTGCTTTTTTGCTTTTTCCTTTTTATATATTATATTACATTCTCACACACACACACAATTAAACAAGCATTTAAAGGTCTTTAACAGATGTTTTCTTATTTTACTCAGGTGGGATATTTATGATGCATTAGTCTCTTTTATGTCATTTTATTTTGGCATCTACATTCTGATCTAATTAGCGCACCAGAGAGATCTCCCAATAAGAGCACATGGGCAACCAGTGGTTAAGTATTTGGTAGCACATTGCAGAGTCCATGGGGTGAAATTGGAGGCTGCAGCCTGTTTGCAGTCCCTGCAAGGGGCATAATTGCATTTCTGAAACACTCAGCTCTTGGTGCTCTGCAGGTTTTGTTTGTGCAGCTGCATAAGGGAAACACCAAAACCTTCTTGTTGTGAATTATGATTTTGTAGCAGTTACCCTGTGCTGGCTGACTATTTTATATATTATGTTGTGCTTGTGCTTTGTGGAAAAGACTGGGAGCATTTAAGTGTATGTGTACATATTTAAATGTGTGTGTGTGTGTGCACTTGCTGTGTGATTAAGATTCTGAGTTTTTTCTTTAACATAGCTAAAATTTTTAGAGTTGTATCTTATGTGTTGCCAGTGTAGAGGGAAGGAATGCAACAACGCCAATTTCAAATTTGTGCTAGAAAACAGTTTTCTCCTAGGGCATTTTGTGTGCTATCAAGCATTTATCTATAGCATTACATCTGCAGTATTTGTCTTCCAAAAAGCAGAAAGTTTACTATCACACTGAAAGCTGCACTGTGACCACCGTGGTAGCAATCCTAACTCACAGCTCACCTGGCTGGTAGTGGGAGACACCAGAAGCAAGACTGAAACATTTATTTTTAACTTCCATCAGAAAGATGTGGCAGTATGAAAGAGAAAGAGTGTGTGAAACGGGCTGGGGCAGGTTCAGGAAACAGCCAAGGTGGAGGAGACTGGAGTCCACAGCCGTTCCCCCACATTTGGAGAAATTAATTTTGAAGACTGAACAAGCTCAGCAAAGGATCCCGTTCTGCAGCTCCGCTTGCATGTTTCCAGCAGTTTCTCCTGCCATGAATCTTCTCAAGTGTCTCCTGGGCTGTTTTCCCTCATTCCCTGGCAGATGATTCCCTGACAGATGATTCCCCCTCTGGCCATTGCTGAGCCAAGGCTGCGAGTGCAGCTCAGGCAGGCAGGGGTTCTGGCACGGGGTGACCCCACTGCCCGAGCTGTGCTGGCACACCTGGCACAGCCTGTGCCTGGTGTTTGTTAACTGATGCTGCCCCTGAACTAATTAAGCACATATGCAAGAGCCAGTGGTGTGCTCACATGGCAACTCACTGGGGACTCAAACGTGAACTGCTTGGACACTCATGTGAATTCATTAGATGCTCGTGAATGGCTATAGTAACCACACAATTTATGCAATATTTTCTTTAGTTCCTCTTATTTTTCCTCAGAACTGAAATAACTCCCAAATTTGGCCTAAGCAGGAAGAATGGGATTCTGGTCATGCCTGGAAAGGCTGACCTGGAGCAGAGACAAGACAGAGCAAAGGAATAAAAAAGGTATTTATTGAAAGGGTACACCTTGGGCAGTGCAAGAGCCCTGCCAGGGCGACACCCAAATCAAATCCAAGATGGATCCTGGTCACAAGTTTACACTTTTATAAATTTTGGTTCATCCACACATTGGGGTCAATTGTCCAACCACAGCCCCAGGCTATGAAGTCTCAGGGCCCTGCTTGCCCCTTTCCCTCGCTGTTGTTTCTGCTTTTTGGGTACTGTTTGTCCTCGATTCTCCAGCTGGGAAGGGATGGTTTTGTGTAACTACCCCGTGAAGAGAACTTACTAACACCTAATATGAAGTTTCAGAGCTACATACCAAGCAGCAGACAATCTGTAAAATATAAAAACTAAAACCCAAGGCATCACTGGTTCTGTATATGTGCATATAAATGCTGGTTTGTATCCAAGAGCGCTGAACAAGAGGCTGGGCTATCTGCCTGCCAGAAAGAAGCCCAGGTTTGGGTTTGTCAGGTTTTGTCAGGTTTTGTCCTATCCAAGAGTGACCTACAGGGCCTTTACCTGTGTAATATTCACCTGTCTGATTATATACCCCAGTGATTATATACCAGTGTCACTCACTGTCAGAATGACTAAGGACAGTTCTGTTTCCATCCTTTGAAGGAATTAAGGCTTTTGTTTGTCTTCATGATTTCAAGTGAGCTGCAGCATCTGAATTGAGTCTGTGAACCACAAAATGTGCCACAAGATATGAAACAAAAGCTTTTCTTTCACTTGTTTCTTGTCAGCGCATAATGGAGTTTTCAGAAGCCTTACTGGAAGAGCAGAATTACAGAATTACTAAAAAAAAAAAAGTTTAAATTTTTACATAGGAATTTCAATGGCATCAGCATTCTGTCTATCCAGCTGTTTGTCTTTTGACACAAAGCAATTGCTGTTTATAGATGAATATACCTAGAAAAAGTAGCACAATCTTTCTGCAGGAAAAGTAACTCCCTTGACTTCTTAGAAATTCATTACTGTTTTGGCAGGAGGATTTTTACTTTTTCTAGGCTCTTTGGTCTGAAGATTTATATGACTCTAACCTTGAATGCCATTAGAACAGGGCACAGCCATCACTTTGCCATGTTTGAATCAGTTCTGTGCAGAGATTGGTTTTTAATTAGATTAGAGAAATCTGAAAGAACCTAAGCCAAATCACAGTGTATCTGAACTGCAGTATAAAAGCAAAATTAAGTTCAGTAGAGTTTTGTTGGTAGCATTTAATTGATTGTAAGAAGCACATGAGGTGTTTGAACTTGAAGATTGAATTCAGTAGAAGCTCTTCAGTAGAGACAGTACTTTATAATCTGGGAAAGATTTTAAAATCTACCATATAGTTCTTTTTACTCACTGGAATGTGAGGGATTCTGCTCACTATTCTGATCCTCTGCTTGAATACACCAAGAGACTTTTTTTTTTTTGTTAGTTTTTTTTTTTTTGTGCACATTTTAGCTATAAATCAGTGCCCTTTTATACTAGGCCTTTGATGTATACTCAGTAAAAGATGCAAGGGAACAAGTTGGTCTTTATTAATCATGGGGAAAACAGAGAAGCTTTCCACCCCAGTGGTGAGATTTGTGTAACTAAAGGACAGCAGGAGCCTTCGCACTCTGCAGCTTCCAACACTCTCCAGAGTCACTTCATATATCAGTGTCAACCTTGAACTGTTCACTCCAGGGACAGTATAATTATCTTCATGAAGTGCAACTGGATGTTGTTTGTGAAGTGGCAAAATTGAATCTCAGTTTTGCAAGAATTCTTGTGTTCTCCTGCAGCCATCTCTCCCGTTTGATAAATAACTTGGTTCCATCTGGACACTGTCCTGGGCAGGCAGCTCTGGGTGTCCCTGCTGGGGCTGGGCCAGGAGACTTCAGAGATCCCTTCCAGCCTGAGCTGCTGCGTGAGTGACAGAGGATCTCTGGGCTGGGAAGTGACCTCAGGCTGTGCAGTGGGTGTGTGGAGTTCCAGCTGCACAGTAGAGAGACCTGCAGTGGGTTTCCATCGTTAGCAGAACGCTCGTTAAGCGCTTGCTGGGTTTTTGGAGTGTTGGTGCTGGTACAGACTGTGGCAGTCAGCTGGGCAGATTCTGCTGCTGCCTGCTGGAGGAAATGGCCACTCGGAGGAATGCAAGTACTAAATCTAAAACTGGACACATTTGCTGTTTGGACTTTTAAATCATGCTTTTTATCACACGAGTCCCTTTAACACTGAGGTTCATTAGTGTAGGCTTCACCTTCGTTCTGCATTTCCTGAATGATGGAGATAATGGGATTGATTCTGAAGTTATTGAAGTGTTGGTATAAGTTAGAGGTGTGTCAAGAGGAATTAATGATGTTGCATTCATGCAAGTGAAGTGAAAATCAGTAAATTGAGTATAGGGAAAAAAAAAGTGTGGTAGGCTGGGAGAGCAACATCTGAGCAGGAGGATAAATCTTGGTAGTGAGACTGAAATGAAAAAAAAAGTGTGGTCTGGAAGGGAAGAGCACATGAGCCAACTCCTGGTTTGTTCTCACTGTTGTCAGTATCTTCCTCAAGTTCTACTGTGTGTGGCATAACACACCAGACTCAGATGTACTATTTCCAAAAATGTATTTTAAAATATTTTTATCATTTATATAAGGAAAATAATAACAAACTGGGCTTTCAAAACTATTGGTCTCATTAATTTTCCCAGTGTTTGTTCAAAATTCCCAGTGATTGACCTTTTTATAATTAGCCCTATGAATACTGAAAACACTTACTAAAATTACATAACTAAAAAAAAAAAAAAAAATTAAAAAAAAATTTAAAAATTGAAATAGAGTTTCCAATTATGTCTGTGCATCATTTTAAATCTTTCGTTAGAAACCAACCAGAAGGTCAAGGATCAGTCAACAATGACCCCCTTTCCTAAGGATCACTGTTATTATTTTGTGGTTTAATGTCTTACGAGCTCTCGATGTTAGCAGGTTTTCTCCTTGTCCTCTCCAAGGCACGATGCTCTCCTTCATTATTTCTCCCTTCTGCTCTACTTTTTTATACACCTGCTAAGACATGTCCCACTCTCCCAATTAACAATTATCCCACTACTAAAAAGGAGAGTAAGATGCACTTAGAGTGTGGAAAATAATGTTTCAACTTGTTCTGCCAACTGGATGCATAAAAATAACTTATCTGGCTGCTTCATTGCTGAGAAAACTTGAAGCAGTTTATTCTTCCTTAAACATGCTGTACCATTTGTATGTTTCAGGTACAGTAAATCTTGCTTCATTCATCATTTTCAAATAAATGCATAAAAAGCAATAGGTAGTCTTCTATTACTCATAAGTACCCATGAAATAAATACTGTGCAAATCTCTTTCCATTGATTTTTTTTTTAATTTAATTTAAATTTCAACTTAGCACATGGCAAATGTTAATTCCTTGTGTTTCTCGAGAATGGTGGTAATTTTTTTCAGTTACTTTGGAAAATTCAAGTTTGGATGTTGTATTGTGAAACTGCATAACCACACATGTACCTGGCTAACATTAAGTTCATTTCCAAGATGAGAATTTAAACTGTTTTCCCAGTGTCACCAAGGCAAGGGGTGACAGACAGCAAACTGCATTTCTTTAAGAACTCCAGCACATCATTTGAGGCTGATTGCTGGGGGGTCTGGTGACTGGGTGACAGCCTGGATTTCAGTGACATCTGAGAGTGTGGACCTGTCTCTCACTGCTGAGGGGAAATTTCAGATTTGAGATTAGCTCTAAGTCCTAGAAAGGAATTCCTGTGGCAGAGCTGTGATTTCATCCCTGGTGGGATCATTCCCTGGATCTCTTGGGCTCAGTGGAATCCAGCACTTGGGCACCAGCAGGGTTTGGTGTAGACTTTGCAGCTGGGCAGCACTGATGGGAGGATCCACACAGAGAGTTGGTTTGGACAGCACATCCTTACCAAGCAGTGGGGAAAGCAAAAAGAAAAAGGGGTTTGGGCTCCATCTTCCCCAAACTGTCCATTTTTCAATCATTACTTGGTGGACTTGTCAGATTTTATAATTTAACTTGTGGGATTTTGGTAGGAGTTGCCAAAGAAAGCTCCAGACATGAAGCAGATGCTGTTCAATTGTGGTGTCATTTTGTTTGTCTTACCCTGACTTTGGAAATGAAATTAGAGCCATAGCCATTAATGGAGTTTTCACAGGAAGCAGTAGGGTGAAGCTTAGCATTGTGGCTGGTCCCCAGCAAGGATAATGGCATTCCTGATATCCTCCTTTCCTCTATTAACCTTTGGGGATTTTTGGGTTGTCTGCTGTGCTATTACATTTTATACTTCAACATGGTATATTTAAAATAGTTAATGGGATGGAGTTATCAGAAACTCTTTTGATAGCAGTGCACTGTAATTATTGAAAGATTATCCAAATTGCCTGCTTGGAACACATGAAGTGCAAGGCAAATATATCTAATAGTTTTATATTCACTTTCTAATGACCTTTTTTCCCCAGGTTTTTCCATTTAAAAGAAAAGAGAAAAGTACAGATTTTCAAGCAAATTGGTTTTCACATTTGGGAATTTAGTGTGGGTGAGACAGTTTCTCTTTTACAGTATTTTAAAAAAATTAAGTCACTCATCATTATTTATAGAAACATACTAAACTACTTTGCCAGGTTGTGGATAAGTGTACTGGGTAGAAATTTATAATAAAAAAGAAAATATAAATAGCTCGTTACTCGTGAGGAAAAAAAAACAACATTTTTATGATGATAGATTAAAAGAATAATGGTTTTGTATTCCGAACAGTTTTATAAATTGTTTTACTTACTTGCAAAACATGCTATAATTTGGGGTTTTTTTCCCCACATGTCTTAAAAATCCAGTTGTGAGGGAGAATGACTGCAAGGTGTCAAAATAATACACTTTTTTTCCTCAAAAGGATCTTGAAGCCTGCTTGCATAAGCAGCACATGAAAAAAAATGTGATACCAGTGGGTTGTTTTTCTTTTTAACTATTAATTATTTATAAAGTGCAGAGAAAAATAGTCACAAATTATTGTTTCAGGGGACTTCCTGCAGCTATACAATTGTGTTCAAAGGATTTACTCATTAAACAGTAGTTTAATTCCAATATGAAAAGTTCAGGTTCTTGTTGTCCTAACCTAGATTTAAAAAAAAGTTACTCCATGTCTCCATATGCCTAAACACACACACACACACATATATATATATATAAGAATATTGGTTGAAAAAGTCCCATTTGTTTAATAGGAGGTTATAATATGTACCAAACATTTGTAAACTTGGCAATATTTTCCGATTTCACCTTCAGTGCTGCTTGAATTTGCAAATGGGCATAATACCATTTGCAAGTAAGTTTTTGGAGACACATTTCATATTCAGTCTATTGTTTTTTATTGTTTTCAGCCTGTGTTTTTCAGTCTATTAAGAGGAAAAGAATAATTCCTGTCCCCAGGGAAGTGTAAGGTGTGGGAGTTCCTGCTCCTCTGTCTGGAGCCGTGCTGGAAAAGAATCATTCTGGCTCTGGGATTTGACAGTAGAAGACAGCATGCTAAACCTCCAAATTACTATTTTTCTGTAGAAAGCACAAAATTCAACTTGGTCAAGCAGTTGAAATCTGCTGCCCCATTACTGTTCTTAGTTTTCAATTATCATTTCTATAGCAAATATCCTTTATGCCAATCATAATATAAATTGCAAGACAGTTTGGAGGGCAGTGGAAAGAGCTTTTGCTCCATGTTTCAGCTTAAAAAGTGTTCTATGACTTGGATTTCCACTCCCTTTGTGGCCTTAAAAATTATTTGTAAGTAAGCAAGAATATATTTCTTCTCTGCCTTTTCTGAAACAAGAAAAAAAAAAAAAAACCACCAAAACCCAAACAAGCACCTTCACTATTCAGGAGAGTGTTAAGGGGTTTTTTAGAGATTTGAAGACTGACACTTCCTGCTCAGGATGAATTTTGTCTGGCTGCAGATATTCCAGTTGAACATCTTGGCTGTGGGATGTGCAGGGCTGAGGCAGGAGCTGATTGCACCGAGCCTTTCCCTTCACAGGTGTGGCACTTGTGCCCTTGGAGCCTGAGAAGTGATGTGCAGCTGGGCTGAGCTGTCACACCTGCCCAGGTAACACTTTCAGCCCAGTCTAGTCAGCCAAAATGCCTCCCCTGGATTCAGCAGGATTAGGTTCTTCTGTCAGAGGACAGCCTAAATTAGTAGGGAACGAGGTATTTGCCCAAAGGAAAAAGTTAGCCTTGTATTTAACTGAAATGGAACATACTAAGTAATAATAATAATGATAATAATAATGTTGAAACTTTTAATTTAGTGGTGACAACTTTCAGAAAGAAATATGCATGTAAAGCTGGGAAGTCCTGTCCTAGACTGGTAAATAAAACTAGCATTAAGTCAGAAAGATTCACTCTTTCAAAAATGTTGGTGCTGTGTTGCAACAATCAGAGCTTGCTTTTTCAGAGCCTGGTAGCAATACTAGAAGTATAAAAGTCAAGATGTTTTCAGTGGCATTTTGATATGGTTTATGCTATACTGGCAGCAGACTTGAGCTGTGTGCTTTGTACCCTGGGGCAGGGTGAAATTTCCTTCTGTAGCCAGAGGGGTTTCTTCAGCAGGGTGATGCAGTTTCAGGCTTCTGGTGTGCAGATCACTCTTTTGAGGGATTTTCCTTGGTTTTGTTGGAAAGAGCAAAGCAAGATTCTCATTTTGCTCCATTCACCAAAACCTAAACAGTGGATAGTGTTTGAAGATATTTCACTCTGTACGTTAGAGTGAAATTTTTTCTGCTTACTTGAGAATTAATTAATTAATCAGTTCTGACACTGCATGCAGTCCTCAGTGTTCCAACACATGATTGCAGGCTGATGTTCCCCCATTCTATTTGGCTCTTTTTTGGGTGCCAGTAATATGATCACACACAGTGAGACCCCGAGTCAGCTGGATCTTTTAAGTGGGTTTAAATAGACCTCCTCTTTATAGAGCACTCCACAAAGAAAGCAGAAAGGCTTTTTGCATATTTTAAATGACAGGTTGTATTAGTATTAAAACTAGAATACTTAGGGTTTTGAACAGAAGACACTCAGAGCAAATAAGTAATAAATAAAAGGGATTTATCTGCAGCTCTTCTGCTGCCTGCTGTGTCCATGAGGGCAGGTTCTCGCTGACAGATCTGATTTCAGCTGGTGGCTCTGCAAGCAGTAACAAGCTCTGCCAAGTCCCTTTCAGCCCCTGCGAGGTTCTGTGTTCTCAGAGCCCCTTCTGGCTGCCCCCTGCTCATCCCTGTGTTTTTCCTGACTCTGAGCAGCCAGCTGCCCTCTGCCACCTTCCTTGTGCTGAGTACTCCTGGTCATTGCCAAAGGAAGGAATTGCCACTTTCCTTTTCTGCAGGGCATTTCCAGCTCATCCCAGGGCTCTCTTCAATGTAACACTGATTGTGAACAGCAACCTGCAGTCTGTCACAGCAGTTTTACTTCTGTGCTTTTAAAATCAAGACCTCCCATGAAAAATGTATTATATTTTCCATATTAAAATGAACACCGCCCCAAGGTCAGTGGAAGCTCACTTGGATGAGTGTTCATTGTCACAGTCACATTCTCAGGGGGCTAGGACTCCCCATGCTCTCTTCCTTTTAAACTTTGCATAATGATTTGTATGGAGGCCTTGGCTGTTTGTTATTGTCATACAATACTGGTAGAACTGTAATATATTTAAAATAACCTGCTTTTTAACATGCATGGCCTCCCAGTAGGCCATGCAAGAAGTCAAAGATCTTCACTTTTTTTTTTTTTTCTTTTTTTGTCAGATTATGTTTAGTGATCTGCTCTGCCCTGTTTCTCCCATGAGACATTTCTTTCACTGGTGGATAAAATGTTCCACAATGCACAGTTTGTGTATCGGGTGTATTAGCTGCACTGGTTTCCTCTGGGGAGAACTGTGGAACTGTTAGGTGATAGTAGGAAGCTGCTGTTGTAACTCACACCCGTGAGTGGATTACTTGAGTGGTAGCAGAAGGTGGATCCAAATGGAGCAATCAGCAAACTTTGTGCATAATTCCACTCCTCACATCCCTTATACATCACGTGAGTTAAAAAGCTGTCACCTGGCAATATTCTTACTCAAAATAAGGCGTTCCAAAAAAATGGTTTGTTTCTTCAGAGTGTTGTTGCTTGTTTTTATCCTTGTGTCTGAGTACTACAGGTATTGCTATGGCACGAAGGAGGAACAGTCTAGGTGTTCCTGTGGCTGCACAGGAGCTGAATTGATTCATGGAAACCTGGTTTCCTTCTCTACTCATCTTCTGCATGAAGATTCTGTTCTGGGGGTACAGTGTGATGACACCTCGATCTGAAAATGGTTGTGTGGGTTATTTGTTGCATTTCTTCACCACTCGAGAAACATCTGTGTTCTTGTGGAAACCACAGCAGGAGACAAGAATTTAATTTCTGTCCTGTGGTTGTAGTTTCCTCCTGCCCAGTTTTATTGCAGGGTTTTCTAAAGCCAAGATGTAACCTGTTTGCTCCTGATTTGGAATGAAGAACTTGGAAAAAGAGCTCTTGGGAGGTGTGTAACTCCACTGTGTGCTCCACGCTGCATTTTCCACCTTGAAGTTGGTTATTAGCCTGTCTGGGTTTGTGGCTGTGTTCAAATTCCTAGACTAGGAATTTTCTGTACAAATGCATGATCTGCCTCATGTATTGCTTCGTTTTAACCATTTGGTTCCCAGTGTTAATAACAGCAACAACAACAATATCAATTTGTAGATGTTATTTTAATTTTTGCTATTTGTCTCTGAATAGTGTTAATTAAATTAACTTCTAATATATTGAAATTTTTGCTCTGTACAAAACAGGTAAGTGCAGTTTTTGTCATCATAAATTTCTGCAGGGGCAAGACCATAGAGACAGTAGTAAAATTGCATGGAAGCTTACAGTAAAGAACATCAAAGCATAGCTCAAACTTTAATGAACTAAGCCGAGCTAAAATAAATGATGAAATTAAGCAATTTTGAAACCAAACCATTTTCTAGTTGCTAGAGAGCACTGAAAAGGAGAAGGAACAATAAGATGTCTTTTCTGTACAGCTTCAGCAACACCAGCTACTCTAGCTTGTGAATTAACTTAATATTCAATATTTTGTCATGTACATTAGGTGTTATAATGCATGAAATGAATACACAGTCACATCCCAGTGGCTGCAGTTCCCAATAATGATCGACAATACTGCCTCTAGCTAGCTAACACTTTCCCCCATGAAATATTTTCTGCATGACCACATCCCATGGCAGCAGGCAGCAATGGAATTTATGAACTAGCTGGAGCTATCAGTGCTAGTGAGGAAGCAATAGAGAAAGATCTATGTTAAACAAACAAACAAACAAACAAAATCCAAAACCACAAAACTGGGGGTGGGGGGAGAAGGCAAAAGATAAATATCTAAGCAGAAAAAACGTTGTCAATGTGCCACACAGACACTTTGAAATAGCAGCTTAATGGCACTGCAAATTCACGTCTGGGCCCTATTTTTAGAATTTGCAGATTTTCCTAAATATAGCTTTTAGCTGAGCCTGTTTCTTTTAGCCTTAAATAACTCAAAAGAACTGACACAGAATCACAGAATGAAGCTTTCAACTTTATACCAGGTGAGAACCATGATTTGTTTGCATGACTGGGGGTTAGGAATGTTCAGGTTCTCATCAGGTCAAGGTTTTTTGGTTTTGTTTTTGGTTGTTTTTTTTGTTTGTTTGGTTGGTTTTTTGCCCTTTTTTTTTTTTTTTTTGAAGCCAAATTAGTAAATGCAATTCTGGTAGAGAAAGGAAACTCAATTTTGCAGAGGGCTAGCATGGATTTTCTTTCCTCTCCTTTTCTTGCTCTACAGCTATTTTTTAGCCTTTCTCCTCCCCCCCACCAATGCTACAATACTCATGTACCATATGACAGAAGTAGAATACAAACAAAGTTCCTTATAAATATATATATATATATAGCCACTAGGAAAAGCATAAATTATTTCTTTTCAGACCTCTGTGACTCCCATTGTGTTTGTGACTGCTAGTCTTGAAAGCAAAAATGCAAAATGATTCCAATATTGTTCAGATTTCCAGAACCAAATTCAGTGGAATACACACCAGTGAGACAAAGTCAAGAGTCAACACAATCAAGAGGAAGAAGGAATATAATTCATAATATTGTGGGCACCAACTTTAGCCTGTTTTGATCTGGTAATCTCACTCCACAGCAGGTTATACAAGGAAAGTAGACAAATAAACACAGGAAAAATATAGCAGAAAGGATTCTAGAAAATCCCAGCAATCTTCTTTGTATTGCCCTGGTTTAAGTTTTGCATTCAACAAAAATAACTTAGAAACAAATATCTGAGTTAGAACCTACTATATCTGTAACATAATTACATTTTATATGTGGCATTTTTGTGGAAAATGAGGAAAAAAGGATAGTATTTCTAGGCCAAAATCTAGGATTGGTGTTCAATGCCCACAGCTGCCCTGCTCAGGCAGGGGTGTCCTGGAGCAGGCTGCTCTTTGTAGTCCAGCATCTTCTGAAAGGAACATCTCACAGCCTGTCTGGGCAGACTGCTGCTGTGCTCAGTGCCCCTCACAGTAAGGAAATCCATGGATTTCTGGAATCTCTGGATGCCAGCATGACCCTCAGCCCTTCCTCCCAGTTTTGTGTCACCAACACCCTTGCTCGGAGTTCTCTCCAGCCCTCACCCAGGCTGCATCAGCAGGAATTGGTTCATCAGAGCACTCCACACCCAGGAACCTCCTGCACTGTTTGTGCTTTGCTCCGTTGCCCAGAGCTTTGCTTTGCAGGCACTTCCCAGGACCCCCTTATCCATGGACATACTGGAGGAGACCATGCAAGCCTTGTTCAGTTGACTTTGTGCTCCCTTTGCTCATCACCTCCTCCACAGGGCTACTGGAAACCCTCCTCCTGCCCTTTCCTAGTTTAAAATCTTCCCTCCAGGTCAGCCATTCTGCTGGCAAAGCAACCCCAGCCCTCAAGTTTCCTTCTTTGAGAGTCTTTTTGGAGAGACTGCCCTGACAGCATCCTCAGTGCCCCCAGGGAAATACAGGTGGAGTAATTAAAGCAGCTTGGAGTGGGACAAGTGTTGGCACCTGGCAGCTCAGGTGCTTTGCTTTAAATTAGATTGAGAAGTGATTATTTCCTCTGCTCAGGACTGCCTGTGCCTCTGGATTTTTGTCCCTTAGACCTGTAAAAGCAGGTAGCAGCTGCAGAGGTGCTCTTAGGGTGGTCATGGATGCAGTACAACCTGGGGAGGAGACCCCAAAGGAGCAGGGCTGGTTTAGCTTGGAGAGCAAAGAGCAGCCCCTGAGTGCCTGTGAGGAGGTGGAGCAGACAGAGCTGTCCCTCCACAGTGGTATTGTGGCAAGAGGATGGGAAATGCAAAGGTGCAAATAAAACAAGGTAGGTTCAAACTGGAAAGACTTTTATTTTTGGTGGGTTTTTTTTTTTTGGTTTGTTTTTTTTTCCCCTGGGACTATTTAAGCTTTGGAACAGGTTGTTTGGGGAGGTTGCTGTGTGATCTCCTCTCTTGACAGTTTCCAAAGATCATCTGCATCAGTCCCAGTGGTGTGATCTCACAGATGGCTGTGCTTCAATCAGGATTTTCTGCTTGAATCTCTCAGGCCCCTTCCAGCCTGACGTACTGTGCGGGGCTGCAATTCTTGAGACCAAAATGGAACCACTAGCTGAGAATTCCTTGTATAGATAAACTGAAATAGCTTTGTGGAAGCATCCCTTCCTGAACATGATTTGACTTAATAAATGTAGTGAAGTATTCACTGACATAAAACCTTCACTCTGATACCTCAGAGGAGTTTCTTACCCCTCTGCATGTAGTTGTTTTTTTTGTCTGTTGAATTTTTGGATGGAAAGCTAAAGGGGCCCATCCATAGGGCTAAAGAAACGGCCAGAGCAGCTGAGGTGATTGAGGCACCCATCTGCAGGTGTCAAGTTCACATTCAAATCTTCCTGTTTAGTCTCTCTGATGGCACTTTTGCTTGTTGTTTTATTTATTTGAGCTCTGCGAAGCCTGTAATTGAAGAGTCCAAGGGATGTGCATAAAGAACTTTTAGGCTGGAGCAGAAATGCCATTTGTCATAAATATAATAAAGGCAAATAACTGGTTCCAAACTGTGGCCGCCCTTTGCTAAATGCCAGAGTTTCCCATGCTTAGCATTTTCCTACTGGTTTTGTAGAAAATGTGTAAAAGTATCAGAGTTTGATGAAAACATGTATTTGAGTAACTACATTGCAGTAAGTTTCTAAAAGGACTCAGAATAGCACTAAAGGAGTAAAAATAATTCTTGATTGATGTTCTGGCCCATTATATTAAAGATGTGTGCCTTAGCTTTGGCTAAGTCAGCCAAGTCTTAGAAAAGAAATTTCAAGTGGGTCAGGTTGTTGCTAAGTTATGTGAATTGGAGCTAACTTTGGCTTGTCTCATCTTAATGTGCTTGATCCAAACAGAGGTGATTATAAAAGATTATTCTGAAGTTTCATAATATCATTTAATTTCACATCTATACTTGTCATATAAATACAATGCCTGTCCTATTTTGATTCGGATAGCAATCCATCAAAATTGCCTTTTGACAGGGTTTTGACTACTACTTATAGTAATAACTAATAGTTCTTTTTTACTATTTCCCAGGGGGGAAGTTGTATGTATGTGTGTGGAGGAGGTTGGGGAGGATAGAAATACCAAGAATAATTTTCATTTTTACCTTTAAAATGAATCAGGAATTAATTTAGGTTCCTGTGAATTTTCATGTAAGGCAGCAATCTGGAAAGGCCGTTCTGGTTTGCTTTTATTCTGTTTGTGGTTCATTAAAAGAAGGTATGGGGCACTTTCAAAGCTAAAGCTGCATCTTTAATTACTACTTGCAATAAATCTTTTTTTAAAAAGATGAAGTTATTGATATGGAGTGCACTCAAAGGGATTTTTTAATATATCTGTTCACTAGTGATGGGTTAAAAGAAGTTGAAAAGACTGATTGCAAAACAATAAATCAATCAAATGGGTCTGGTAATACATCTTGCATCCAGTGTGTGATGCATAGTTTATGACATCTTACGATCTCAAAAGCTGATTTATTTTTCTAGTAATGAGTGTTCTGATCCATTAGTTTTTATAAGATAGATAGCACTGTTTTTTTTATTAATTATTTGTATTTTAAAATTGCACATCTGTCAATCAAAACAAAACCAAGGACTTTTTAAAACTTAGTACCTTTGCTGTAGGTTTATTTCTGCACACTGCTGGTGGTGTGTATTATTATTAAGTGAAATTTTTCATTGCACTTGATAGTTTGGGATTTTTTGATTAATAGGTAGCATAAGGAAGTTTATATTCTACTCTGATAATCATCTCGCCACTCTATATTGATACACATCCAAGCTCAGAGTATACTTTGTATGAAATTCTTAGGTATTTGTAGTAGTTATCAACACTGTATATGAGTGTACAAACAAATCTGATTGTACAACAGCTTTGAAACCAAAAGGATTTTTATCACTGAACTTGATGATGTGCTTTCATCTGTTGTTTCTCTACTCAAAATTACTGGTAACTTGCTGGATCCAGGTTCATAAAGAGGCCCCAGCACAACAAGGAGGTTTAAAGAAAACAGTCAAAACAAAAACATTTGAGTGTACCTTGAAGCTCTACCTGCCCAGTTTGGGAAGAAAAAGTTAAAATGTGTGGTTGCTTCTTCGTATGTTAATTGCTACCAAAAATTATAATTGAGGTTTTATTAGCCTTTTGTTGGATGGTAAATGCTACCACTGAGAGGTTTGCCTAAAATTGCCTCGTTTCTTGGCATCAGCATGTAAGCTCTGGCTGTCCTGTGTGATATTGGAGCTTATTTCACCTGAGTGTCAGGGGGCCTCTGTTAAAACAGAGCTGTGACCCAGGCAGAGAGTGGGAGAGGATGGCAGTGCTCCACCCATCCCTGGGAAGGGAATGAGGTGTCTGGGAATTTTGGTGTGCTCTGGGCACTGTGTGTCTCATGAATTACAATCCAAGGGACTAAACCAAATCTGTTCTCAAGCCACTGCCTGACTGCAGGAAAGCTGGAAGCTGAAAACACAGGAGTTTCACTCATCAGCTTCACTGCTGAGAAAATGGTCACTGGATAAAAACATTATATAGGAGTGCAGATGTAAACAGATGTGTATTTTTTATTTTTTTTTTTTAATTCACTCAAAACTCAGGAATAAAGACACATTGGATCTCTCAAGTGATGGTAGTTTCAACAGATAATTAACTAGTGTTAACTTGTCTCATTCTTTTATTTTCTCCTGTACTCTGGTGTGCTTTGGGTATCTCCCTCTGCTGCCCGTACACCTTGGTCTGTGAAACACAGGTGTGGAGCCTTCTTCCCCTGCTGTAAACCCAGCCCTGGCATTTTAAGGGTACCTGACTTGAGGCTTTAATGTCTTTTATTTCCTTTTTTTTCCCTTCTTAATTCTTGCTACAGCACATGGAGTACTGTATGCTGCTATATGTATATTGACCTCTTTTTTTTCTTTATTTAATTGTGCTTGAGTGTTTTATAAACAGGGACAGGCTTGAAGCACTTCTCTGCTCTTTTGATGCTGAGACTGTGCACTGTCAGGAAGGACTCTGCTTTATCACAAGGATTCTTGTTAATGAAAAGTTTATAAGCTGGAAATCCATCAATATTTTAAAAGGCAATAATTGCTTTGCTTTCAGTTTGGCGATGGGTTTGATATCAAACTGAAACTAGCAGAAAAAACCAAAAAAATAAATTAGTGACTGGGGTCATACGAGTGAAATGTGGTTCTGATTTCTTACTGTTGTGTTCAAATTCACTTGAGTGTTTCCTTTTTGGGATTTACATTTTAATGATTTGCTCCTCACATAGTTAGTGGAAAGGAGTTAGTAGTGGTTTAGGTGAGAAGGTTTTCTTTTGGCAGGATTAAAAACAAAAAAATGTGGAAAAGGGTAAAGTTAACTTAATATGGAAAGCTCCAAAAGTAGTGCCACAGCAATTTTTCCAGTAAGCTTGGCACTCTTTGCTGAGTTTTGCACTATACAGCCATTAGCAGGCTGGTCAATGCATTGCTTTATGAGGCAATTATTTCAGCATACTCTATTCAAAATACACATTAGAACTTAACCTTCTGAATCCTGAAGTAGCATTTTTATCACCCAACATTAGAAAAGAGTTGGAGTCAGCAATTTCCCCTTTCTTTTTATGATCTGGTATCATTAATAAAGCATTGAGCTGGTAGCTTCTTACAATTCTCCGGGATAATTTGTGACACAAAAGGTGCTGCTGTGATACAGTTGTCTGTTGACTTATTCAATAGCAGGGGAAACATAGAAATTGTCTAGGAGTAAAAATGAGGAAGGGAGAGGAGAAAGAGCTCTTAAAACAAATGTACAACTGGTACACAGCATATTAGGCCTGCTGCTGCTGGATATGCACAAGTAGAAATGGGAAGTTAATATGGAATTTCTAATTAGGGTCACATACTAATGAACTCCCTCTTCATGTTAGTTTTATGCCGCTTCAGAAATTTTTTATCATATGCTTAAAAATTTATGGCTAGAAACATTAATGAAAATGAGGCGTGAATTGGAAATTGTGCTATTATGGAGATGAGTATGGCCGTGGCCAGGCTGATTTCTAAGGAGGGATCCTTTTATTGCCATTTTTTTTTGAGGAATGAGAAATGATACAAGTAGAATTAATGACTAGACATATTCTTTGCCCTGGCTTGGCTGGCATTATTATATTTAAAGTTATAAAAGCTGGATTTAATAAAATTTTGAATTAATTATAAGGGGAATTTTAATCATAATTGGCAGTCTTGTGTAAGAAATAAAACCGTAAATCAGCAGAAGGGCAAGGTGGTGGTTCTGGTGAGATGGTTATGCTTCCATACACGTGTTTATATTAAATATACATTATTAAATATTAAATATATTTATGCATAAGTACAGACATGCTCGTACACATATAGGTACAGTGAACACTTTTCTGTGATTTTGCTGCTAAAGGCTGTCTCCTTTCCTTGCTGCTTGACAACACAATTGCTCCTAAGTTCTATGGATGAATGTTCGGGTATAAATTTTCCAGAAGTGGCATTTTTGTATCTCTGCTATCTTGTAAAAATCAATTGGGCTCGCTATTTAAAGTGTCAAACCTCCAAACACTACCTGTTGTCTTGTTTCCTTTGGTCCCACTAAAATTATCATGCAGTCTTGTATAAAATATATTGAAAACATCTGGTAGTCTGTCTCATTGGAATTGCCTTTGGAAATAGTCTAGTAACTTGTGACAGTTGGGCTTTACAAGGATATTGATTTCCCTGTGGCTTTATCATGGAAAACTGATGAATGGTCAAAGGCTGAAAGTGATATAAAACCTGGTTTATAGCTTTTATATGAATCCATATAATAAAACAAAGTAGGTTTATAAAACATAGTAAGGTATGCCCTTGTGAAAACATTAGAGTTAAAAAAGAATTTTGCAGCATTTTTGTGCTGTGGATTACTTGGGCTGGGGACACCAGAAATATTTCCAGGCTTCTAATGGATGGAGAAAGGAAATAATGTACTTATTGAAAACAATACCATATGTTGCTAATAATTATGTGACGTTCGGAAGAAGATAATCTTGCATAGAGTACTGCTTTTGGATTTTAAACATTTTCTTTTGAAATAGGTTATTAATATTGAACAGGAACCAATGTGGGGAAAATATTGTTTCCTCAGCTCAATAATAAGGAGAAATAGGCAGCAGAAACACAACTAACTGATGGGGCATGTAACATGGGAAACAGCAACTGCAATCTGGGCAAGAAATACCTTTTTGTACACCTGAGGAACTGAACAGGAAGAATTAGAAACAACATTGGCCATCTGTATTGCACCAGCTACAACAAAAGAAAGTAAGAAAAATGTAGGAAACTGAATTGATTTCTTTCTGCAGGAAGTAATTACTTCACTGGTCAATTAAATATAAACACGGTGAGAAAGTGTTGAAGTAGAAACACATGTCAGTCCTGCAGAACAGAGAATTCTGTGTACAGAATGCCCTGAGGGCTGGAGGTACACCTTCATCTCCAGTCCAGCTGGGTCCTGTTCTGCACGGAGTGGCAGAGAGATGGTGAGGGGCTCTCCCTAGAGCTCAGTAAGAGAGGTCTGCAAAGAAGTGGCTTAATAAAATGACTGGCTTAGTAAGAGAGAACAAAAAGAGGAATAATGTGAGGGAGTAAATCTAGCATCCTTTCTCGAGGTGGGGACCCTACACTGGTGTAGGGTTGGATGGATGCTGGATGGGAGTCCCCCAAGGTGTTGAACAGACCTTCTGCTTTTTCCTGTTTTTTGTTTTTGTTTTTTTTTTTTTTTTTTTTTTGGTTTTTTTTTTTTTTGGTCGCTTTCTTTTGCATGGTTTTCTGACAAAACCTAGCAGTATGAAAGGTGCTTGCAGAAGCTCTTGCTGTCCTGCAGGGGAGAGGCAGGGCCGGGCTCCTGGGGAGAGCTGCCCACAGGGCTGGACCAGGGGCTGTCCCAGGGACGTCCAGCATGGCCCGGGCTCATCACAGGCTGCTCAGGTGAGCACTTCCCTGGCTCACCAATGCTTGGCTGTGCAGGGGTCACTGACAAGTAAAGGCAAATGGCCTCAGACAATTTTGCTGCAGAGCTGGGTGGATGCAGTGGAAGGGGAGCAATCACCAGGCTGCTTCTGGCAATTCAGGCAGTGCTGCAGAACAGATGTCCTGCCCTTTAAGATACGTCACCAGTGCAATCTGTTATGGGGGGAAAAGAAACAAAAAATGAAAATCAAGATCTGCATATCCTGAATTAATGGAACCTGAATTAAAACTGCCACCTTTTATTTTATTAAAAATACCTTTTGCACTGTTCTGTAAATCATCTTCCATTGTGCAAAAAAGAAGCTACGTCAACTTCAGCTAGGATGCCTTGAGGAAAGGGAAGGTTGCTCCAGAGATCCATGTCCAGGCTTGGGTTTTGTGCTTGAGAAATGTTGGCCCAGTGGAGAGAATTCAGAGCAGCACAGTGAAGATGAGCAGAGCATGTCCTGCAAAATAGGATGTGAGGAAAAATTGAACCTGACACGGTCTCCTTGCTTTCCCCAATCAGTCAGTAATTCTCTCATCTTTCCCACCTCTTGTTTCCTTGAGCAGAGCAAGTATTTCCTGTTCTGAATTCCCTTTTATGAGAACTTTTAGTTGACCCTGAGGCTTCTGAGATGCATTTTCATTAAAGCAAGTGCAGCCAGGAGGGACTTGCTGAAGGTTGCCAATGGAACTCCAGTCTCCAGAGTTTGAGTAGTGGAGTTATCACTAGCCCTTTCTTCTTCCATGAGAATATGAAAGGAGACAAACTGCATGTCTAAATGGTGGGGGTAGAAGGAAGTTTCCTTTCTCCAAGTTAAAGGTCAATCTTCATTCTTGGGAGAGTGATGAGTAGAATTGTTCAACAGGTACAATTGCAAATGGGAAAAGGAACAGGACATGAATTCCCTTTCAAACTCCTCTTCTGTTGCTGTTTTTCACTCTAATCACTCACATGTTTTATTAAATCAGGAGAGGTAATTAGTGCTAGCAAATGAGTGTAGGATTGGTTTGAGCTCTGTGTGTGAGCTCCAGTGTCCAGGTGTGGTGTGAGCACTGCAGAGCTCCGTGGGAAAGGTGCTGGATCCCAGCCCTCACTGCCTTTGCATTACAAGGGAGTTTTTGGGACTGTCACAGTCATTTGCAGAAGCCTCCCTTCTTGGGAGGTCTAACAGGGCTTTGACAGTGCTTCAATAACTTCCACTTCTTTGGGTTTGGAAATGTGAACCTTGCACTGGGTCACAGGAGCAGGCAAACCATTGCTGTCACTGTCTTGCACTTTATAGCTTTGAGGGCAGGTTATCTTTACCTGGCAAGGAATTCCAGCAATTGGATTGCTTCATCTTAAAAGCCCTGACTGTGATGAAAAGAGAAAAATAAACCTGCAAGGGGCAAAATAGTTGAGATTTGCTAGAGAAGTAAAATGGAGCATTGGGATTTGCACGTACAAGAGGTTTGCGCTGTGGCTTTATTTGTTACAAACCAAAAGTATTGGATACTTGCCAGCCAGAAGAAAAATGTATGTCCTGAAAGATATTGAAAGAGAAATATTAATAAAGGCTGGTATATAATGCAGTTGAAAGTAATGAAATGCTGAAAGGGTATTGCAATTTGATTTTTGAGAAGATGGTTAGAAAAGAAAAAATATATTCAATTTTTATTAATAATTTCATACTCATTTTAATTAGAAATGTCATCATTCAATAGACAAAACATATTTTATAAAGAAAACTTGATCCTGACTTAGGAAATACAGTAGCTGAAAAACTTTAAACCATATGTGATTTCTAAGAAAAAATGAGATGCTGCCTGATATGTCTCATGAATTGTGTTTTATTTTGTATTCAGCTTTTGGATGAATGTTTCTTCTTGGCATTTTAGAGTTGGGGTTGTTTGCAAGTCAAAGGGATGTGATAACGGTGATGGACAGAAAGTGTGCTGGGTTTGAGTTTGTAATTGCCAGTGGGAAGCATCCACTGACTCCTCTCTGCTCAGGGGGAAGGTGGAGGAGAAGATCATAGTGAGGGTGCTGGGGGAGGAATGTCAATTTACCATTCCAAAAATGAGCTAACACACTTGAGACAGGGCACGCTCATCCTGAACTGTGAGAGTTGCCCTTCATTTAATCGATGCTGTTACAATATTGCTGGCATAACTGAGTTTTCAAAAATACTTTTGTAATTGAACTTGATTTTTTACATGGCTTCTACCTGCTACGCACCATGAAGACATTTTGGCTCATAATTTCAACAAAACACTTTAGGAATCTCAGGCACTTATAAATGTTGCAATGAAAAGCTGAAGAAAGTTGATGTGAGAATGTTACAGCACATCACTTGATGAGGTAACTTAATAGGATTGCTACTAGCAAGCTTCCTCTAAATGGCTTTTACAAACTATGGTTTATTATATCAAACTGCTGCCATACAAAGTAAGGAATTAAAGAGAATGGATTAGATATAAAGGGGGAAAGAAAAAAGCTTACAGAATTTATGGCCCATCTGAGGTTTATTTTGCATGTTTTAATTTTGTTACAATAAATAACTGCAAAAATTTTAATTGTATATGTCTGTAGCATAAAAGTATAATAAAAAAAAAGGAGTGTAACTTTAAAACGGTCATCAGCTATAAATGCAGTCGTTAGTCCACCCATCTCACTACACAACTGATGCTGGTTGGCATTTTGTAAACTGCCAAATTGTGCTGCAGTTTGATGTTCTCTGAAGCAGAAAGGAGCTGGGAGTGCAGGCTGCCCAGGTGAGGCTGTGCTCTGTGGGCACCAGCAGCAATCCAAGGAGTGCCTTTGGTGTGCTCCGAGGCCACGGTTCTTGCTGTTACAGACATGGATGGCCAGCTCCTGCTCACCCCCTTGGGCTTTGCAGAGGCACAGAGAAGCTGCAGTTTTGATTCTGCGGCGCGAGTCAACAGGGCTGGGCTCAAGTGAAAACACCTTGAGACATCTTGGTATTTTCTTTTAGTGTCAGTTAATTTTTTCCTCAGTTATTGTCTTTACATTTGACTGGTCTGTAGGATGGAGGAATTGCCTTTTTCAGACCCGAGCTAGACTGGGCAGGAGAGTGAGGAGCTGGGAGTTCTAAGGTGGCACCAGTATCTCCTGTCACAGTCATGATTATACAGTCCATAGACCCTAAACTGTGTTTTTTCCTTAAGTCATATAGTTATAAAATAAAAAAGGAATTCAGTGAGTGGACCTGGCTTGAGGAGTTATGATTTCCATTACCTGAAAACTAGTGGGTTAAAATGTCTTTCATTATTTTTAAAAATGAAAATTATTTGAAATCAAAATGATTCCTAACCTACACTGGTCATTTATTGTTGTACTTTGTTTTTTTTTGTTGTTGTTGTTTTTTTAGCACCTAATATATACATGAGTACATGGATCTATGCAGATATAGCAGTGAGATAAGAATACACAGAAAAAAATGTTGAAAAAGATCAGTTCGTTGGCTGATATTTTGCTTGAGTGGAACATACAAAGGACTTTTTAAGTATGTGCTGGTCTATCTCACTACAAGCCTAAAGACACCACATACTGAGTTACTCGTTCTTTTATAATCCAAAGTCAAGCTACTGTAGTGCACCAATAGATTTTTTTAGGTTCATATTAAATAATGAATTTTCACAGTACATGCCATAAAGTGAATTGGCAGGTTTTGTGAGTGATTGGACTGTAAATGTGAAATGAGACTCACTTCGTCACAGTTTCACTTCTTCCCACCAACTGTTCAGATGCCTCAGGTGCCAGAAAGGATTAGAAAACCCTGTGAGAAGGGATGGCAGTTCTGCTGAGGATGGGGAAAATGCAACACTATTTTTTTCTGCTTTTAACTGAACATGGTGAGCACAGTATGAATCTTTACATTTTACAGTCTTAACCTGGGCCATAAGATGATTCTATTACAATGCATCACTTACCTTTACGTTTATAATCAGGGCTAATGCTATAAAGTTACATCCTGCAGGTATGTAATCCTATTTTCAAGTGTTGCTTTTTGTTATACTTTGAGATATGAAACATAACCAAGTAGTACACAGTGACAGAAAAGAATTTAAAGTGGTGGTATAACTTTAAAATTACTTTTTTCTTGACTCTTTGATACTGGTACAATTTTGCAATAATACATCCATGTTTTAAAAACCCCTCCCTTCATCAGCTATAAACTCATTTTAAGTTCCCAAAGGCATTGCAGGGAGCGCTGTCATTAAGTGGAGGTGCCCAGCAGGAGAGAGCTGACTGTGGCTCTGAACCACCTAATCCTGGGACATGGCAGGGTTGCTGTGCTCTGGTTAATAAAGGAACTGCCACTGCCTTTATTAGGGCTCCATTTCACCCCCAAAGTTTGTTTCCTTAACAAAGTTTTGTTGTGCTGAAGAAACTCGGAGCGAACCATCCTTTGTCATAAACTGATCGGCTCCAGGCAGAGTTCCCTGTGCAGGTAATTCTCTGTGCACTGTAAATTTTTGAAGGTGAGAGAAGTTGTGCAGGGAATTGGTGGATTAGCTATAGGCTGTTTAATCTGGATTCCTAGCCTGAACAGGACTGATAAAATGCCTAAACCCAGGAGAGCAACTTTTCACCCTTAGGAGAAAGTGTAGGATTAACATTAAAACCATGCAGAACCAAACCACACGAGTCCAGCTCCTTTTCACCACAGCCCCTGGTTCCACCACTGCCCATACAGACTGAGCTTTTCCTGGAGCTTTTGGGGTGTCCTGTGAGTCAGGCCCTGGCTGTGACAGGCTCTTGCCATGGATTTTTGGTGTCTGAGGAGTGGAGCAGAGATGTCAGCCAAGGAAAATCACAGCAGTAAAATGTACCTGGGTGTCTCCAAAGCTGTGGTCATTCTTTGTTCCATTGGGTTGGAGAACCCTTTCCCTCGTTAATAAATCTGGTGCATGCTACGTGTGCCTATACACTCCCTGAATTTTTCACTTCTCTTAGAAACAGTGGATAATGTTTTTACACCAAGAGATTTGTTTGATGTCTTGTTACCTGTGCAAGTTAGAAGTTACTCAGCAGCTCAGGTACAAGGCATGGCAAAAAAAAAAAAAAAAAAAATCCACTGTTTCTTCAGATAAAGATATTTGCCTTGAGAGAAAACAGTAGGAAGTATGATGTATTCTCTGCATGTTTTTCACATATTAATATTTATTTTTTGTTCTAAAATAACACTGCATGGAACATCATCCCGAGTGAGGTTCTCTTACTCTCTTTTGTGAGAACCATTAGAACTCACCCCAGAATGCTGTCATCCTCCTTGGCTAATTACCAGACAAAGCACTGATTAAGATTAAACTCAAACAAATAGATTTTTGCATTGTCTGAAGTACATAGATCAAAAGTTAAAGCAGAGTTCCTTTGAACAAAGAACTAATAATGATTAAGAGCTACCTTTTTTTTTTTTTCTCTTGTACCATTCAATTGATTGTGGGCCTGCCTGGCTTGATGGATTAAAATCAGTAATTTAGAAGCTGACAAAACAATACATTACAGAAAGGATAAGAGTCAACAAAAAATGATACAAATGATCCTGACTGTAACATTTAAAGCTTTTAGAGTGTAACACCTTTGTACTTCTTTCCCCAAAATCTCAGCATTGAAAGCAAATTAATTGGTGTCATGTTTTCTGCTATAGAGAGGGGAGCCTAAACCATTTCAAGGATTTAAGAATAGGAAATAAGAAGGAAAAAGGTTGGACTTGACGATCTCAGAGGTCTTTTCCAATCCAGCTAATTCTGTGAAAAGAGAAAAAGTGTGAATGTTAGGGTAGAGAAGAGAGATCAATGATGAACTGTGAAATCCTGCATTGTTTTCTGGGTGTTAAAAAGGGGTTACCAGGCTGTACTTTGGCTATTCTATGACCTTTCCCCATAACTTTAGTGATGCCACTGATATCACTTTTAAAGTGTTATATGATTTTCTAAAGGAACAAGGAAGTTAATACTCAGTTTACAGAGGTGCCATCCTGCTGCTTCTGTTCATGAAAGACTGTCTGGGGGACAGAGGGGGCGTGATGCAAAAAGGTGGCAGAAATGGTCCAAACAATAATTTCCCAAAGTTGCTGTGGCAGCAGCAATCTGAAAGGCTGTGAGTAGAGCCAACATGGAAGAAAAAAACCTTAATTATAAAGCGGTGTAATGAAACAGGAATTTAAGTTCTCCAGATAGATGTGAAGTGCTAGAGCTTAGAAACGTTACATAGAAAAAAATCTGCAAGATTTTGCATGAGGTCAAGATGATGAATTTATGAGAGGTTGAAAAAGGAGGGCCTGGAAGCTGATGGGCAGTAGGACAAAGTTCTGCTTTCAACTTGAAGCCATTGTTAGTTATCTATGAGGAGGTTTGACAGAGACAGAATTTAATTCCAAGTGTCTGCGTTAGAGAGCTGACCTCATGAGTCATATGAAAATGTCTTAGGAGGTGGTAAATGGCCAAATATAAGATGTGTATGAAAAATAGTGAAAAAGCAAGGACAGGCACCTCTTGGAGCCCCTGGAAAAAAGCTGATGGCAGACAAGAAGCTGACAGAGATAATGAGAGGACAATTACAGCTGGAATTATTATCAGCTCTCTGGCTGACAGCACAGAAGGAGGGCTGGAGATTGGGTGAGCATCTGCATGAAGAGTTGGCTTTCAGCTCTGGCTTACAAAACATTCATTAGAGGGCTTTGTCAACCACATTTCCTTAAACCAGATGGATTTCTTGGGAGAGCAGGCTGGGAGCTGTCACAGGAAAACTCCTGGGTGTGATTGTGAACTCTGCATGCAGCAAGTTTAGAGAGGTGATTTTACACAGGAATGCCAGAGAACTGTAGAACCAGAGGGGAGAGTGTGGTTATGGAAGAGTGTCAAGGAAGGCAAGTGGTGTCAGAAAGGGAAGGATAATCTTACATGAAGCAGCAGAGGCCTTCGGGATTCTGAGGACAGAAAGGGTTTTGTTGAAACAAAAGATAGGGGATGGGGTCATTTGAACCAAGGAACTAACCCATGGTTTCAAAGCCTGGCTGGTGCCTCTGGGAGCTGCAAAGACTGAGGAGTTTGGAGTGAAGTCTCTGCTGCTCCCCATGCACAGGGGTGCACTGACTGGGATGAGTGTTCCTACTCTCTCCTTGTGGAAGAAAGCCAGGATTTCTACAAACAAAAACAGTCTGAGCTGTTTTTCAAAAAGATGCTAAATGGGCAGCATGTTCTCCATTTTTATAATGAAATATATGTTAGAATGTATTTATAATGAAATACACTGTTAGAATAAACATAAATAGTAGCACAAAGCCTCTTCTCTTTAGGAGTTAGTAATGGAACTTTCTTAACTTCATGCTTTCTTGTTTTAAGGAGAAAACTATCTGTTTACCTAATGAGGTATTCTAGTGTTGTAGGTTTGTATATAATGCTAATCTTATTCTTCTAGTTTTCCTTAATTTGCTTTTAATAATACTTACAAAGTAGAATAATCTGTAGGTGCTACCAAATCTGAGCCTTCAGGCTATTGCAATCGCAGTTAGAATGTAATTATTGTAAAGAGCCAAGTTCTTGTTATGCCTGATTATAGCTGAAAGAGAAGATAATTGAAACAAAATCAAGAGTTTGCAGAAAACTCCTTCATTTCTCCATATTTTTGCTATTTTTACCATGTGTCACTTTAGTGTTTTGCAATGTTTATTCTTTATTATTTACTTGTTCTTCTAACTAACTGTTAAATTTCCTGACCACTTCTCTTAGTTTGAGATAGAATTGCTTTTGTTGCCTCTCTGCTGCCCTACTGGAATAGTTATGCACAGTAATGACTTAAAGTTGATAATGGCTGAAACTTCATGTTTTATGACTTACTTTTGCCTTTTTATATAGTTCTAAGGCAATTTTTAAGGAATAAGAGTTCTTGTTTATGAGAAATGTTCAGACCACAGGTAACATAATAAAATAAAATAAATGGTGAAGTGAAATACTCCAAAGGCAGATCTCTTTGAGTCCGTGTTTGGGTTAGTTCCTTTTGCTTGTGTGTTGGATATGTTTTTAGTATGAAACACCTTAATAAGCCTATTAGAGATGCCACATGTAGGTTTTGCAACAGGATGTTACAAATTCTGAATCTGTACTTGTGTCAAAGGGAAGACTCGAGAATTCAATGGGAAAGAAATCTATCAGGAAATTGCAAACAAACACAAAAAATGTCCCAAGAAATTTCAAACCCACAAACTGCCGCCAGTGGGAGAGTGCTCAGGGAAATGCTTATTCTTCCTCTGCCCTCCTACAAATGAGGGGATCTAAAATTAGGAACAGTTCAGAGGGTGGAAATGTGAGAGCAGCAGTTTCCTTCAAATGGAGGCGTTCTCTCAGTCAGTCCTCCTGTAATTATGAAATGGCTACCTGGGGGAAAAAAAAAACAGATGGAATGAAGCTGTTGTCCTCAAAGTAATATTTAAAAAAAAACCCTCAGACTAATTATTTTTGATCTGGAGCTACCTGCCTTTGTTATTTACCTGCCCAGCCTACAATGACAGCTCTAGGAATTAGTGGTAAGCTAATTATTGTCATTAAGCAGGTGTACCCAGTGTGGGTTTTCTTGTGTTGGATTTTTTGTTGTTGTTGTTGCTGTTTCCAAATCTCTGTGACATCCAGAAGTAAATGCAAAAGAGCAGACAACAATTAGGCACACCAAGAAAAATGTCCCCCCAAAAAAGATATTTGGAATAATTATCTGTTTTGCAGTACCAAGTCAGCAGTTTTTGCAAACTTTAAAATAAGATTATAAAAGATGAAACAGGAAAGCTGATTTCATCTTTTAAGAAAGATGTATGCAATTTTAAACTGTACTCTTTCCCCAGGGGGACTTTGGAAATATTCCTAATGAATTAAAGTATAATAAAAGTATTTGCCTGGGTGATAATGTGTTTTTCCTAATAATTTCTTAATTTCTAGTGTGCTTAATTGTAGTTCTCAGGGGTGTGAGGTTAAGGCAGTATGTTTCCATGTTGAAAGTATGATGCACTGTATTCCTTTTTTCAGCAGGTGTTTTTTTTGTTGTTGTTGTTTTTGTTTATTTTTTTTAAGAGATATTTGTCTTTCCTACAAACTTTTGAGTAAATCAGAAAGTTCCTGCCTAATCCGATGGGACAGTAAAGAGCATTTATGAAAGTCATGTCTGTGAAATTCTCTGTTTATTGGAGATGAATGGGGAGTAGACCCCTTTCAAACAGTGATTCCCCCCCCCCAAAAAAAAAAATCTCAGCAGGGATTTTCAGTGGCTGAGAAAGTGAGGCACCAGGTGAATCAAGAAGGTGGCTGAGTCCCTGATGAGGTTGTGGAGCTGAAAGATAAAAGTCATCTGGTTAAACGTGTCCTGAAAAGGCAAAGGTACAAAGTCCAAAATGAATTTTTGGGAACTGGCTCTATGTTAATGAAAGAGTCACCAGTATAAGTGGCAATGGTTTGGGCTTACCTTTCCAGTAAGAAGACAAGATTCCACTCAGGATAACCTCGTAAATTTGAAGGGTTGTTGGTTATAGAAGGAGTGGTTGTGTTTTCTCCAGATTTTTAATGCTGAGCATGTAATTGATGTTACCAATTTCAGCTAGAAAATACCTTGAGTCAAAGAGAGAAAATACATTGCAAAAGAATGCAAACCCCTTAAAACACTTGAAGTGTTTTGTTTTTTTCTTTGTTGTTTTCTTTGTTTTGACCAGTGTTTCTGCAGTACAGAATGATGTCCTCATGGTACCTTTAACCTTTTTTGTTTACCCCCAGAGCTGAAAATATTCCTGTAGGTACTGCAGTTTTTTTAACCATAATTTATTACAGGTCTACTGAGAACCTCTGAAATAACACTGTTTTTCCCACTCCATTAGGACAAAAAAGCAATCGCTCTCATCCCTAAACCTTAAAATAGAAATGAAACATAATATAGAAATGAAGAAATAAAGGGTGTGGACCTTTAAAATCTTAAATACATGAAACCATGGAAACATTAGGAGCAGGAGTGAAATGTAGGAAGTAAAATCTTTAGGAATTCCAGTTCATGAGTGCATCCAGCTTCTGAAACATCACTGGGTGCTGCTGGGTCTGCCTGGGTTTTTGCACAGCTTCATCCTCTCCTCTCCCTCCCCTGCCTGCAGCTGCCCTCGTGTGCTCCAGCCTCCCCAGGGTCTGAACAAACCCCAGCACAGAGCTTCTCCTCGTGCTGCCACACAACAAGAGCTCAAACTGACAACAGGACATCACTGAAATTACAGTTTGCTAATCTGGAAGCTATAAATTGTATCTGTTATGAAATGGACAAAACCACTTTCTAATTAGTCCACTGCTTAAAAAATTAAATACATATAATAGTATATGGAATTTTTGTTTGTCTGCTAGATTGGTTTTGCAGTTGCAGCAAAATAATCCAATTAAGCCTTAGAATTTACTTTTTTTTCTTCCCTTCCCAAGTTAGCCTACCACATTAATAATCCGTGTGTGTACCAATTTTATTCCTCATTTCTGTACAAATAGAATTTTAATTGCAAATGACACGTTGTTTGGTGCACATATTGATAGCTTCCCAGTGTGTTACATGCTTGGGATTTATGAAGCCTTTAATATGATTTCTTGTTGACACTTCTAAGTCCTCAGTTTCACAGTTACATGTTAGGGACCTGGTTGATATATTTGCTTATAAATATATAATGTAACGGTATATCCTTAAAAAATGAAACATAGGCTAATTTTAGAGCTCTGTTTATTATATCCCCTTTATAAAACTATAAATGGATGGTTTCATCCATTCATGAGAATAAAACCAAATCCTGGCCAAATTCAGCTCTAATCAGTAAGAGGAGGATGTGTAAGTTAGGAGGCAGGAGGGAAGATGTCAGTGAAAGATGTTTGAAGTCCACCTGTGACAGTGAGAACCCTCGTCAGCGTTTCCCTCCAGTCCCAGTTTCCCTGTGTGCAGTGAGGCACGGGGGGCACTGGGCAGGTGGAAGGCTGGGGTTTGTTTGCTGCAGTTGTGTGTGCAGGGATGGAGCTGGGCAGTTGTGTGTGCAGGGATGGAGCTGGGCAGTTGTGTGTGCAGGGATGGGGATGGAGCTGGGCAGTTGTGTGTGCAGGGATGGGGATGGGGCTGGGCAGTTGTGTGTGCAGGGATGGGGATGGGGCTGGGCAGTTGTGTGTGCAGGGATGGGGCTGGGCAGTTGTGTGTGCAGGGGATGGGGATGGGCAGTTGTGTGTGCAGGGATGGGGATGGGGCTGGGCAGGGATGGGGCTGGGCAGGGATGGGGCTGGGCAGTTGTGTGTGCAGGGATGGGGATGGGGCTGGGCAGTTGTGTGTGCAGGGATGGGGATGGGGCTGGGCAGGGATGGGGCTGGGCAGGGATGGAGCTGGGCAGTTGTGTGTGCAGGGATGGGGATGGGGCTGGGCAGTTGTGTGTGCAGGGATGGGGATGGGGCTGGGCAGTTGTGTGTGCAGGGATGGGGCTGGGCAGGGATGGGGCTGGGCAGGGATGGAACTGGGCAGGGATGGGACTGGGCAGTTGTGTGTGCAGGGATGGAGTTGTGCAGGTGTGTGTGCAGGGGATGGAGCTGGGCAGGGGCTGTGCAGTTGTGTGTGCAGGGATGGGGCTGGGCAGGGATGGAACTGGGCAGGGATGGGGCTGGGCAGTTGTGTGTGCAGGGATGGGGATGGGGCTGGGCAGGGATGGGGCTGGGCAGGTGTGTGTGCAGGGATGGGGCTGGGCAGGGATGGGGCTGGGCAGGTGTGTGTGCAGGGATGGGGCTGGGCAGGTGTGTGTGCAGGGATGGAGTTGTGCAGGTGTGTGTGCAGGGATGGAGTTGTGCAGGTGTGTGTGCAGGGATGGAGCTGGGCAGGGGCTGTGCAGTTGTGTGTGCAGTGGGTGCTGCATTCAATGTTTCCCATTCCCATCCTGTTCCTGTGGGTTTGGCTGCAGCCCAGAGCTGTGGAAGTGCCATAAATCCGCAGCAGGTGCCCCGTGGCTGCCGTGGGCTTGCAGGAATGCCTGGGAATGCTGGCAGAGCAAAGCTGCCTCTTCCCAGCAAACCTCCCAGGGACTAAATTAATGGATCTCATATTGTATTGATTGTGGCCAATAAGTGCCTAAATGATTTGATGCAAGGCAGAGGGATTATGAAGGGAAGAGGGAAGAGGCAGCTTGAAAGAAATATGCGGTTTAATTACAGGATGAATTTCGCCAATCTACCTCCCCCTAGGAATTTAACAAATAGGCCTAAGTGCACTTAGCTGTTCTTGACATCTGTTGAAATGATATCTGCCCATGATGAGGGAATCATGGGAATTGGTCTGAGGGTATTGTCAGGATCAGTGAGCCACAGGAAACTGCTTCTCTGGCTGCAAAATTAGACGACAGAAAAGCCTGCATTAGCAGTTTTAGGTCAAGCTGTAATGATTACAATTTCCATAACAGAATTCTGCTTTTTGATTTAATGACACGGGTTCTGTCTGTAGGAAGATGCTAAGTAAATATTTATTATGGTGTTGAAACATAAGCAATGAAATATACATGTAAACTGGAATCAAAATCAATTCCTGGGGCTGGTGTTGGTGGAAACTTGATCTATGACTTTCAAGAAAAATGTCCAGGTTTATACCTTTTTTTATGATGTGCTATGACATGTTATGAAACTCAGAATCTCTTAGGTAAACAATGGAGAGGGTATAAAACCCAGGGAACACAAAAGCTGGAGCTTCAGCTTAAATTCTCTAGGAAGACAAGCATGGTGAAGAGTGATGTTGTGTATTTGCTCATTTTGATTACATCTATAATTCAGCAGGAAGTGTGTGTTGCTTAATGCTTTCTACTGCATTTTATAGTATTTATACTATACCTCTGTGCCAGAGAACCTGGCAATACCTTTAAAGTCCTCAGAGACATAAGTTTCTTTGCATTATTTGAAAGCTGTGTTTTCTCGTGCTTGGAGCATTTATGTGTATTACCTCATAAATTACTTGTCATTTCCTTTGAAAAAGTAATGAACATGTATTTGAGGAGGTAAAACCAAGTGTGTATGTGTATCCTGTTATCTGAGCTGCCTGTGCCTCTGTGTGCATTCTGACTCTGCCTTTTGCCCATGCAAGAACTAAAAATCCACAAGATGAGGCCCAGGGAGGGGACTGTTTCTTTTGTACATAATGCCTGCAGTGTTCTTTTACTGTGCTTTTTCTACAAAATTTGAAAGCAAAAATATATGATTCATTCATTTTACTGCAAAAGACAAGTAAAGACTTAAGGGTATATGAAATGTTTATTGTTAGGAGTTTTTAGAGATGGAGTAATTGAGGATGGAATTTTAGTTTGTGTAGCCATGCAGCATTTTCCTGGCGATTACTTTGGATTCACATCCATCCAAATCCTTGATGCCCTTCACTGTTTTACTGCAGTGAGGTTAACTGGGCAAACACATCCCAAATGTGGCGAATCACAGCAATGTTAAAATCTTAGTTGGTTTTGTTTTTCTTGTTTTTCATGTTATGTTCCTCAAAACATCAATACGTTTGCATTAGTGATCCACAAAAATACAGACAGCAGCGGAGTGATATGAACAAGTTTTGGATTTCTGCTCTGTTTTTAGAGCCTGCCTGACTCTCTTTGTGATTTGTGTTTCTGTGAGGAGCTGGGCTCAGCCTCTCCTGGTGCTCATGGAGAGTTTTATGAAGCTGAGCTTTTCTGTGGAAGCAAACCTGCAGGGACCTCTGCAGTACCAGCAGGCCCAAGTGTAGCCATCAGTTCTTGGAAAGGGAATTAGTTCAGAAAAGCAGAAGATTCTGTTTGCAAGTCTGACGAGTCTCCAGTAGGCTACACCAATGTCAGAACCTAAATATTTGAGTATCCATTTCACCCAGCAAACTGAGTTACTTGGTGACTGTACAGAAAAAAAAGAAAGCAGCTGATTCCCTCTTGAAAATACAAAGAAACCCCCAAAACTCTAAGAGTGAACCTGAACCTGTAGTTACAAATTAAAATTTTGTTGATAGTCTTTTAGTTGCAAGATTTGTGGTTGCTTTCCAGTAGGCTTTGAAATATGGTATGATGTAAAACCCCAAATATATGAGAAATTAAAAATTATTTGCACATTACACATAATTATTACCTTATTTTTAGAGCTGTCTTTATTTGATCTCTCACTGCCAACTTTTCTGAAACAGAAAAGTTTCTTTCTGTGCTTAACATATATCTTCTGGCAATAAGATTAAATAGAAAGTTAATTTGTTTCCCTTTGCAGCTAAAACACTGAAGTCTTTTAAACAGAAATAAAATATTTTTTTTTCCTCCATAAATACCTAACATATTAAATCTCAATATATTTATAGTTACCGTGTGAGGGTTTATTTTTTTTTCACTTTTACATGAATATGAGCTCTCTGCCATAATGTATCACATCTCAGAGCAACTTCAAAACCTCTGTGATGTCATATGTACTTATCTAGGCTAAAATTCTCTAGGCTAAGTTTGTTCAAATCTTGTACTCATAATTAGGCATCTAAATATAATGGCCTGGTTCTTGAAAGATGTGAGCACTTTTAGGTACAGCGACTTGCTAAGTTTTGCTGTGCTCTGCATTTCTAAATCCAGGCCATATATGTAGGCAACCTAAATATAGATTCATCAGCTAATTTAAGACTTGAACAGACTTCAAGTGATTTGGCATGTTTCTCAGTTCATGTTATTCCTGACAGAGAAAAGCAGTGATTCCTGCAGTGATCCTTGTCTGCCTGGCTCTGATGGCAAAGGGTTGCTCCTTGCATTTCCAAGTGCTTTTGAAAGCTCTGTAGCAGCTCGATGTTGTATTATATTATCCCTGCTTAAGGCACAAGTTCTGTCTTTCATATTCCAAATTTCCTAGGAATGTAATGAAAAATTGTTGAAGTGGAGCTGTTTCAGTGGGGCTGAATTATATATGGACAATGTGAAATGCCTGCTCTCTTCAAAGCCAGAATGTTTAAGGGAATGCACTCCTTGCTTTGAATAAACTCATTTTATATTTAACAGAGTATTTCCACCTGCCAAACAGTGTTTCTTTCCCTTCCTGTGTTGGTGATATTTTCAGGGCTTACAGAAAAGATGGTTCAGGGGTTGTTTTGCTTTTTGAATTGGAAAAAAATTGTAAAGAGTTCAGTTATAAGTGGCTTTTATTCCTAAATTTAGATTCTTCAAGACAAAACAAGGTATTTGAAAATGCAGTATCATTGTCACAAAATCAGTTTAATTGTCACTGCTAATGCCTTGTAGCTCTCACCAGTCCTGGCTTTGGCAACCAGATGAGAGAGAGAGTGGTGAAAACAAACAAACAATTATTCTTCATTTAATGAGGGTATTGTGTATGCAAACCAGTCCAGAAAGTCCAAACTCTAATTTGAATGAATAATTAGCATCCTTTGCTCTTTGTCCAACTTTCAGTTCATTTTCTTATACTTAAATTTGGTGTCTTTTGTTAATTGAGGTTTCTTATAATGGAGATCAGGCTGGGATGTAGAATGGGACTGTAATAGTGAACCAGCATTAACATTGCACTTTCAAGTTTCAGGTTGGTTTAGTTTGGTGATTTTTTTTTTTTGTTTTTTTTTTTTTTTTTTTTTTTTTTTTTGTTTGTTTTTCTGGTTTGCAGTTTGGTTTTTCTCTTTTTTTTTTTTTTTTCTTTTAAACCACATTATTTTTATGGGCTTTAAAAGGTACAGGCATTGATCTGGGTGTGTTCTGTAGCAGAGAAAAGACACATTTACCAAGAATATTCAGAAATATGTTATTGCACTTTTGTGTGTAGTCTGTGTTTTATTAGAAAATGACAGTAACTCTATTCTCCTTTGTAAAGAAAATTTTTAAAAATGGCTAACAGTGTTTGTGACACAGGGTAACAGAAGAATGGTGTTAAGCAAATATTGTGTTGACTGTTTCTCCTAATGCCCCATCATTTCATTCTCCCTCTTTCTGTGAAGGGATTTCCTTGCACACTTCTTCACTCTCTGAAAGAAGTATAAGGCTTAAAAAACAATTAGAGATATTGTGGTGTTAGAAAAATATCAACAATCAAATTAACATACTTCCACATCTCATGAACCTGCTGTCAGTCTAAACAAGGAATGAAAATTCTTGCACTGGTGTGAAATCTCTGCAATTCCTTGGAAGCTCAGTTTTCTCAGCACTCAGCTTTCAGACTGGCTGCTGCTGAGCCAAGTCAAGAGTGTGATTTTTTTTTTATTATTTTTTTAAGAAAATTCTTTCTAGTGATGAATTTGGTTGCTTTTTGCCCCCCTCTTTATTTCATGTGATGTGAGTCATTCAGGAACACTTTGTGGTTTAGGCAGCAAGGTAGGAGCAGGAGTATCTAAAGCAAAAAAAAAAAACAAAAACAAAAAAACCCAAGAAAATGTGTAGCCAGAATGACAAATCCTTAGGCACAGCTATAAAACATACAGATCAGTAGCACAGAGCCATAAGAATATATTGACTGTGGCTCAAACTCATCAGCAGATTGATCAATCCAGCTGACTTGCATTAATTGTGAAATAGAAGGAACGCCGTGATCAATGATAGGCATGAAAGTGCAGCGGTAATGATGCCACATCCAGCTAATCCAATAATGGAGAACCTGATGGATAGCATATTGGAATTCCACTGCTCGGGCCCCTGTCACAATAAAGAATATCCTGCAATTATGGGGAAAAATCGAGCAGGCAGCAGTGGAGGCAGCCCAGTCGGGCAGTGCCGCAGTCGTTTTCCTGATTAAACACCACGTTAAGTGGCACTCAAACACTGCAGCTCGCCTGGGCTGTAAAGGGAAATCCTGAAATTCGTGTGAAACCGTGGATTTTAATCAAAGCAGACTGTGAGTATTAACATGTGTGCAAGATCTCTGTGGGCATTTCAGCGTTGGTCACTGGTCTCTCACTGTTGGCCACGAGGAGAAAGGACCATTGCTGAGTTGTGAGCCACCAGCTGCCTGTGCTGCAGATCAGTTTGGTTTTAAAAAGGCTTAAAGACCTGATGGGAAAAATAATGCTGCTGACAGAGCCATGGAGAATTCAAATTTAGTTAACTTCTGCCCATGTTTGCCCATGGTTACTGCTTTCAGTCTAGTCAGTGTTAGGTGTTGATTGGAAGAAGAATAGAGTTTTAGTAATATAAATAGAGCTAAGACCTGTGGCAAGAGTTTAGATTCACTTTATTATACAACCAACCTGAGTCCTCTCCAAAACACAGCATCTGTCACATGGAGAACAAAGTCTTTCAGTCCTTATTAAAGTATTGACTTTTCTACTACTACTTTTATACTGATACTTAATTCTTATCATACAGTTTATCTCTACGAGCTTGCTCTCTGTCATTTTGACTCGACTTTGCTGTTGGCTTGACTTTTTAACACCCAGCTTTGTGTGGAGGATGCCAGGAGGCTGCAGGGTCCATGCAGGAGCCCCTTGGCTGGAGCTGTTTAAGGAAGGTGTGTCCTGCTCTCCTGCATCTCCCTGGGGCACTGGGTTCTTCCTGCTGTGCTTGGAAAGGACCACTGGGAGCTGCAGAGGAGCCAGGACTGGTTTTTTTCACCTTTGCCCTTGTCAGCAGTATTTCTCAGTTATTTGGTTCTGTTGAGGGGGATAAACGCCTGACCTTGGAGCTGCTCAGCATTCAGGGTGTCCCAGGGCTGTTTCTGGGGGCTTGAGCAATCACGGGGGGAAGTGGATGGCTGCCTCACCACTGAGAAAGCACCTGAACCCATCTGTGGATCGCTCTGCTTTGCTTTCTGGAAATCATTGACAGCTTTACTTCCAGTTCTGGATGGGGATTTTTATTTTTCAGCTGTAGAAGTTTGCCACTTTTCAGATAAAAGTGTTTGTGCATAAATTGGACTGAGGTTTTGACACTTTACAGGTCTTGAAACTCTCCAGTAAAATCTGTCTCTAGTTCTATGAGCAAATGTAGGGGGCTTTTCCTGAATAAAATCACTTTGCTGCTCTTGCTTTCTTCCCTTAAAGAAGTTGTTGAGGCAGAAAAGTGTGGGGACAATTATTTAAGCAAATAGCAAACAAACTAAAGTATTCCTGTTCAGGTGTGCTGGTAACAATTGTTATGACAGACTAGGAGCTCTGCATGCCTTGCTGAAGCCTCTGTGACTCTGGAGCATCCATCTGGGCTTGTGTGAGCAGGAATTGTCCAGCCATCTCAGCCTAATGCCCTGCTGTAGAGAAGCCAGGACTCCAAGGCTGCAGCTCACATCTTCTGTTTCCCTTTTAGTGCAGTGTAATTCTCTTAGTGTTGTGGGGAAATGATCAGCCAGTGTTTGTATGGGGATTTTCTTCTTCCTTCCTAACGCTGATTATACCTGTAGGGACTGAAGGGACAAAAGAAACAAGACTCCTTCCATGGTTACAATATGAATGTAGGGTTGAAATTAAGGACATAATTTATCCTAAGGGTTCCAAGTATCCTAAAGTGTTTGTTTTCAACAGAAGAAATTAATTAAACACTAGATTAATAAGTGATCAATAAGTCCTGAAATGGTTTTCAGGCTGCTTAAGTGAGCTGATGACAGACTGTATCTTCCTGTTGCTTTGCAAGTAGAAAATAGAATTCACTTTTTCAGGGGTTTTTCTTTTAAAAATACTGCAGTGTAACCAAAATATAAATTGACCAAGTTGTGAGTGTAATACCACCAACCTGGGTGTTAACAGCATCTCTTTCTGTGAGGAATGGCCTGGTACCGTGTGTGTTTTCTAAACCTATTTTTGCTCGTGTGAAGTGTTCACAGTTCATTTTACACCTCCCATCATAGGAGTAATAATAAAGAGAAAGTGAATTCAGACTGTGATGGTAGCTAATTACTGTGGAACAAACCCTTGCCTTCTCCGAGACTTTGTTCATTTTTTTTTTTTTTTTGGCCCCTAGGGAGTAATTTTAATACATGAAAACTGTATTCAAGTTATGTTTCAGCAGTAAATGAGATCTACTTATTTCTTTCCAGAACAATTAATTTCAAGCCAGCCTATGTTAAAGAAAGTACTGAGCAGTGTGTTTTATAATTGCTGGAGAGCTGTACATGCAATATTGGAATAGAAATATTGGGTTTCTTTTCAAGTTTTGAATAATCCCAGTAGACTTGCAAGCTGCTATGAATAATTCTATGAAGTCTAAGTGAAAGACTTCAGATATTTTCCTCTTCTCTTTGTGATTACTGCAGTTATTTGAGGAAAAAAGGCGAAACACCTCAATATTATGGAAAATGAAGACACTTTAAGACTGAAGTAGTAATGGATAGCCTGAAGGTATTGGTTGAAACTGACTCCAGCAGTGTTTTTTTTAATACATTTTTTTCCTCTCAAATAAGTTGTTAGATGCTACCAGTCATCTGTGAAGTTGCACCATGTTATCTTCATAACAGAGGAACTTCTGTAAACACTTAACTTGGCTGCCAGCATTTAGCATCATTTCCTAGGCGTGTATAAATCCTCACAGACATTCCTGAACAGAGACAGCACAAGCAGGAATGGCTGTCAGAGGATTAGACTGGAGAAAGGAATTGTTCCCTGGCAGGGGGGGCAGGGCTGGCACAGGGTGCCCAGAGCAGCTGGGGCTGCCCCTGGATCCCTGGCAGTGCCCAAGTGTCCAAGGTTGGACATTGGGGCTGGGAGCAGCCTGGAATGGTGGGAGGTGTCCCTGCCCATGGCAGGAGGGTGGGACCAGCTGATCTTTGAGGTCCCTTCCAACCCAAACTATTCTGTGATTATCTGTGATACCTACAATGAAGTATATTATGGCCTCTGTCATAGACTTTTTTTTTTGGTAGGGTTTTATTTTTTTTTTCCTTATTTTTCATTTTTCATCTATCGCTAAAATTTAGTGCATGGCACATAGAACTGGGAAGGTGAGACCTATGCTTCTTCCATGGGAATCTGGTTGTTCATGGAACTGCACTGACAAGGTGCTGCAGCCTCTGCTTGCTTTGCACAGTGTCATTGCCTTTGCTGATTTCTATTTGTGCTCTTGAACTAAAACTTGTAATGCAGATGATGACCCTGGAAGGTCTTACGAACTTGCAAGTGCTGGAAAAAGGTGTTAATGCTTTTCCCCAGGAAAAGAGAGTGGGATTTTAGTCTCCTCCAAAGGATTGTTTCATCTATAATTAGCAGAAGCAAGATCATACAAATACAGAAATCGGTGAGCTAATTGCAGTAGTCTAGCAATGAGGGACTCTACTGGGAACAATTAACATGATCTAGATATTAAAGGAAAGCAGAATGTTCCCTCTTTTTTCCCCTCCTATGATTTGCCACATTTGTTTCTTAAATACAGACTCTTGTAAGGTAAAAAAAGAAAGGGTTGTGTTTTACTTATTTATTTAAAAAAAAATATTTACAGAGCAATAAAAGTCATCATGATGATCTTCAGTTCTGCTGGAGCCCTGCATGTTTCTTTTAGAGCTGAGGCCAAGTGTCAGGTACAGCTGGGTACCACTGGGAAGGGTTGGTGACTGGTGGTCCAAGTTGTTTTGGTATTTAACAGCAGAATTGCTTTCGTGTTGAAATAGGCCCTGATTCTTAAGCTCAGTACAGTCTGGTGCATATCTGTGCACTGTTTATTTGTATTGTGGGATGCCCTTAGACATAAATGTAGATGGTTAAGATATCCTTTTTTCCCACGGGTATTGTGCATGATAATACCATATTACGACATACATGTGCCTATATTTTACTGGCAGTCACAGGGGAAGAATATCAGCTTTTTGAAACCTGTAAACACTGGGAAATCATTTAAAGCTTGCCAGCGATAATGCATCAATATTTGAAGTGTTCTGTGCTCTTTTTCCCATCTCATTGAAGCCGTGCATGTGGCATTTCTCAGCTGAGGGCAGGGAAGGGGGCTGGCATGAGCTGCTGTGGGTTTGGTGCAGCAGGAGTCCAGCTCTGAATGCTCTGGAATGTGTGAGCAGGGAGCAAGGACAAAGCTTCAGGCACTCGGTGCTGGGCTGAAATTCACTCCAGCTCTGCTAGAACACAGTGCTTGATGTCCACCTAAAAGCAGTTTAGTTCTTTATGGGAGTGACAGGGTGCCAGCGGTCCATTCAGGAGAATATTTGCTGTTTTTAGGAAGATTTAATCTGTGCTATGTGGGGTTGTTCAGCTTGGTAAGAGCTGGAGTACCAAGGCTCAGCGGGAAGGGGAATTTCTCACCTGTCCAGCAATCACTATTCATGTGTTCCTCCTTGCCCCTGAACAATAGAGGAAAAATGGGTTTTGAAACCTGGTTATTGAGCACTACAAGGAGTAAAATGCAGTGGAAATGGACTGCAGTATTCTTTTTCATTTTTAGAAAATAATTCCAGACATCAGAGAGGGATTTTATATAACCTGGTAACGAAGAATAGTTCTTCTCTTGTTCTCTAGGCCCCAGGCATTCCACATTACTGAAGCTGGAACATGACACGTACAACAAGGATGTATGAATTTATTTTTTTCCTAATACCTAGATAGCTGCTGAACTTATTTTCTTCTCAAAAAGAAGTGATTATAGACATATTTCTTATATAATTAGTTCAGAACTATCAAATAAAACCAGAAGTGACTCGTCTTCCTTCCCCACTCTCCCTGTGAAATGCCAAGTTTGTCTTGTTTCTCATGGAGATGGATATTTAGGTAATGATAGCAAAGCATTTAAAATGTAGACAAACTCCTTCCTTGTCTTTTTTTTTTTTTTTTTTTTTCCACTCAATTCATTTTCTATCATAATCCCTATGGCCTTGGATATCAGTCCTTTCCTACAACCCTGTCCCCCACTTTGCTTTTGCTATTGACTTACTTTGAAAAAAAAATATTTTCCCCTTTTTCCATCTTTCTGGGTAGATTTGGTTTGGGGTTTTGGGGTTTTTTGTGTGTGTGTGTTTTCAGTTTCTTTTTTCGTGAAGACAGATGGTGGCAACACTGTTCTTTGTAAAGCAAAAGGAAAACAGCTGGTGAGGTGCAAGGCAAGGCCAGCACTCCATGGCTGTTTCCAGTGTTTCAAAGTCTCCCTTGGCTTTCCAAAGGACTGGTAAATAAACTAAGCACACAGGTATCTCCCCTCTGTTACACTAAAAAATGAATTATAAAAAATCACAAATATACTCAATTTAGAGTATAGATAATATAAGGATATAGTACAGATGCAGTACCTTTCCTTCTTGGCTTCCATATTTAAATCCATACTTGACTTGGGGGAAAATTTGTTGTAGTCTAATAACTATAAAATACAAAGAGGAAATAAAATCAATGTTGGCCCCAGCCTTAGAATGCAAACCACACACACACACTCTAAGATATGGTCAAATAATGCTTACTCAGGAGATTCAGCTCCAGGAATTGAGCAGCATTGAGAAGCACTACAAAATATGCAGGAAAAGAAAAAAAAATCTGTTTAATAGATGCTCACAGATTTTTGTTATCATGACATCAAGGTATTTGTTTATTCTCTTTAGGTAAAAAAAAAAACAAAACAAAAACAAACCTCATTATTGGTATCTATCAGACTTGGACAGGTGAAAGTTGCTTGGCTTTTTTTCCCCCTTCTCTGCAGTGTTGTTAGTCCCAAGTCTCCTAAATGTACACGTATGAATTGCAGTGTTTCAGGAATCAAATTAAAGGCTTTGGAGGGGTGGAACAAAACAAACCCCCCCCCCAAAAAAAACCAAAAAATCAAGACATCACCATTATGTATTTTAAGTCTAGCTCTACTTAGTAAAGAATGCTGTGCAGTCATTTTAATGAATTATTGCTCCTGCCTAGCATGGACAGCATGCACTGAGCAGGAAGTGTGGCTCTCTTGCCAGTCTGCATCTGGAACTTGTCACTGCTGCACACTTGCCAAGGGTAGAGTCTACAATGAGGTTTCCCATTTTTACAGAAGGGCTTTATCTTCAACAACCAGACAGAGGTACAGTGAGAGCTCACACTGGGGAAAAGGGAAAGAAAAGAAAAAAAAAAAGGGGGGGAAGCATCCAATTTTGTGGAAAAGCTGATAATGTAGAACAGATTTTTGTCTTTATTTAGAATGGAAGTAGATTTTTTTTAAATTACGCTTTTGAAAACGGAGCTTTATTTAAAGAGCTTTACTGTGTGGATGCTGTAGAGCCACAGAATCTCTGACTCAGGGTCTCCAGCTCTCCCACTGGCCATTGGCAATTGACTGCTGCAGGTTCTGGCAACCTGAGTCAGGTGCTTGGGTTGCCTGGAAGACTCAGATCCCTAAAAAAACCCATCAGAGCAGCAGCTCAGCAGCTGAGGGAGAAGGGAATGAGCCCAAAAATCCTACTGGGGCATTACTGAGCAGAACATCTCAGCAGAACTTGCCACTGGTTTTGATCTGGCACATCTGACGACCAGCTGTCCCTGTCACAGGGTTTGTCCCCAGCTCTGGGTATGGAAGGACACCTTTCCAGCTGCCTCTTCGGTCACTTAAATGAGATTTTGCTGTCCCTGGACCTGCGTGAAGCTCTTGCTGCTCAGTTTGTCAGTGCTGCTTGATGTGAGGATGCTGCAGCTCCTCCCCTCCTGTGCTGGACACTTGCTTGTTGTTTCCACACTTCCAGGACTGTCCCATGGCCTTCCTAAACTTCCAAACTTCAGAGGCCTTTATGCCATGCAGCAGATGCAAGATAAAGGCTGTCTTTTCTCTACTGGTGCTCAGTTTCTGCAGGATTTATTTATGCAAGGGTGGGTGTTAAATATCAGAAATGCCATAGTTTAGACTTATTTTTCTGTGATGGGTATTCCACTGTAGCTGAGCCCAGGTCATCATTCTTAAGCAAAAGTATATTTTAGCAATGGAAATTGATTGTTATTTGTAAATGTGTGTGCCTGCTTGAGACACATCAGGAATTTTCACCTAAGTAATGAGACACCCCTGTCTCAGAATATGCATGCTGAGATGTAAGAGGCCTGAATTCCAGTCTCTAGACACAGTTAAAAATCAAAACAATTGCTGTGATATACTGAAAAAACAGACAAGTAACCTCATGCAGAGCAGCATTCCCTACCCTTTTAATTGCTGCTTATCCTGTCTCAGTAAGTGAGGTAATTGATGTTTTACTCTCAGAATTGATCTCTGTGTTTCAGGTAGTTAGCAGACTAGAATGGCTTCTGCATCATAGCACTAAAAATCGTTTTGTCTCATAAACTAATCCCAGGCTCAAAATTGTGGCACACCTGAAGGCTCCCTAACTTCAAAATAATGAGTTTGTTTGGATCTTAAGTCCACTGGGCCAGATTGTGATTAATCTGAATAACCACATGGAACATGCTGCTCTTTGCAATCCTCCTGTTCACAGCTCCCCCTGAGAGCCTCCTACATCAGAGCTTTGAGGAGCCCCAAATGATTTCTGCTGGTGCTTTGTTCATCCCTGTTTGAGTGAGAGGAGTTGTTTGGGGTCACAGCAAGCTGGCTGAACAGGGGGTGGGTTTCAGTTTGAACAGCTTGACCCAACACCTCTCAGGCAATGTGCATGGTCCTGCAGGAGTGGGACTCACCTCAGGGCTTGGCTTCACTTTGCTCCTTCACATATGCTAATACAGCATTTCTGGGAGAAAAAGGGAGGACAGAAATATTATTAATATTAATATTATTAATATGCAGGTCAAAATACCTGGTGTAGTATCACACGTTTATCTCATTGCAAAATTGAGTGTAGGAAGTTCTAGAAATTCAGGAATTTCTAGAACAGGATAGAATTGTTCCAAACCTTGGAAATCAAACAAATGAAAAGCAGAGAGTAAATGACACCTTGCTTGAGGCTACAGCTGTGGTGTATTGAACACACAGGCTGGGGCACCGCTCTGGGAGTGTTACCTGCATGCAAATGAAAGTGAAATGTTCCTTCTGAACAGTGTGTGCAGTTATTATATTGATCATGTATATTGTTGTGTGATGCTGGAATGAGTCATTAATATCGTGGTTTGGTTTGTTCCCTCCTATAATGGAAACACACAGACACACACGGAGGTAGAAGAGATGCTTCTCTCTCCCCTGCTCCATCTCTATTGTATGTAGAGCTGTAGATAAATGTGAAAAACTTGTAGATGGAATTCTTTGTCATTGATGACTTTCAATCTGGGCCAAGGTGTGGCAGAAAAGTGAAGATATGTATAGTTATGGGAAGAAGAGAGGCTATATTTATTGCAAAAAGAGGTGATGTTTAGATCTTTCATATTTCTATAGTAAAAGATTTCTCTCTGCCTTCTCAAGGGACAGAGTTTCAGGTCACAGTTTACCTCACCTCGTCATAGCTCAGCACAGAGTTTTGTAGAGGTGTTGGGAGCAGCACTTTCATGCATGAGGACAGCATGCAACGTGCCATTGCAATTATTTCAAAAGGTATAGACACAATACAGTTTTGTAGCTACAGTTTCAAGCTTGTTATCCTGGAGGTCATTGAAGAACGTGACATTTCGTTTGCAAAATGAGCCTGGCTGTGCATGCAGGTGCACACACATACACAAGTTTTAAATATTTCCCTCTCCTTTGCTGAATTTAGGACAGTAAAGCTATTGTCATGGTCTCATTAAAAGGTGAAAGAAAGTGTTTGTCTTTGTCAGCTGAACCTGATTTTTGCCAATGATTGCTCATTTTCTTAACAGAAAAGTAAAGAATACTTTAAATGAGAATTACATGTTCAAGGTAACCTTACCACTTGAGAGTGGAAAGAATACAGTGCCCTAATGGATGCTCTTCTATGACAATCTCTAAATGTCTTTCATTATTAAGTGTTAAGGTTTCTTTTAGGAAAGCTTTGGAAATTCTTGGGAGAAATGTTTCATTGCAGCAAGCTGTAGCAGTGCCACTAAAAATATATTGCTAATTAAAGTTTATTGACAGTCTCTGTAATGTGTTCCTGGAACAAGTCAAAGCACTGAGTAGTTATTGAATGTGAGGCACTGCATCTCCTATAGTTAGTTAAGCTGTTTAGGAGAGGAGATTAAGGTACTCTGCCCTTCCTTTCCTGTGTAGTTATTGGCTGTGGCTGCTGTGCAGAATTAAACACTTTCAGGATACCAATGCTGCGGACTCCAAGAAGCTTTGGCTTTGTCACGGGCTTTTTCACTCGGTAGCCATGGGCAAATGAGGTCAGGTAAATACTGCTGAGTTCTGAAAGGCACATCTCCCCCGGAGGGAAAAGAATTTGAGCAAGGGTTTACAGGGCTGCTTTAGCTGTGTGGGGGTGTTAGTGCAGAAGGTGTAAATCATACCTGTGCAGTTGTAGCGTGGGGCAGGGTGAGGGGCAGCCGTGCTCACAAGAGCAGTGACACCCGTGGTGTGACTGCTCACGCTGCATGGCCTGTGCTCTGCTGCTTCTGCTGCCTGTCTGGAGTCATGCAGTACATTGGGCTGTGGGGCATCTTTAAAGGGCATCCAGTCCAAAACTACGTCTGTGATTTCTTACTGGTTTCATGAACCTGGAAAACTCTTGCAAGTTGTTACTTAATGGACCTTGGTGTAAGCACCAGAAGCATTTGTACTGTCTTGCCATGTCTCTGAAATACTCTGAGACACAGTGAATCTATGAGAAGTTCTGTAAATGCAAGGAACAGCATTTATTCTTCAGATGACTGCCAGAAGACTTTTACTCTTCTTTAAATCACAAAGTCTAAGCTTCTCATTTCAGTAGAGTTCTGCAATTCTGTTGCTGCAAGCAAGGGCTAAGTATTGCCTCTGGGAAGTAAGATTTACAGTACAAATCAGAACCAAAACAGGATTTTTACATGGGATAGGAGTGAGTACCAACTTTCCAAAGTGATTGGTTTGTGGCTCTGAGAGCCAAGCATTCTGCCTGCTTGTACAACCTACATTTCCACGGAGGAACATTATCTGAGTTGTAAAAAAACTATGTCAGAAGCTCCTTATGGCAGGCTTGGTCCTAGAGCTCATTAAATTTCTGCCTGCTCTTTCTGCTGATTCAAGCTTCTTGCACGCACAGGAAAGGCCAGAGGAGCTGTGTGATGGAGAGGGGGAGTGAACCCTGATGCAGAGCCAGGTCGGGCTCGTGTTGTGAGGGTGAGAACAGCCACCGTGCAGGGGGACACACCTGGGACTATTTATTTACCCTCTGGGACTATTTTGTTCATTGGAAACGCACCCCTGATTTTGGGTCATATTTACTGAGCGTCACACAGGGTGTGAAGTTCTCTCTCTAAACTTCACAAAAGCATAATTCCTACACGTCTTTGCTGTGCTTTAGGGAAAGAATCTTACCTGTGGAGTCCACAACTTGATAAATTAGTGCAGCTAAGGCAACCTCTGCTTCTCTCAAAAGATTCAAAACAGCCCTGATAAGTATGGCAAAGGGCACAACACTTGTGTTTTGATTTGTGTGTGCAAGCACAGAACCTAACACTACATTTCCAGTGCAAAAGAAAGGTATCTAAATGTCATTAATGCCTTCAATTGCCCCTATTGAAAATATGTGTGGGTGTTAATGACCACCTTTCATCTTAAATTCACATCCTTGAAATTCTCTCCCAAGAGCTAAAGATAAGCAGCATGTATGTGTTTCATAAGTAATGAAGTTATCCACCAAAATGTCAAGTTTTAGGTAGAGTGATAGATGAGAACAGACTGTAAGTTTAATGCACTTTATGGTCTTCACCTCTTTTTTGCATTCAAATTTCACTGACAAGAATATGTATATAAAGTAAATGTCTGTATCTGTGTCTATAAAGAAACAAACCCCAAAACAAAACAAAGGCAACAATCAATAGTTTGATTAACCAACTAAATTACACTATAATAGGATGCTATTAATTATCTATCAGTTTTAAAACAATCCTAGAATATAAATAGTTGTTAATATTAAACATTCTAAGGTTTTCCATTTTTTTTTTATCTGCAGATGAATAAGTTTTGCAAGTCAATTTGCTGATGATTGATCTGTGAGGTTAATATTGCAGAATGAGTGCTTAGTATGCTTTGGATCACTTCACATAAAAGAAAACTATTTTACATGTACGTATGCACCCCATACACACACACATACACACAGCTTTTTGCTTTATGACACTCTGAAGATTGTTTTAGTTGGAAAAAGAGCAACTCTGAGGAAGGGGACAAATGAAAGTCTGGATATCTGTCAGTTCCTTGGCTTCTTGCTGACCTGGCAATATCTGGTTTCTCAGACCAGTTCCTCCTGTAATGACCTCTCCAGCCAATAATGTGGATATGCCAGATAAAAGCTGTGTTTTGGGCTTTTTGTAATTTGTCAAGCATCAGTGACTGAAAGAACTTGGCTTATTTTTATCAGCACACAAGCACAGCAAGTAGGCTTGCAGATGTTTGCTGATAGCACACAGGCTGTGTCTGTAGGAGCAATTTGTAACATAACTGGCTTTGGTAATTGTCTGGAAATCCATGTCTGTCTCAGTGATATCCTCATTGTCAGGCTGCTGTTCTGTCCTCTGTCTTGAAGGGTCGGACTCCTTACCTGCAGCTGGAATAACTGTCACCTTAATAGGCTAGCAGTAATTAAAAAAAAAAAAATAATCTATTTGAAGTAGAGTTTAACTTAAACCCTGTTTTAATTTTAGCATATATTCTTGGCCTGTAGTTTTTAGTTGTCATCTCTGTCCACGATCTTTACTTCAGAAAACCTATTATGCAGCACATCAGATTTATAGCCTTGTTTGGGTAATACAGACCTTAAGAATTCAGCAGTACCTGATACTCAAATACTAATTAGTAGTTCAATTTCTTCATTCTATATTTACACTAGCTTCAGAGTTTATCACTTAATTGTTATTCATACCATTATCTGCATTTTTTTTTCATAGAATCTTTAAGGAAAGAAGCTTAAAACCCTTTTCCCCAAAGGTTCAAGATTATACAAGTGTAAATTCTTGCAATAATGCTATGCTTATGAAACAGGAGTTATTTGTGCTGCAGTGACTAGGGTAATACTTGTAATATACCAGCCTTGGTTTGGGCCTCTTTGCATTGTAAGATAACAGACTTTATTTCTAGATTGCTTGCCTCTTTAACATCACAGTATTTTTAATTATGTTTTTCAGAGTGTCCATTTATTCTTTGTAGTGCATTGCCTTTGCCTTCAGGTTATTCTGTATAATATCTTCTGTGCTGTGCAGGGAAATTACAAGCACTATGGCCAGTCCTTTATGTATAAAAAGAGTTGATATTTGAATAGTATCCATAGATCAAATTTCTCACGGGATTGCTCCATGGGGAGCGTACATCCAGAATTTCATCTTGAGGCTTTCCCCCACAAGCATTTTGTTGTAATGGTATTTGTAAAAGGTATTTTCTTCAAGACCACTTTCCTAATTTTCATTTAAGTCCTGTGTAAGGACGGTTCCAGAGCCTTAATGTCCAAGGGTTGTCATCCACAGAGTGTGGATCCAAGTTGAACTCGACACTGTCCTGGTCTGCACCAGGTCATGGCAAAGACCCACAGCTCCCAAACTGTGTTTGGAAAACAGGGAACTGACTGTGTCACAGGGTGTGAGCACGGGGAAAGCTGCAGTGCTGGCTGCTGTTGTGCCATCCTGCAGGGATTTTATTCACAGGGATGCTGAAAAGGAAGAATTTCCAGGCTATGCTGCAGCACCTCAAGTTTCCTTTAACACTCTCAGGGAGCCAGAGGCATATTTGGTCACATATCTGTCTCTGTGTTCTGCAGCATGCTTTGGGCATACTGCTAAGGCTCTTAAAAAACAAAGAAACCAAAGATTAAAGAAAAGGGGGGGGGGGAAGAAAAAAAAAAAAAGAGAGAAACCCAAATCCCCTGTTTTAGGCAACTGTGATGTTCAAAAAATATAGAAAATTTTGATGAAGAAACATCTTATCCTGAAGCTAAGCAAAGGTGACAATTTGACTTTAAGGCTTCTCAGTTGGTTAAAGGAGCCATTTTGCAAAAGGAAATAATTACCTACAGACTCTTTTAATGTAAAAATCTTAGTGTTTCTCTTTTATTTTTGGAGATTTTTTACTTTTCCTTGTCTCAGTAAAATTATTCTGTTTGGAATATGTTGCTGATTTGAGGGCAAAAAGAAAAGGAGAGCGAGAAAAGCCTATAAAACTATAGATTATTTTTTATGGATGATGAGATGGTCCCCATTTGCATTTACAGCTTTACAAGGATTGTAGCAGTAGGCTCTTTTTCTTTTTTTGATGGAAATGCTTAATCTGAGCTCAATGGGCCATAATAATTGCCTGTTTCTTCCAGTAGAAATAAACCCACTTGTATGTGACACTTGAAACCGTAACTCTGCTTAGTATTACCCACGGAATTGGAGACAGTTCTTCACCCAAATATATTTATGACAGCAGCACCAGTCGATATACAATACCCAGCCAAGGGCATTGGAGAATAAATCAGTCCCTCCAGCCTCTGCTGGAGCACAATAACTGATGGTGGTAATAAAACCCCAGGAAATTAAAATTCTGTGCATGCAAACACACATACCTAGGCAAGAGAAACCCAGAGCTCTCTGTTCTGGAAATGATTTGCATATGCATAGACATATACATTGTGTGCCCCTTTGTGTTAGAAACAGAATGGAACACAGAGTCTCTGTGGTTGTCAGCACATTATCACCTTCTTAGACTGTCCTCAACATCCTGGGGCTTTCAGGAGACATGTCCAGTGGAAAAGGATGATCCCAGTTACTCCTAGAGAAAGAAATAGTGATGTTATGTTAGAAAGCTTCTAGATGTTGCTGTGAGTAGCTACCAAAGGCTCTGAAATCCCCATTTCCAGTTTGTTTCTTCCTCTATATTTATCCAATTACTGGTATTTTTAATGAGTCCTCTGTGTTTGAGCACCTTGGGCTCTACTTTGTGGCGTTGTGAGCTCTTGGGTTGGATGCTGTTTCTTCACTTGTGTTTTGGGGTTTCACATATAGTACTGAGAGGCAGTTTTAGATTAATACACAATATTATTTATACATTTATGTGCAAGCCCACACTCTTTCCACATATTAAATAACTTGGAGTATTTTTTATGAATTCTGCGGGGCAATGAGATAATGAACACTAATAAGTAATAAAAAGATGCAAGGAACTGACTGTTTCCAAATGAAACACAGCAGTGCACACTGCATGTCCTTGTGTAGCACAGCCTTTTTGTGTAACGTGGCAAGGAAAAAACCTTAAGCATTTAAGTTTTGACAGAAGACTTTTCCAGTCAGATGAGTGTCTAATGAGAGAAAGCCCTGACAGATGGATTTTTGCAGATAGCACGAAATTTTATGGGGTGTCCAAAGTGTCTGGTGAAACACAACTGCTGCAAGGGTGAGAGGATAATCTGTGGTTTGATTTCGGCTGTTTCATCTACGTATGGATGGGGAGAAAGATAACTTGTGAATCAGATGATGAGCAGTCACCAGTTTGGAGGTAGGCTGTGGTAAGGCACTGTGACTGCTCCGTGCCAAGCCTTTCTCACCTGGCTCTCAAGCTCCACCCTTCGTGTTTAGGCCCTGACGGTAATAACAAAAACAGGCATACTGCCAAAATTCTAGTGGTCATATTTGCACTGTCCTTTCGGAGGTGTGCAAAGAAAGGCAGCAATATAGGGGCCTTTCATTTACCACGTGTTTAGTTATGGTAAAGTATCTCGAAGATAAGACGTCAGATCTGTTATTTTTCACTGGCACTGTGCACCATTTCAAATAACTTTAATCCTGAGAACATTTTGAATTTGAAAATGTAAAACCAATACTTGGGAATGTTGTACTGCAACAGAAAAGTTCTTTTACATTTAAGCAGATACTTTCTATACATAACCTTATTGCCCTCCTATTGTTCTCTTTCCCAATCACCTAAGCCCTGTCTTTAAAATTATACTTAACAAACTTGACAGCAAAAAAACTTTCCCAGGTGGACTGTTGGTATTCCTTAACACCTGTAGCAATGCTGTTCTTCTCTCAGTCTGTCCATTCATGCAGAGATGGATCCAATTTTCTGTTTGGTTTCCAGTTTTCTCAGAGCCAGGGCTTTTGTGCTCTTACGAAGAGAAGAAAACTGATAAATATATTTACCAGATATTCAGTCTCTGACCTGTTACTGTTAACTAAAGAAAACAAAACAGACTTCCACATTCTAGTCCTGAACTAACACGGGAATGGCACCAACAGGTGGCACAGAATTTCCAAAGGGTGTTTTTGGGTTTAGAATGATGGAGCCTGACAGCACAAATGTCTTCCAAGACTGATGTCCTATAAAGGAGCTGTAGTTCTTTCAAAAGTTGTCCTTGAAAAACTCCTTTAAAGGGAGTGAATCTTTTAGGCATTCTTCCACTAAACTCATAGTATGTGAGAGCTTGACACAATGACAGTCAATATACTGACCAGTCTTAAACTAAATTAAATAAATAGTTAATTGCATTTGGTTCAATCCAGAGCCATAACAAAGTAAATTTAGGATTGTGAAGCAATGTATTTAAAATTGCAGGATGTGCACAATGTTTGCTTCCAGGCTCTCTTGATCATTAATTAAATATGTTATGGCTTTCAGTTTTTCTCATTTATCTGTACAGGTTTACATATTGTAAATGCATTATTTATGTTTACCCTTAAGTGCTGAGTACTGCCAGGATGTTTCTCTTAAACTGGCACAGAAGCGAAAAAGACAAAATGAGAGAGCAAAATTGGCACTGGTGAAATGCTCAGAGAGCTGCTCATGTTCAAATGAGCCTTTCCCAGATGTATTTTAATAAACTTTATCTGACAAATAGAGGGCCAGAGAGGCAGATGGCATCCGTGTTTTAACTATGAAAACTTTTTTTTTTCCATTAAGGTAAGTTTGATATTTTTTTAATATAATTTTTTTCCTTTTTTTTTCCTTTTAATCTCATCCTAATAATACCTTATCACCAAGCCTTGCTGGTTTTTTTTATTTTTTTTTTGTTTTTTTTTTGGTTTTTTGGTTTTTTTTTTTTTGTTTGTTTGTTTGTTTTGTTTTTTTGTTTTTTTTTTTTCTGGAGAGCTCCTAGGATGTAGGGTGCTGAGGGAGCTGTCTAAGTGGATATTCACTCTGAGGGAAGTCAGCTCTGAAATGAATTTTGTTGTTGTAGCTTGGAATCAACCATTTGCTGGACTTTGAACTGAGGAAGTTGCCATCATTTTGTGTCCTGCACATTGCCCCTGTTGGGTTTTTTTGTTTTTTTTTTTTCCTTTCAGAGTTAACTGAGTGGCATGCAGGTGGTTGAATCAAAAAAATTATTTGAATTAGTGATCCCACATTCATACAAAAGTTTTGTTTTAATGTAAATTGATGGTTTTCTTCTGTTGGTTGCACTGCCAGATATGGAGGAGCAGTTGGATGTTAGGATGTGGTCATCTTCTTATTCACTTACTCTTTGCCTCTCTGTTGTATTCTCCCACTGTTCATAAACACTTTTTTCCCATCTTAAATACATTTTTTCTGGTGTCTGAGATGTTAGGTATTTTATGTTTCAAATTACAGTAGTGAATAGCTACTAAGTAAAACACAGAATTCATTATCTGCTTAAATACTTAAAAACTGTAACCCTTGTTCCACTCTACAAGTATTTGATACACTTTCTTCTTATCTCAGAAATGTCACCTTTCTTGCATTCCAAATCTTCCCCCTCCATCCCACCACCAGAGGTTAAAATCTCTAACACTGAAATGCTGAAGTTGTAAAAAACCCCTGAACAAAACAACCCAAGCTCACTTCTGACTTTGATTAGATGATCACTGTAGGTCCATTCCAACTGCAATATTCCATTCTATTTATTTTTAATCAAGGCAAAGAGATTCCTGTGGAATTCAGATCTGAAATTAACTCTTGAGACTTATGCAAGCACACTTAGCATTCAGACTAATATAACCTTAGTAACTCATAAATGGTGTAAAGTCATGAACTTTGAAAAGTGGAATCTGCAAGTGACAATCACTTCAGCTGTGCTTTATTTGATTCCTTAGGGGAATTGTAATTAGACCTATGCTGAATTCCTTCACCTTTTATTCCCTGCTAAGAGCATTTGTTTCTGTTCAGTTTGTATTTTCATGCAGGGGACTCTGTTGTAAAACTTCTGCTATACAAGTAGAAGGTTAAGCCTGTTATGTACTTTTTAGGACTCCTGTGATGAAAACCAGGCAGTTTTATTTTGTTTGTAGTAACCTAAGTATGACTGAGAAGATGCCATTTTCCTCATCACTACAGAGTAAAGATATCTTAAACAAATGGTTGTTTGTTGGTGTTTTAAATGTGTCTAAGCAGTGCTAAGTGTGTTCCAAACATTTGATGATATCCTCAGAAACATTGCGTCTGATTTCGTGTTTTATGGATTCTTTGCCATCTACACTAATGACAGAACTGACCCTGGTGACATTTTCAAGGCTGATTATGCTCCCTAATGATTCTAAAATTATTAAAGAAACAACAACAACAACAAAAATATCCAAGCCAGACACAAAAACCCTCTCTCCACATGGACAAAACACCCGAGTGCCTTCCTGAGCAAAGCTTTGGAAGTTTGGTACCAGAGGTCCTGGTCCATGGCTGGGTTAGACAGCAGGGAGCTGGAAAGCAGGCTGGGAAGAGGGTTTTTCAGGGCTCTTGTTGTTCCCAGAGCCCTTCCTGGAGGAGCCTCTTCCTTCTGGCAGAGTTGGGATGTCCCATGCTGTGCAGCCACTGCCCCGTGTCTGCTGTCCCAGGGACAGAGGTCCTGCTCTACCAGCAGCTCTCAGAAACTCTGAACAGCGTTTCTTGTAAGTCTGGCAGAGCACAAACAGCAGTAAGGGGAAAAAAATAAGCTGTGGAATCAAATGATCTTCAGAGTGACTTTTATACCAGATTAGAACTGGATGTTTTCACAGCAAAGTGTTTTATCACTTATTTGAAGCTTGTGCATCTTGATTCCTGAGCTGTGGTATGAATATATCACAGTATCAAAACAGTGGGATATTCACAAATACAACAGACTTGTGATAGAACAGAAAAGGAGGAAAGTTTCTTCCCAAACTGGACTGCCAATGAGGTGTTTAAAATCTAAACAAGATCCTTTTCTAGTTCAGTTTTGTTGTGGGTTCTGGTATTAATTTCATTTTAACCTTTGTAAATTTGAAATGTAAGTAGAATTTTTTTTTTTCAGTAGTGATTCTGTGTGGATGCACACGGCAATATTGTGTTTAGATAAATGGCTGCATTTCCAATATTTATATGTGTAAGATAGGTAGATTTAGCAGCTTAGCTGTGGCACAAATATTATACTTTCAAAGTTATTTTGGCTTTTTCTTTTTTCCCTTGTAGAGTTCAAAACAACAGATGAATTGTGAAAGAGAACAGCTAAGGGTAAGTGCATCGATATGCAAAATGTTCTGGTTCTTTAAAGTATAAGCAGAATCTAGCCTGTGCTATTGACAGACGGATTACTTAATTTAAGAGGAACATAATTAATTTGTTGCTTTTTGGTAAATATTGTACATCTTCCAGTATGAAGGGGCTAGATAGATCCAGGTTATTTTTCTGTAGTGTGGTGGGATTTGGCAGTAAACACCTGTCCATGGCACCCCTGGCACTCAGGGAGCTCCTCCTGTGCTCCACATGCAGCTCGAGCAGTGCCAGAGGTCACTGTGCTCCCCAGACCTGCTCCACTCCGAGACTGTTTCCAGCAAGATGATGTTATCCCGTGGATTTCTACAGTCTGTGTGCTTTCAGGGAGGAATCAGGGGCAGGGCTGTGAGGAGCTGGTGATGTTAGCGTGTCTGTTGGCTGTGTACAGTCTGGAAGGAGATGGAGTTCCTGAGCCCAGCCTGCTGACCTCTCTCGTCCCCTTGTCCTCTATTAGAGTGACCATGTTAAACAGCTTTTAGTCTCTGCTCCCTCTAAATGCTACAGATCCCTGAAGATGCTGTTCCATTGCAGTATTTCTTGATTGATTCAAGTATTTGTTTGGGGAAGTATAAGAGCCTTCATTAACTTTTAAAAACAAAATAACACAATCCCAACCAACCAAAAGCTTTTTGGTGTTTCTTAATAGACCTACATCTATTGATAGCACGTGATGAGTATTTACTTGAAATCCCACATGCAAGTAGAGAGGGAGAAGTAGGCCTGAAGGAAGGGTATAATTCTATTCAAACCAAATTATTGATGGGAATAGAAAAAGCAACTCTGTTTGCTGTTTACTAAGCATCAGCAGTGCCTGCATGACCTGCAAGTATAAAGAAGAATATACTTTTCTTAACGTAATTGTGCAGTGTTCTTGTCCATCCAGCCATTCTTTAGATGAACTTCATCAACATATCTAGATTCTTCAGCTGGTCCTCACCACACTTGTAATGACATTTTTGGTAAACAAGTTATGCAAGAGCAATGCATCACGTACTGTCCTCTGTTCTTTGCTTGCTGACATGTGACTGCATTGCATTGTACTGGAGCTGGAGTGACAAAGCTTTGTTTTATCAGCACTCATGTCTCAACAGAGCAGCTGTCAAAGCTAAAATATTGCAAAAATACCTGAAGGACAAGCTTTTCAAGAGGTAGCAGTGCCTTGAGAACAAAGGAAGCTTTCATTTCTTTTATTTTCTCCCTGGAATGAAGGAAAACATTGCTTTTAACTATAACCTGAGGAGGCTAAGAGCTCTTTCTCCAAGTAAATTTGTGTGCTTTTTCAAAGCAGCGGATAAAATGTGGTGCAGTGAAACTTTCTATCCCAGGATTACACATTTATGCCCAACAATGAGCTCAGTGCTTAGGATGTCTGTGTCACAGCAAAATGTGGCACCTGAAGACAGAACCATGTCTGTAACCTACTAAATTTAGGTACGCCTTCCACAACTCCTGTGGTGTTCCTGTTACACTAAAAACAGTTTCTGGTGTAAATTCTGCTCCCATCCAGAGACCCCTGTGGCTTTCACAGCTTATCTGCTGTGAGAGAAGGTCACACTGAAATTTAAATGTGCTGTGGAGACGTGTTGCACCTTGAACACTAGGAGAGGGTCACTTGACCATTCTACCACTTTTAGGTTGGCTCCCTAGCCAAGCAGTGCTGTTAAAGAAATGTTTCATTGCCTGAATCAGGTTCTGTGGGCCTGCAGTATTTTCTTTTGGGGTTTGTGAGCTGCCATGAGCACTTGGATGTGAGGCAGTCTCCTCTCAAAACGTGGTGCTTCATCCCAGCTGAAAGATTTGAAATAGAGCAAGGAAACAGGATTAAAACAACAAAATGTCAGGATCCTGTTGTTTGTTAAACCAAGTAAACCAGGTTATTGTTAGATCACCTAATAAAACAATAAAAAAGATACAGTATCTCCCACTTCCTTGCTAAATCTATGATGAAAATGTCTGCCACTCTCCTGTTTTTAAATTTTCTAGTAATTCCTTAGTCTAAGAGTCATTAAAAAGTTTCAAAAGAAAGGCTTGTTAAAAGCATAACAGTATAAATAAATAATTAGTCATTGTGTAGCTGTAGAAAGAAATATCCACATCTGACTAAAATAATTTCTTCAGACATTTCTCACCTCTTATCCATTCACTACCTTTTAAATTCTAAATGTAAAGCAGCACGTCACTGTTATGGAATAAAGCATTTAGAGTAATGGAACTCATTCTTATGAGAGCCTCTGGACAATATACATTATATTTACAATGAATAATAATCCTAATAACTAAGGATATAGCCCTTTTCTACTCAATGTTTGAAATTCTCAACAACCACAAGTGTGTAACTTATTTGCCCTGAAAACCTGGTACAGTCCCCAGGTAGATATTAATGTCTTTACCTGAATTATTTAAATGAGAAATTATGCGAAAAAACTATGAGAATTTTATCTCTAGTAAGGCTGGTTGTGTTTTTTTTTTTTCTTCCATTTGGAAACATACCTTAACTTTGGTAAATTTCCATTTGATTTTAAAAAAAAGGCATCGATGCCATCTTTCAAGTTTTACTTTCTCTTGGCAGTGATTTTCATTACAGTGTGCTGCCTTGAATAATAACTGTTTTCATGTTTCTTAATGTCCTTTTGCTTTCTAATCTGGTGTCACTTAAATCAAGTTCTACTAAAAAAACCCCAGTCTTTTACAGGCAAATTGACTCATCAGTATTGCTCTCCTCACCTCCCTCCACACACTGTGCTTCATCAGTATTTCCTTTAGAGAAAATAATGATTCTCTTTACTCCCGTTCATTGTGTTTTGTGTTATCCAGTCCTGGTTTATAAATCTTTTTGGACAGTCACACCCTCTCCTCCTCACTGACTCTCTCCTGCTGCCCCTTGTTGCTCTGTGTGTGGTTGGCATTCTCGTGCATTCAAAATGACCTGTAAAGACACAGAACTCGCAGCTTGCTCAAAATCGTTTAAAAGTGCTTTTCTGCTTATATTTCAGTCTGAAAAACAGCCTTTGAAACATGCGTGGTCCAGGTTATTTAAGGCTGTGAAGAAAATTGGGATATGACCCCTAAGTAGAGATTATTTGGAAAACATAAAGCTATAAATAAGAGCAGTGGCAGCTCAGTCTGTCTGCTGTCCCCACCAAACCTGCCTTGCTGGTCTGACTTGAACCTGGGGTGGTTCTTTTTTATCATAGCCTAAGGACGTGACTTAAATGTACAGGCTAACTTAAAGCTTACTGAGCTTTACCCAACCTTCGAGTCATAATTTATTATTTTGCATGATTAATTCAGTCTGATGGTTTAAAATGAACTGTATCTGTACTGGTGTGAGTTGTGCTATAGAAGCAAATGTGTTTGGTCCTGGTGCAGCAACACCAGATGAGCTCCTCAAGGTGGGCAGAGAGCAATTTTAAACTCTGCTGTTGGGAGGCTTTATAAATGTTCCTGTGAATACCAATGAGGTCTAATGGCAAATGGTGTGATTAGCTTCCTTGATCTGAAATTTTAAGTGACCTAGTTGTTGCTCTAATTAACAGCTTCTTTCACATGTGCTTATTATCAAGATACATTATATGCAGCCAGAGTTCCTTCTCTAGTCTGAAATACGGGCAGGGCAGGCTCTTACTATCATCTTGTATTTAATATCAACTTTTATGGCTTTATAGTGCTCTAAGTTTCAAGGAGACAGAAGTTTTGCAGTCAATATTGTTCTATTTGTCATGCATATTATATGGTAAATGAAATAAAGTGCAACATGCAGCAAAATATATATCAGAGTTATGCCAGGTAGAGAGAAAACAAAAGCAAATCCATTGATGCCCAGCATCATTTTTAAGCAACAATGTTCCCGCAGTATTTAGCTTTTTTTGTGTCTTTATTCAGTGCATTATTTTATCAGGTTTGTAATGTGCTCGGTTGTATTGATGAGGGCCCTTGGAAACTTCAAGGAAACTTTTTGAAGCTCATTGTTGTGGCTTTAGCTTTCTCCAATGACTGAGAATAATCCACTGACATTTTTGTGTCCAGTGTTCCTCTGATGCATTAAGGAGATGCACTGTGATCCAGTGATAGGCACCAATGTTTTAATCACTTTGAGCAGTGCAAAACAAATAACTGGAGAGAAGACGACAGAGTGGAAGTGATTTGTTAAGCAGGTGTTGTTCTGGAGGGTTTTCTGAAGTTACTCAGGGTGGCAGTAGGGCAGGTGGTTGGCCAAGAACCTCTGCTCTCCATCTACCTCTTCCCACACTGGACAGGAGGCAAAGAAATGGGTATAATAATAATAATAACACAATAATGTTGGTATTGAGAGTCAATGATGTTATCAGAGAGCAACATGGAATTCATAGCATTTCTGCAGAACAGGGCAGCTGGTACTGGCCAGTAATAAAAATATCACTTTTTGCCTTTCCCCTGAAAACCTCTTGGACTGCATTTGTAAACAGTGTATGTCTGTTTTGCCTGGAAGAGTAATTGGGAACTAGCAAGTATTCTATGTCCCTCCAAGGGAAAAGGGTTCAAAGGGGAGATAGCTGTGAAGTTGGATCAATCCAGTGTGTTTACTACTCATTCCTTCCTTAGCAATTCACATGTGCTGCATTTGATGTGCCAGACAAGTGGCTTAGAGTGATCCTGCTTCAGTTCCTGTAGTTATTCTGGAAGTGAGCTGTGTGTGTCACCCTAGGTGTAGGTGTAGTGAGGAGACAGAGGTAGGTGAGATCAGTAAGATGATGTATTTTTTGGTTCCTGATTTATATTACGCATTGACATGGAAAGAAATTGGAGTATTCTCACTCAGTGTCTTACCAACTCTATTCCCAGTGATTCTATAAAGAGTAATACTCATCTCAGCTCAGGGAAAAAAAAAAAAAAAAAAAAAAGGCAAAAAAAATCCCAAAACCACCACCTTGGAAATAAGATCTGAAAAAGACTGGGGAGAAGAGTTAATTGTAGGGATGTGATTTCATTTACATTTTAACCTAGCTTGAAATAAATCTGTGCCAAAAATAAGGCAAGTAGAAAAATGTAAATTTCAATTGCAGTCTTGCTTGGCAGTTCTGCTGAATTTTAGGAGCCTTCCCAAGTTTAGTAATTCATAATGCTGGCTTCCAATTCGTTGCTTAATAATATTGCAATTAAAAACAATAGCAAGGTAATGAATACTGTCAAGTCTCATGTTTCAAGTGCCATGGCCTCTCACCACAAGGATTTTGTTCCCATCAAATGCTAACTGCTAATAGATCAAGAAAATAAAGTGTTTGCAGCACTTTGCTCAGCAGTGGTGCCACTCACTTCAGATTTCTTTGAACTCTTTCAGGAATACTTAAGAGGCCTTCAGGCATTGTCCTGACTCTGCTCCTGATGGAATGCTGTTCAGAAAACTTTCCATTCCTGTCCTGTCCTGATGTTGTTTTGGCATCTCTTTCTGAGAACAGCAGGCAGAGGCTTTTCTGCTGTTCAGGTGCCACTTTCTTTTGAATTGAACTTTTGATTTTTGCACAGTCAAGTATTTTCTCTGTGTGGTGCTTCATAATTGCTGGAAGTGAAGGATTACAGGAATTTTTGGTGAGGCTGAAGCAATATTTGCACTGAGTGTGCTTAGGGTGACAGATTCCAGTTAGGGCTGCAGCACTTTGAGGAAATGCTGAATTCCATACTGTGTGTGTTTAAACTCATATCTGCACACAGACAACCTGTCCACAGGGACAGGGAATAGCTCACTACGGGTGATAAAGGTTCAGGAAGTGGCAAATTTGTGAAGGGATAGAAGGAAATACATTTGGACAGTTCAAGGGCTGCTGGGACAGGACCCAACCTAAGTTTGATATCCCGGGGCTCTCTTCCTCCTGCTGCACAAACATGAGCAGTGCCCAGTCCTGGACCCACTCTGGCTTTGGGAGCAGCTTCTGCCCTCAGAACAGCAGCTTTTGGTTCAGACTTTGTGCAGTGACTGCACACAGCTCCTGCTGCAGAACACTTGCTGTGAGCAGGGCTGCTGTCCTAGAAAAGAAGAAAGGTTTTCTTGCTTAGTTGGTGTTTGTTGAGAGGGAGACTTTTTTTTTTCACACAGCTTTTGTAGTTTCTCTTTGATCATCTGGAAATCAGACCTTTGAGTGCACAGCTTTAACAGTGTTTATACTATCCTGACTTATTATTTCAACCTCTGCTGTTGCTGAGGCAATTTGACTAGCAAAGATCACAGTCTCTTCAGTGTCACACCTAATTCAAGCAGGAAACTCTATCTAGTTTGCAGTGCAGTTTGGAGGGTTTGTGGTTGAGGTTTGTTTGGGTTTTTTTGTTTTTGTTTTTTTTTTGTTTGTTTTTTTTTCTTTTTTTCTTCTTGGTTGATTTGGGTGGGGTTTTTTTGTTGTTGTTGTTTTGTTTGTTTGTTTGTTTTTTCCCCGGGTGTTTCCACAAGTTCTTTCTGGCTTGGGTGTGGGGGTTGTGTGGTTTTGCATGGATGCTGTTGGGCTTCCCAGTTGCAGGTACTTGGGCTGGATTTTTAACACACTCTTTGGTCCTTCTGCATGGAGGATTTCTGTTCTGATTCATATAAAAAAAAACAAAACTGAGCATCAAGATTTTTAAAAGGAACAAGAAAGGCATTGGAAATATTGTAAGAACAGAAAAAAATCCAAACAAATTTACATTAACAATCCAAACAATGTGGTTTTATAGGACCATATAGTCACTGAGCCATGCTGACTTCTGGAACCAGTATTTTTTTCAAGTAGAGAGAATGAAGGAATATAGATTTTATTCTGGCTATCATGTCCTTGTATTGATGTTAATGATCTTTTTCTGTTCTGTAAAATCTTTCTAGACTTGTTTCAATTTGATCAGATGTACTACTTTACAAAAGCATTTCACTATGCTTTTTCAAGTAGCTGCCCAACTTTTTCAAAGCGCCAAAATGCAAGGAAAAAGAAATTCTCCTTAAAACAAAAACCAGAAACACATGAATCAATATTAATATGCAAATATACACATATGAGTATGCATTTGTATTATACATATCTATAAATACAGGTAAGGATCCAATCCTGCTGACTTGTGGCTGACATGAACATGTCCCACACTGTTGGTTAAACAGTGCAATCTTGGCTTGGGATAGGTCAGGATCTTAGAAGTCTGCATTTGTTCTTAGTCTCGACATTTTCAATAGTAAGAATAAGTGAACTGTAACTGTAAGTGAGCTCTGTTCTGTTCTGCATCAAAATCCCAACTTGTCCTGAAATCCAAATCTTCGTGTTCAACACGAATGGCTTTCTTGGTACAAGATCCCAAAAAACTCCGTGTAATCCCCAGGAAGAAATAAAAAGAAGCTAGACCAAGCAAACAGAATCCGTGCTTTATCAAGCTGACAATAGTTTTATGTCATCTTGAAGTTTTGGGCTTTAGAAGGAGCTATTCCTGGTGTTGGAAGACAAGTGAAGTAGAGAATTTTACAAACACCTTTCATTGACTAATTTTTCTTCTTTTCACAAAGGCTTGCAGCAAAAAATTGTTTAGAATGAAAGTGTATTATCCAGAGTTTCCCACTTTTCCCTGGAGAGGTGGAGCCAGGTGAACCTCATGAAGCTGAACAGGGCCAGGTGCAAGGTCCTGTCCCTTGGCTGAGGCAGTCACCAATATCAGCAGGTACTGGGGGACAAACTGATTGAGAAAGGGAAGAAATCCCGAGCTGGTATTTTCATATTTGTAGCATGGTATCTGGAGCATCAGTTTTATGAGCCAGGAATTCGAGAAAGGTAAAAATGTTCTGCTGATTTGTAGCATCTTTGCTGTTTCTCACCCCTGGGAGGAGCTGACCTTGTTTTGGGAATGCTTTCTCCTCCATATCTGTGTGCTGTTGTGTATTTTGAAGCTTTGATCACCTCTGTTTTCTTTAAAGACAGTGTAGCACAGACAAGGAGAGGGAGAGATAAAACCAAAGTGCATCAGATCACAGGCGTTTTCTATGCTCCACTAATAGTGAAATTTGAGCCCTTCGTGTGAAGGAGTGGCTGCAGATGTATCCCAAGTATGTAATCAAGTGCCAACTAGCCCCTTATTCATAGGTAATGGGCAAAAATACAGATGCACTCAGTGCTCACCAGTTCCATTGCCAGCATTTCTTTCATGCAGTAGTTATCTCTGCCTTCGGACTCTTAGTATCTCTTTGAGTTCAACACTGGAAGTGAAAAACGTGGTGTTCATCTCAAGGTCACTTTGGTACTTGAGAGCAGCTGCCCTCCAAAGAGCACATAATGAATAGTTTTATTACCTTTTGGTTGGTTTTCCCTATGTGCTGTAGATTGCTTCATATGCTACCAGCTCATTTCTCCTTTTTTCTTTCTTTTTTTTCCCCCCTCTGAACCACTGCTTCCTACAACTGTTTTCATCATTGTTAAAAATCATTTATATAGCACCATAAATTACATGCACTTTACAAGTACAGAGTAAAATACTGCCTTTGCCCCAAATACTTTATGGTTCAGATACATCCTTGATATCTGGTGTACCTTTTTTTTTACTTAACACACTGCCTGGGAATTTTAAGGTAGATTGCATTAATCTCCTGTTTTATTCCCACAATTTTTCATGATCAAGTGGTGGCGAGTGCCTTTATGTGATGCAGGTAACCAATCATCTGCTTGCTACTTCCTATAAAGGAATTGTAAACATCCTGCTTGCTGAGGATTCCAGGCACACACTTTAGTGCTTGTACATTTGCATCTAAAACCTGTAGGTACTGGGGAAAAAAAAAAAGAATCTAGCCTTTTGAAAATTTAACTCCCCCCCCCCCCACCTTGTTCTTTTTTTCTTGACACTCTAACTGGTATTTTCCCCCCCCCCCCTTTTTTTTTTTTTTTTTTTTTTAATGAACCCTGGCAGCATATTCTTTGAAAAGGCAGTTTATTTTTTTGAGTTTTGGCTCAATTATTGGGCTCCCAAGTCCAGGGTATCTCATACCTCATTCACACTCCTGCTTCCACTAATGCAGATACTTAAAATCTAATTGTAGTTATCATTTAATTTGAAATTAGGATTTGTTTTTTGTAATGTTTGCCTGGATTATAATAGTCCAAAATACATTAAAAGTCTGTTAGTATAATAATTTACCATTTTCTTTCACCTTTAAACAGAGAATTGGTTTTAAAAACCTTAAACAAACAGCTGTGAATCTAGGAAAAAACCCACAAATTCACTTAACCACATATTTTTTCCTAAACCCTTCCAATGTGCAAATCTTGGGTGCTCAGCACCTTCCCAGCCGTATGCTCAGATGGAATTGTGGAGTCCATGATGGGATTGTGGGGGTTTTTTTCAGGATAGCATCTTGTATCCAGAGTGTCTATTTTGCACAGAGAGAGTAGATTTTGAATATTTGAATATGAATCGGTGTTAAAAATATAACAAAACTTTTCTTGACTCATTTGTATCCAAATTTTGGAATTTTTTTTTGCACATGTTGACATCAGAACAGAGCAATCGTGGTGTGCTAGCATTGCCATGCAGTTCTTTCTGGTTTGAAAACCAGATCTAGTGGCTGAAAACAATTAGTCTTTCATATTCTATTCAGTATTTTAAAATTATAATTCTGAGCCAAATTTTTTGAAGGTTTTTTTTTCACTAATTTCTTTGAAAAATGTATTAGAGACTCCAAAATAATGCATAATTGTATTAGGTTTACGTTTAAATTTCAGATGTGTACAATTTTTAGAGAACTCTGCGGCTTATATGATACTAAATATATAATGATGTGAAAACACTGGCTCTTACTTAAAAAAGGTTGGAAGGAAAAGAAAAAAATATATTTTTCAAATGGGTTAATGAAATTATATTTCCATGTCTTACTCAGAATCATCCAAGCTTTCTTTTCAAACTCCTGGCAAACACTGAAGTTATTAAAAAGAGAAATAAGTTTACTAAGTGTGCATCTGGAATCCAACTACCATTAATGTGGCGATACAATATAGAGGAAATACAGTCGAGACGACGATTTTTTGATTTTGTTACAGTAAATAACAAAAGCAGATTGATGTTGCTGTGTGTTTTTCTGAACTAAACCCCATCCAAATGCTTGCCCTGTTTATTTTGCTGTGCTGCTGGCACTGAAACATGGCACTGATGCCCTTCAGATGCATTATATGGAGCACTCATCCTCTTCCCTGCTTAGGCTCCTGCTGGAGGCACAGGGAGTGCCTTTTCTTGGCCAGCTGGAGGAAAGAATGTCAAATTCTTGGACTTGGACTGGAATTTAGAACACAGAAGTAGTCTTAAAAGGGGCATCTCAGGCAAAGAGAACTTTAGTGTATGTTTAATTTGGTGTTGGTAGTGCCTGACTTCAGTGTTTGGGTTTGCACAGCCACAGGAGAGTTGAATTCAGTTGGAATTCAGAGCGCTGAGTGAACCTGGAGATTCTCTCAGTGTGCAGAAAGCATCCCGGCTCAGTGCTCAGAGAACACCACCAAATATCACCTCTGAGAGGCCAGGTGGGCTTTATGCAACCTGATCCTGCAGCCTCGAGTCTCCCTGCCTGGAAAGAATTGCATTAATGAGCCGTGCTCATGAAGAATTCCCTCGTTTGAAGTGCAGGTCAGGATGGAAAACAAGCCCTGCTTGTTACCCCTTTGCTCTGAATGTAACTTGTTCTTAGGAGACAATAACTAAGTAGAAGCAGGGTACCCAATTCTGAACAGTCTTTGCTTGTTTGTCATACTGACAGATGAAATTTCATGTTAAAAAAAAATAAAAAATGAAAAGAACAAAATCAAAGTATCTTTTGAAATGCTTTAACAGTGTTTGCTTGCAAAGCTCAGTTTCAAAGATGCTGGGGTTTAGCAAGGTCTTGCTCAGTGAAAGACAGCAAGAAGTGCTGTGATGCCTTTGATCAGCACTTTGCAATTTCCTCGGAGCTGAGTCCCGGAGAGAAGGGGTATGGGGACTGTTCCCAGCTCTGTGCTGCTGCTCAGGTGTGTGGTGTTTGTGAAAACAAGAGCAGCACATCTTTGCTCTGCCCCTTGCTGATGTTCTTTTAGGCTCAGTCCAAGTGCCACCACCTTTTTGTCAGGGGAAGTGCTTCAGAACTGAGCAGTAACCCTGGGCTGCATCAGAATGAATGTTGCCATTGTGTTGGTGATTTGTCTCTGATGAAAGATGGAACAGTACAGTGTGGAACAAACTCTCCTTGTGATGCTACTGCAGAATTTCCCACCTTGGGGGGGAGGGGGGGAGATGAAATAAAAAAAATCTGTTTTCACACATGTGCATATTTTCACATGCACAAAGTATTATCAGCCTGTACTAGCAGAAGAATTTACATTTTGGGTTGAGGCAAAGGTTATATTTCCAGAATGTCACTCTTTTCAGAACAGGGTGTAATTTGTTTTGGGTTTTTTCAGTGTCAGTACTTGTGCATTTGCTCTTGGAAATAGTTAACTTTGCATTTTGTTGCTGGGAAAGAAGTATCCAACTGATGGGAACCCTCTAGGAAAATAGAAAATACATAGATTCAAAGCATCTCAGAACACAAATTAAATATTTAGTGTACAGGCTGGATCCCTCATAATGGGGAGAGTGTCTGAGGTAAACACAGCATCTCGAATGTACAATCAATTTAATAAAGGGAAGGATGGGCAGCTCATGGAAGGGGAGATGATGCAGGGAGTGTTTTGATTGCAGGCAAAAGAACTGTATGAGAAGTGAACTTTTGAATTGTGAGAATGAATAGTCAGGCAATCCAGCTGAGTTTGCTGAAGGAGTTTCTGACATCCTGGAAGGCAGTGGGGCGATCTGAATTACTCACAGGTTGGTTTGATTATTACCTGGTGGTGGCTGTGCAAGCGGGTGTAGAAGGAGAACACTGCCATGATTTGTAATGCTTGAAACATGCACGGAATACTGTGCTGATCTGACCTTTTGCCACAAGCTGCATATTCCCAATTTTTATTTTTTTTAAGGCCAGGAAAAAAAAAGAATTCCTCCTGTGGGGACACTGGAAGTGGTATAGTGACCTGGTTATCAAGTGCCAGCACGATCTCCTGTGCTAGGGTGTTGGAGCAGGGCTCTGTGCATTTACCTGCTGGGTTGAAGGGCATCTACTCAACCACAAGAACTCCTTTGGAGTTGTGTTGAATTTAGCTTTCTTCTAGAAACACCTGTTCTTCAAAACCAACCATGCCCTGTTTAAACAAACCCTAGAAATGAGTATTTGTACTTTTAAGCTTCCAGCATGAACAAGAGGAGACCATGGCTAGCTGCATTCACACCCATTCACGCACGTGCCATGCTCCAAGATGTCAGGACGACATTCCCACTGCCAGACTCCCAGAAAACACTCTCCATCTCCTTTTGCCTTCTGGCATGCCCTGGGTTCCCTGTCAGGGTTGGGACTGATGGACAGAAATTTCCCAGTATTTTTGAAGTGATGTCAAAATAATGTGAGGCCACTTGAGAAAATCAGAACCATTTGGCCATGCATGTGCCTGCAGCATGTTGCATGCTTTAAGAAAGCGCTGATGCAGCCTTAATTATTGTCTCACTACTTCTTTGTCTTTAATACACAAAAATCAGGTTTCAGAAAATGTCAAGGGTTTCTGGAAAAACATAGTCTGAGACCTATTAAAGGTGAGTGTTCTGTGAGTCTCATGGTAGAAGCAAAAAAAAAGAAAAAGGGCAAGAGAGAGAATCTGCAGACATCAAGATGATGGAGAGGGCCCTACAAGTCACAAAATGAAAGGCAGGCAAAGATGCCCAAAGTGTTTTTGTGGTCTGGAAGGCAGCCAAAGAGGCATTGATTTATTAAAGAGCAGCATCACGGCTTCCTTTTCTCAGTGCGATGGTGCCATTAGAGCTCCTCAAACAGTTTCTGATTTCCTTGGGAATGAGGAGCAGAAGATTCTGAAGACAGCTGTTACTTCCAGGCTTATGCCGCTGCCAAACCATCACTTTGTGTACCTGGCTGAGGAATTCAGTGTGTAAAGTATGAGTTCCCTGATTGTTAAACACAGCCACTACTTGTGCAAAAAATACTCCAGTAGTTGTGTAGGTTTTACACTCTGCACCTGTGATGTGGTATAAAAAAAAAACCAAACAGCTTTAATGAGACATCAGTTGTGAGACAACTGTCTCAAAAATGCCAAACTCAGCTGTTTTGTTACTGGAGTTAACTCAGGGCTGTTCTTGTGCACTGCTAATACTCTGGGAGTGATTAGCACCTGTAGCATGAGCTTTTGGTCTGTTTTTGTAGCTATCTCAATCCTCTTATGTAACTCCTTTTCCCTGTTTTCTCTCTGAATAGGCAAGATCAGTTTTGTAGTTTTCCATTCCCAGCGCATGCCTTGCCCCTGCAGTGCCTCCCTAAAACCCTGGCCCTGTGTCTCCTTGTTTGTCACTTGTCCTGCTGGGAGATGGGCAATGCCTCCACCAGGACACTGCTGCGGGGACCTTTCTGATACTGTGAGCAGAACTGGAGATGCTGGCCAGCCCAGTTGGTTCTGGTGCTGTTCCTGGGCTTTCAGGGGGCAGAGGAGCAGATTTTTCACCTTTGTTATCACAGGGCTGCTGTACAGAGCTGCTGCCATCAGCAGTGCTGCTCTGGGAGCAGGAGAGGCATGCTCAGCACACGCTGTGGATGTGCCTGTCCCTCACCAAATCAAAACACTGATATCACCCACCCTCACTTAAGAGGCTGTTCGCACCTTGTTAAAAAACAAGTGAGATGAGAAGACAGAGCATGAATTAGTTTTGTCAGATATATAGTCAGAAATAGCAGCTGATAGGTTTGCTGTGATAAGTTCTGTATGATGGCTTTGCTGAAAGGTAGGCTGTTCCATGATTTACTGAACTATTATAAGTGGTAAAACTGATCCATTTGTTATCATCCAGTGCATAAAGACTTCAGGATTTAAGGAGCCTGCACTAAATAACAAAGCAATTTATATACTCATAAACTGAAAATTACAGGGAAGAAGTCCTTAAGTCATTGGTAATAGGAACCTTTTATCATATTAGTGATGATTACCAAATGTTAACCTCTACTCCCCTTTTTAAAACAAAATCTTAACTTACAATAGTTTCAATTACTTAAAGAAGTCCTAGAGACAACTTTGTATTGATTTATTGTGCAAGTGTGGCAAGTTTTATTTATTTATCTGAGTGCCATCCCTTTCCCATCCCATCAAGTCCCTGCATCAGCTGATGTGAGCTGATTGATGGTTCTGCCAGCAGCAGCATGGGGCTGGTGTTACCTGAGAATTGGGATTAGCTGGCTCCACTACTGGGGAGCAGATCTTTACCCAAAGCAAATTTGAGTGTAATATCTTGAAAAGAGGTTTTTTTTTGCTGTGTTTCAATAACTAGATAATACTTAGCAATAGTTGGTTTCATATTAGCCTGTTCTAAGGAGAATATAATTATGTGTCCTACTGTGAAGATGGAAGTACCCTCAGCCAGGTTTGAAAAATGCATTATAAGATTGCAAGTTGTCTTTGTGTTCTCTCGAAGCAAGGATTTTATGGGAATAGAAAGAAGATGCTGAGTAAAGCTAAGCAAACATTTGCCTGGAGGTAATTTTACTGATGACATTAGTTTCTTCTTTCTGCTCCAGAGTATCCTGAGATACTTAATTCATTCGATTTTATTCAACCAATCTGAATTCTCAAGGAACAGATGAATTGAGAGCCCCTTGTTACCAGTACTCAATATTTGATATCCAGCTTGCTTTGTTCAAGTGTGAATGATTACATGCTGGAACAGATGTGTTTCTTTTTGTGATTTGTATAAGCAGAGTATCCAAAGTCAAGGGGAAGATTTGCACACGCACCTGGGCATTGTCCAGAAGAAAGCTGGAGAGCCATAATCTTTCAGGAAATTTAGATAAAACTCCTTTCTTGCAGTGGGTAAATTCTGATCCCGCTGTCCTTGTGCTAAACTTCTCTTTCATCAAACCTTATTTAAGTCAAGTCAAATCCATCATCAACCCACAGTAACACCCTCCCTGATCAGACTGAAGCTGGAGTCCAGCTGGCATCCTAAAACCAGGTGAGATTATGTAAGGTTTTTCTGTGGCATCCAGGGCTTTCTTTGGCAGAGCTCTTGGCTGAGTCTGCTCTCACCAAAGAGAGTGAAGAAGCAGCAGCAATATAGCACCTGCCACTGAAATTGTGGGTAAGAGATTGATTGAGCTCTTAGCAACTGAACAACCATCACTAATAATTTGGCTTAATTATAATCACTCAGTTACCCTGAGTTTTGCGAGGATAGAATGTTTGAGTGGTGGGAAAAATAATCCACAGACTTTGTTCCAGACCCATCACAAATGAAGTGTTTGTACCAGACAAAGGGGCAGACCCCTCATGGTTTTCTTCCCATCACCTTGCCGTGCTGAGGAAAGGGAAAGCCAAGTTGGATTCCTGCTGTGGGAAATGATCAGCTGTGTGCATCCCGTGCCTGTGCCATGGAACGTGGGATCTGAGGAATCTCCCATCTGCCTTCATCCCGCTGGTCCCACTTGGGCTGTGCACGGGGCACAGCTCATCACAGCCAGGGGTCCTGACTGGGGATGTGCAATTGTTCTGAGCTTTAACGACCAGATTGTTGGCTGGTTGCTCCTCAGGCATTCCTGGGACAATCTTCTGACCTTGTTGTACAGCAAATGAGCACAGAGACCCATTTCTTGCAACAAAAGTGACAGAAGGGCTAAGTAATGGAAATTAATTGAAAATGGGGGGGCGGGGGGGAGAAAACAACGAAAAACCCAACAAAACAAAAAAACCTCTCCAAAACCTGTGTGGTGAAAACACAGTTTATAGGCCAACCAAGCTGTACATGAAGCTGCACTTCAGTTGCTCTTCTGCATTTGTGCTGAAATTCCAAAAGCAAAAGCCAGAAAAAAACACAGCAAAACCCACCCCCTTAAAACTGCAGTGACACAAGAACTGATTAAAGGCTTGTTTTGTTTCCGTGCCTCCTAATAATTTTCAGTTTTTCATTTTACATATAGCCGTGATAGATGAAGCTGTTAAGATGTGGAAATTAAGCACAAACACAAATATTTCTAGCCTTCTAAGTGCTTCAAATTATTTTTTGTATTCTGTATAATTATGTGAAATTTTAGCGTTGTTGAATCTCATGTATCATGTGCATAATTTGTATCTTTTCTTGGGGAAGTTGAAGTAAAAGAAACCAGTTCATTACCAGTAACAGCAGTGTAATCATTACCATCACGTTCGCTCCCTCCTTTATTAGGCTTTTTTTTTTTTCTTGAGGATTATTAAATCCCTCTAGTTTAAATTCAGAAGAAGAGATGTTAGTTGAAAACACAGACTCATTAAAGTCAGTAAGTTTTCTCTTTGCAGTCCATTAGTCATATCTATGGTTTTGATACCTTTCTATATGAACATATAGCACCTAGAAAAGCAGAGATTATACCATCTAGCAGTGAGCTTGTTTTAATATTCCTGCAGTTCCTAGAGTCTTGTATCCCTCCTGCAAAAGGAGGAACTTAGTCTGCATTTTCTTATCTTCAAATGCAGTAAGCAGCAATATCAGTGCTATTTCCAATCTTCCTTGTCATTAATAAATATGCCAAGATATCTGTATGAATTATGGTCCTTTAATAAGGTAATGGAACTCCTAGAATCTAGAGCTTGATATTTTAGAAATGGAGACTGTTTAGGTGCCAATAAGAATATGCTGATCACATATATAACTAATCTTGATTAATTATGAGTACAAAAATTATTGTTTCCTCGTTGCTGTTACCAACTATTATCTACCCTTAATATCTCACCTATCCCTCGAGATTCTGTAGAGAAATAAATTATATTCTGCTTGATTATAAAGCTTCAGGTTGTGGTACAGGCTCACACAGTAATTCTGGTTCTGAAGCTGGAAGCTCCTGTGAGAGCCCCGTGTGAACATCCTTGGGATCATTAGAGCAACTGGGCCATTACAGCAGCAAACTACAAATACCCAGATTGGTACCGGAGTTTGACTGCCTGTTTTTGAAAACAACAAGGTTTTTATTGGTTTCAATAGCCTTTGACCTGAACCCGATGTCTTCTCTCTTGGACCAGCCTTTGTTAAAATGATTGTGGTCAGTACCTTCTATTCACTTTCCTCGCATTGTTTGTAAATGCAGAACATGTAAAAAGTGACCTTAGCAAGTAGGGTTTGGTTTAAACTTCAGCCATAGGTGCAAAAAGCAGAGTAATATACCTGTTTTCAGTCACCTTTTTATTCATTTTTTTCTACCTGCGCAGGTAGAAACTACAGATGATCTAACAAAGTATTGAACAAAATCTGTGTGAAAAATAAAACACTTGAAATGAATGGTTTTGTACAGCAGCATTAGAAACTGTTCCTCTTGTTTGGTGGAATGAGATGTGAAGAATTGACTGAGTAACCAATTTAATAATGAGAATTTAGAATAGAGAGTAAGTAGTTGAAAGCCTTGGGACACCGTTCCCTGAAGTTTCATATGCTGACTGTGCTCCAAAGCAGGGAAATTTTGATACAAAAGTGATTTATAGGCAATAGCTGTGCACAGTCTTTTATCACATTAATAAAATCTTTAACTAGTCTTTGAAAATTCTAAAGCCTTCTGTGTTCAGTTGAGGTACACAGATAGAAAGAACTGCTGGCTGACAGATGTTCAGATACATTATCAGAAAATGTATTTTCAGCCTAACCAGTGTAATGTAATTCATTCTAACATGATATTTCGGGTTTATTACAGTGTAACTGACTACAGAACACAGTGCACGATGCAGGAGACTAAAGGAGGTGAAGGTGTACAGCTTAAAGGTGACTGGGCTGGGCCAGGTAGAGTGCTGAGCATTGGTGGCTAAACTGCCAGATCATTTAAACAACTCAAAACTGGAAACAAAAGGGGTTTCTTTTCCTCTTGTAGTCTACCCAGGTGAAGGAATGGCTTCATTTCATGAAACTGCACTAAACTGCTAGAGATGTTATTGTCCTTGCATATTACAGTACAAATTATCACTTTTAGGAACTGCTGTGTTAAATCTTTGCCTTTTGCTTCCACTAAAAGAGGTAACAACATTTTACCTGGCTGTACTATTTCACAGATGGAGCAGAAATAGCTGTGTGTGTGTATGTATCTGTTTATCTGTATAAACTTCTTACTGAAATCTTACTGTGAAGTGCCACGTGAACGGATTGTTTCGTTTTCCTGTTCAATTATCTCTGAACTGTCAGTGGTACAGCTGGTATTTTTACTTGGACTTCACCCTGCTGGCAGATTCCAGTTGATTTAGTTCTATGGATTTTAGTTTGTTCCCCCCAGTCTTGCTTTGCTGTTGTTTCTTCTTGATCTGGGCTGTTTCAGCAGGTGCCTCTCCATTTGCTACCTGCCCTGGTGCAGTGAGTAATTATGCAATTTAATTAATGTATTTTAATTATTTAGGTGACAATTTACCTTGTGTGGTCAGGCTGAATATGTAAACGGATTGGGGTCTCTAAGTAAAAAGAACGGGATTTTATTTTTTTTTTTAAGTAGTGAGAAGTCTGTGTCCAAAGATAACAAATAAATAATCAAACATAAAAATAAGGTAAAATTTGTGTTTAATCTCATTCCATGACCAATTTATACCTCATCTCTCTAATTATTATTGATTTATGATATAGACTTGAGGCACTTGGTAGACAGACTGTGCTCTGCACATCAGTACCCGAAATGTGTCATGGTCAGGGTGTGGCATGCACTAGCTCACAAGGTCAGGCATGATTTTCATATCCAATTATGCAGCCTTAAAAGTAACCAAATCTCCTTTGCATTTTGAATTTTTTTCTCACCTGAGGACGATGTTGATCAATTTACTGAGTATATTGTGTGTTTTAATGAAATGGGTTAAATGAGTTAAAAGTGTTTTCTTGTAGCAAAGGCTAAAACTCCAAATGTCAGTCAAAAAAACTCGAGTTCCTTGCATGTGCACTCATTTGCATAAAGTACATTCAATTAAAAAAAAAATGCAGTTCTCTTTATTAAACTTTATTTAACATTCAAATCACAATCATAACTTTGATTTTGAAATATGTATTATGGTAAGAAAAAAAGAAAAATCCAAGCAAAAAAAATAAATAAATAAAATTAGCCCAAACACTTTTGCTATGGTCTGGTTCACTGTTTGCACTCTGTGTTCCTCGTGCTGGCAGCAGGAGCAGCAGCAATAACACCGTGGAGACAGTAGATGGCTGTAGAAAAGTGTGTTGAACACTCCTGTGTGAGCGTAATAAGATTGGGAAAGGCCTTGACCTGACTGGATGCAGCTTTTATCTGAAGTACATTTAAAGAGATAAAGGAGAAGCAGGGTGCAGTACATGTTCCTTTTTTTCCTGCAGGAGCTTTGCTTTGAGTTTAAATATTTCTCAAATGTGGGGTTTGTGAACTGGGTCCTTTAGCAGGGAGAGGTAACGGCTCGAGGGCCACCAGAGTCACTCTGAGGATTCCCCCCCTCCCTCAGGACGTGTTAGAAATCCTCCTACAAATTCCTACAGAGGGGGTGACTGTAGATCCCATAATAATAATCAGGAAGTGGTATATTCCCATTTATTTATTTATTTTTACTTTTTTTTTCCCTCTTCCCCCCCCCCCCCCCCCTCCAGTGTAGTTGGCTGCCTTTAGTGCACGGACCTGCTCATTAAATAGATACACCAAGAACTGTTACCTAAGCAAGCTTGACAGTAAAGAAAGGACAGACTGAGTTAGGGAGAAAAAGGGAAGGAAAAAGACAGCCTGAAGCAAGTCACTTCACACGCAGAAAGAGCCACTGAACGAATGCTGTTCTCATAAGCAAACTAAAAAAATACCTTGTATACGAAGAGAACTGTGAGGACTTGACAGAAAAAAGGCAAGATTTTTCTACCCACTGTTTTCAGTTTTCCTTCCAGACAATACTTGGTGAAGTAAGGAGACTTCTGTTTGCTGACAGAGCCCTTGATTTCTTTCAAGATGATGATGTATTTGTGGGTAGGTAGTGTCTCTCTCCATGTCAATCGTTTGGTACTGAATGGACTTTGGGAGTGTGGGTTTTAGCCTGTAGCTGCAGCGTGTTTTGTGCTGTGTAAGGTGTGTGTGCTGCAGGGGAGCGTGGCTGGGCTGCACTACATGTGCTCTCCTTCCCAGGCAGAGTTTAAACAAACCGGGTCATTAACGTGAAGCTGCAATTTATTTTTGTGATTTGCAGGATGTGGCGGAGCGCGCTGCTGGCTTTTCATTGCCTTAGAACGTATTGCAAGTGTGTAAGATTCACTGTGTGGTTCGGTTACAAAGCAAATACTGCATCACTTGTGGCTGCTCAGAATTTGCTTTCTTTGTAAGAAATGAAACAATCTTAATGTGATTAAAACTCCTAACGCGCGTTACTTTAACCCAGTTTCTTCTATACTAATTGTCACAGTCTGTCTTGGCTTTTGAAGTTTCTGGCAATTGACAACTGCAGATAAAGAAATAGATATTGTGTTCCTATTCCTGTGATTTTATATTCAGCATTGTTCTGATTCCTTGCAGCAAAATCTCACCTTAAAAACAGCGTTGTGTTGTGGCATGTATGTTTTGAATTAGTGAAGCTATTCATATATTTATATTAGTAAAGCTATAAAGTGAATTCATCCAGGTTTTGATACAGAACACTTTTTCTTAGCAGAAAAAAACCCCCAAAAAACCCAAAGAAATCAGTGAACAAATCTGCATACTTAAAAGCTTTTCTGTGTTCCTCTTCAAAGCCTGTACATCTTCTGGGAAAATATTTTAAACTAATCTCGTTTGACAATCTATTTATTTATTTAATTTAAATGTATGTAAAAATAGACAGGCGTGCAGCTAATCTGGGCCACCTCTGCAAAACAGGCTGCAGAGGAGTAAGGCTGGAGTCTGAGATATTATCAGTAGTCACTCCTTCTCTTTTTAAATTGCTTGTGGTTCATGTTGGAAATCTCCCTTTATGCTTTCTTCTCATTTCTGTTGACCCTCCACTACATCTCAGTAACTTTTGTCATCTGTGCAAAGGGCACTGCATGTAGACTTTTAAGTTGTTATTTCAGTACTTTGACCTGTGCTATCATTTCGGGAGCTCACCAATCACTGAGCCTTATGATTTTGTCTTTTTCTTTTTTTTTTCTGGGTTCTATAGTACAAGTCCCTTATTTTCACCAGTGTATCTGTGCATTTACCAGCAACCCCGACTGCTGCTTGTTTTTAACCCTTACCACCATTCTGTATTGAAGCTGCTAGTGCAAGGATGAATTTCATTCTCTTTTTAGATTTATCAATCAGGTCCCTCAGTTGCAGCAGTCTGTCTTTGATTCAGTTTGTGCTGTGGTGTTTGGGTTGCCACCATCCAAAGGAGATGCACAGTAAATATGTGAGGATAAAAAAAATAAATAAGTATGTGAGGATAAGCCCTTCTTTCTGATATGCACACTAAGGTGACAGGACATGCATTATTGTGTATTATTCTGTTTTTCTGTGGCACAGGCTCAAAGGGTTTAAAAGCCAGGGATCTTCACCCTCCCCAAGACTAGGAATCATTGTTAATTTGAAAATTTTGTGAAATACGTTTCCTTGCAGGTAGATATGCAGATTTCTATGACTTTTAGTGTCCTGTATTTTTTTTTTTAAATTTTTGATGATTTTTTCTAGTTATTATTTTTAGAGATGTATATAAATTCTCTAAGCAAAGCGACCACAGTAACAAGCAGTTTCTAATGGTACTAATTCCTGGTTTTCAGTACTCCTAGTAATTCATATAAAGGTTCCAGTAATTAATACTTCACATTTAAAAGTGTGTCCATTGCATTTTTATTTTGTTGTTTTCACTTACAATATATGATGCATGTTTTGTTCTGGCTTTCTGATTTGGAGAATTCTTTAAACAGCCCTTCTCTCTTTTGGCACTATTACACCTGCGTATTGAGTATTCTTCCCATTTTCAACTGAATTTTGTAGTATAAATAATTTGTATAAAATCTCAAGATTGGTAAGAAGAAGCAGAGAATATTTTTTTTCTTTCATTTTTTAAATTGTAACAGAATATTGTTACTTTGTGGTTTTGTTGATGGAAATAGAGGCTTTGTATTCATAGTTTTTATCCCTTTTTTCTGAACTATTATGATTGTTAATTCTATGCATTAAATGGCCATGTGTAGGTACCTAAGATGCAGCATATGTAAAAAATGCATTAGGTAGACAAGAGACTTTGAAAAGATGTAGGTGCAAGGTATAAACTCACAGCAGCACTTGAAATGCTTTCTCCTGGCATCACATCAATTTTTAATATAATTATAAAAAGCTTCTCAGCAATATTATTAAAATTTAAAATAGCCAACTTGTGTGAAAATGTAGTCTTCACTTTTTGAAGGGGTAAAAATTAATTTATTACATTAAGAATTTTTCAGTGTTTACTCATTTATGTGGTAGTGCTTACCTGTTGTTTCATGTCATGTGTAACGTAGAAACATTTTGGATGCTTAGAGAGTAAAAGAAAATTTTGATTTCTTCCCATTTTCTAATATCTTACCAAATAGTTACAGTTTGATTTTTTTTTTAATTTTTTTTTTTTTTTAAAATAATTCTACTGATGACAGTGGTACCCAGTTTGTTTTATTGCAAACTGAATGTGTTTAGCTAACTAAAACCATTGTGCAGGAATGCAGAGCACAGACACTCATTCTGTCTGTTGAATGGAACAGTCTTGATTAGGCGCTGTTTTTTAAATATTTATTTCAAAGTTGCAAAAAGTAGAGAAAGTTTTTAGTACTGTTAACCCTGTCGAAGGAAACTGTTGACAGCTTAAGCAATTAAATGATGTTTGATTTATACTTTCCTCCTTCCCTGGACAAAGGAGATTTTTTTTTTTGGTCTGGTACTTTATATGAATAGACATCTGTGCTGTAGGAATCAGAGTTCACACTCACCAAGAACCTTTGAAGGCTTTCAGGCATTACTGATTTAGGATGTAGTGAAGTCAAAAGAGAATATATTCTCTCTGAGGGGTTACAGCTGCTGCTGCTGCAGTTTAATACCCCTTTCTCCCCAAAATAAGATTGTTGCAGTGACTCGGGGTATTCTTGATCACTACAGATTATCATTCCCATTTCCTGTGTAACTCACCTCCCCGGAGGTGATGGGATTTGCTCAGGATGTAACAAATATACCTGCTGGGGTTTTTCCAGGCGGAGGGTTCTGAAGTTGGCTGGTGCCTAGTGTGTAACTTCTGGTGGGTGAAATGAGATCCGATGGCTGAAAGCTGAGACTTTCCAAACTTTCAAAGTCCCCAGCCTTCCAAAACCCCTCTCTCTGCACACTGCTGCTCCTCCTCTTTTCCGTACTTTGAAAAATAAGCATCGTTTGTCCACATGACAGCATAAGCAGCTGCTTGATTCCCAAGCAAACAGCTCCATGGCTGGCTGTTTTCCATCTGCTTGTTCAGACTGGACTACTTTGAGTTCTCACTGACCTCATGTTCAATTTTCATATTCTGAGTTAGAAGTCAAGCGCTTAAAGTTATTGCATGTCATGAAAAAGTCAAATGCAATTAAATGTCATAGGAAAAAGTGGAACAAAATTATTGGTAAATGCGTTTTTAAAATACAAATTATTGGTTTTCCACATTTTGTTGGGTGCCAAAATACTGGACTAAAAATACCCTAATGTATGATAATACAGTTTTATAAATTTTATAAACATTTAACTAATATCTGCTTAGTCAGAGGTGTGCTTTGTTCCTGTCAGTCTGCTGTTCTTTTTAATAATAGGGAATGAGTTGTCAGAAATTTTGTGTATATTTAGCAGAGATTTTTTTTCAGTAGCAGCTTAAGAATGATACTTGATCAAACAAGGCAGAAAGCATGTCAGCAACTGAAATTTGTTTTCTTTCCCCAAAACTAGAGGAGGCAGATACACAGAAACAGGTTGGGGGGGGGGGGGGGGGAAATAAAGTGTGTGCAATAGCAATAAGATATTTTTTCCTGGCAGTAGTACATGGTTTTGACAACTCTGTAGAATAAAACTTGTGGGTCCAATAGAGAGAATTGTACTTGTCCGAATTAGAAAAATGTTCTTTAGATCAACATCTGGGAAGAAGTCTGGAGGAAAAGGAAGTAACAGACTCTAGCACAAATTTAATCTGAATGTTTAGGAATTTCAACTCCTTTGTGGTTGCATTTCTGGTGTTCTTCTCTCCTATTTAGAGACATCCTAGCACACATATAGGAGTCTGTGTCAGTGCCCATATTCAAAAGCAGATGGTATTTTATTCAGCTGACCGAAGTCTGCGTGTTTTTCTGCACCGAATGTGTGCAGGCACAGAGTGTGCCTTTCTCCTGGTTTAGAGAAGGGTGCCAGTTCCAGCCTAACTTGTGCTGCTTGTGTACTCAGTGCTGCAGGACACCTTTGCAAAGGTTTTTTTGTTTGTTTGGTTTGGTTTTTTTTTTCTAAAGGAATTGAGAACATGAAACAGTTGTGAAGATGACTAAAATAACAAAGGAACAAAACTATAGGATTTTTTAAAATCGGAGTAAGGAGCAAATACAATGCTCATATTTTTTTTTTACTGACTTCACCTACTGTATATTTTGCAGCTTTGACATTGCATTAAGTAAAGGATTACTCCCTTTGATGAGGACTTTCCAAAAAATTCCCCAGACTAAGACAAAATGCGCTGCTGAGTGTGGTTAAAGAGCTACAGACAGTGAGTCCAGCATGAACTAAGCTGAAAGAATAAATGACTACACTGAAAACATTGTCAGTGGAACACTTCAGCAGTATAGATTTTACTGCCTAGAATTACTGAGTAATCAAAGTATTTAGATCCTTTTAGTTAAGAAAAATCAAAAATATTAGCAGAAAAGCTGCAGGTATCTTCAGAGTCAAAGTGATCCTCATTCTGCTTTCCACTGAGACCTTGAATAAAACATGTAGCTTCATCCTCTGCATCTGACTGCCTGACCACTGATGTTGAATAAATATGTACCTTTTATTATTAACACAGTAAAATACAAAATGATTTCATAATAGAGTATGCCAATGCGAATAGTAAAGATCTTCAAGGGTACCTGGCTCAATAAACCTGATTAATGAAGTACTGCAATTTATAAATCTGCTGTTGTGATGGCTAAAATGAAAGGCCTGACAGAGGTGTTGAATGAAAACAGGATTTAAATTAGTTGTGTTAGAATCTAAGACAATTCTCAGTAGGCTGTTTTTTATGTATCTATTGGAGCACACACATAATTTGGCTCAAACTCGTGTATATAATGATTCATGTTGTGATGACAAAGCTGAAAGTCACACTAGCATGCAAAGCATGAAGACATTCAGCAAAATCACCCTTTTTAGTGTGAAGAGAAATGAAACAGAAGAGAGAAGCTATTTCAGTTCAGAATATTTGACAGTAACTTTTGGTTGACAGGTACATTCAGTTCTTGAAGGGTTTTCTTGCCCTGCTCCAGTGCTTTGTAGAACACCATTCTGCTACTGCTGTGGGGTAAGAATGGGAAGAGAACAGGATGATTCTCTGTGGCCAGCACTGCAGATAGGCAAGTGAGACAGGTTTGGATTGTAAAGCAATATACATTCCTTTAGACACAAACTCACCTAAGTGGTTGATGAAACTGAGTTTAAGCATCGAGAATATGTGTATTATTATTAATTCTTGCAGCAGAATCCATGCATTTTGTGTAAGGCAGCGTGACAGACCTGCTCTGTTCTCTTCTGAAGTTGCATTATATGTTCTGCATGCTTTAATTGCCAAATCTGTTCTCCCCCCTTCCTTTAGCAAGGAGTTACACTTGTCCAATTAACCTTATCTTCGTTGTGTCCCTCTTAATAGCACTGGTTTCCATCAGAGCTTTGAATGAACTGCGTGGGTATCTTTATCAGTGCAGGGATGTGTGTGAGGAAAGAATTGAACAGAGGCTGCATGAAATGTGGCTGGCTGAGCAGGCTAGAGTCCTCCTATTGTCCCACAATTATTATCCATGTGGAAATTCCTCCTGAACTCCACTTCTGTGACTGGTGGGTTTAAGCTACTGCAGCGCCTTAGCTGCTGTGGGAATGGCCTTAGTTGTGGAGGCAGAAGGATGAACAAGTCCTGAAGATTTTTCTGGGCAGTTGAGAAACCTTGTTTGTGTCCTGAGGTTAATTTCTTGATATGTTCCTTTTGGATATTTGTTCCAGTGAAGGGTGCCTGCTCAAGAAGCTGTCATAGTCCCTAGACCGGGCTTTACTTACCTTTTCACAGGAATGTGCAAGTGCCACTAGGCTGCATTTACCTTTCATAACTAGTGAGACTATCTCACAGTTTAATCAACACAAGGGGATGTTTACTAATCAAAGTCTGGGTAGCTGTTTGCATCTTTTGATATCTTTCCATATGGCTTCCTTTTCCCCTTCTGCTTCTGGATTGGTATTCCTTCCTTGCCAAGCAGATGAATCTGTGTTTGGATCTGTGTCATAGCCTAGTATGGAAATCCACCTGTTCTTACTGCAGCCAGAAAGCTGAAGTCCAACATTGCTGCAGACATGACTGCTTTTCACTTAGGTTTCTAAGACACTAGGTATATTTTTCCCTGTGGGGATAGCAGTTGTGTCATGGATTGGACCCAGCTAGCAGCCAAATTCACACTCTGCCTCAGTGGGACAGGGAGGGAGGAAGGATGGGAAGAACTGGAGTGAGAAATCTCATGAAACAGCAGGAAAACATGGAGATAACTTCCTGATGATTGTCACAGGCACTGACTTGCTTTGGAAGAAATTACATTATTGCCAATTATCATTTCTGCCAATTCAGTTTTTCCATTTAATTGCTGATTCAGGTACTGGAAAACAAAACCAAGAACCCTTTTTGTTATCACAAGTTAAACTCCCACTCTTCAGCAAGGCCATGAATGACATGGAGGGATTGCAGTCAGGGCTCGGGATTTTCTCTCTTCAGCTCCTTCCCATTCTTGCTGTGCTCCCTGTGTGTTCCTCCGTGGGCACAACACAGATTTAAGTCAGCCAAATACATCAGACTAAGTCTGATAATTGGCATTTCAAGTTTCCTTCACAGATTGCTGTGCTTGTAGAGTTTTGTATATTTAATCTTTTGTGATGTATACAAAACATACGAGGACTCCTTTTATAGGGGAAAAGCTGATGTATGTTTGAATTTTACTTTTCAGTGAGCTTCTCCTCAAATATAATTACAGGAATTCAAGGAAGGATAAAATGTGACAACATATTTGTGAATTGCAAGATTTAACAGAGACCGAAGTAGATCTTATTATTGATGTGCTTCCTGCTTCATTAAATTCCCCTTAAGGTTTGCAGCCTGGATATGGATCATTTGCAATAATAATTATGCAGTGATCGATTGATTGTGTCTGACATTGTACTTGTCACCTTGAAATGCAAAAACCATTTATTTCGAGTGTATGAACATTCCTCTCTAACGTTAGACACCAGTGTGCACTGGTTGGTGCTAGAGAGGGATGCATTTTATTAAGTTGGGAACTTCATATTAACCTTTACCTAAAATGAAGCACCACTTGTCATTTTACAAAAATGAAAATTGCCCAACCAGCGATGGTTTTAGATGAGAAACCGCAGTCTAAGTTCACAGGGATTGTTCAAACTGGAATGTTTGTATTTCAGTTCATTCCTGCCCGTGTGTTAAAAATGTGGGGCTTTCAATGAGTCTGTGATGAGCTGGGATGCAGTGAGCACACTTGATAAAACTGAGGTCTCTGCTTTTGGAACCAGCGTGTGTTCTTTGGAAAGTGCCTCACTGAGACTTTGATCCAGGGCAGTATTAATTAATTGGGAAATCAGCAAAAAAAAAAAAAAAAAAAAAAGCTTCAACTGCAGTCGTTCTATGAGTAAAATGCTGTACATTTAATGTTTTGAGTGGTGTAATCCTCATGACAATGTCGTCTTCCTTTTATTAAGAATATTTGGAGCAGCGGGTGAAACTCTGTCCTTTGGGCTTTCAGAATTTTGTTTCTATTGAAATTCCAGTGAAGCAGCTGGTTGGTGGGTGCAGTTAAAGTGAAGTTAATCTGTGCTTTCTCAACTAACATTAAATCTAAAGCCAAGAGAAATGTTTCTACATATTGCACTTGGAGCTTTTGCAGAGCATCCATTGTGCTCTGAAAAAGGAAGTGGAATAGGAAGTCAAGACCAAAACTGTGTTTGGTCAGATATGATTTGATTTAAAAAAAAAAAAAAATACTTTTTCAAAGCCAAATGCTGGCTTTAGAATACATCAACCCAAATATTTATAATTGCTTTAATTTGAGATTTAAACTTTTATTCAGAGACCTAGTTTATTTGAGCTTTGGATTGTTTTAATCAGGATTTTAAAAACCACTGTATGTTTTTTTTTTTTTTTTTTAATTGAAAATCCCCGAATTTTAAAATTGTCCACATACTTTAGGGTGAAATGTTGTGAAGATAACTTTTTTGCCTCCAAGGGTGAACATAGGTAAGCATACATTGGAATATGGAAATATTTAGTATGTTGATTCTCATACAACCAATTTGAGGAATAACTGCAGCATTAATATTAAGGTGTCAACATTATTTGTACTACAGATTTAAAAATTACCAACTCTAGTTTTTGCCATGGTAGGGATACCGAATAGAGCTTACAAAACTGCTTTAAAGCTGTGACATAAGAAAAATATTTTTTTAAAAGCAGTTATTTTTTTACTCAGCACATGTGTAAGATAACCGAAACACCTAACTTGAAGAAAGGTTTCAGCCTCCCTGTTTTCGGCAATTTTTTAGCTTGTGAGTTTTTCAGAAAATATCCCAAGTCAATGCTATGAATTTCTGGAAGAAGCTGAGAGAAATTGCTCCACATGGGAACATAGCCAGTGTATCCCATTGTCCTGCACTAAGTCTTAACTGGAATATTGTACCACTTCTTTCTCTCAGGTATTCCATTCTCAGCCATGAGAAACCCCTACTTATAAATGCAAAGCCCAGCTGTAATTCCTCCCTTTCCCTTTCCCTTTCCCTTTCCCTTTCCCTTTCCCTTTCCCTTTCCCTTTCCCTTTCCCTTTCCCTTTCCCTTTCCCTTTCCCTTTCCCTTTCCCTTTCCCTTTCCCTTTCCCTCCCTTTATCCAGTGGAAGTGTTGAGAGAGCTGAGGGAGCTTTGTTCTGCAAGGAACACTCACAAGAGCCACCACGGATGGTCCAGTTGTACCTTCACACCCCAGCCTTGTCTGGAAATGCAGCATCCCAGCAACAACAGGAGCAGTGGAGGGAGAAGGAAAAAACAGTAAATGCCACTGAAAGGGAAGGAAAATGAAGGAGAGAGAGAGGTCAAGGGGCTGAAATAAAAGTAGAATATTTAGGATCAGGACAGTCACTGTCCTTTTCAGTTAAATGTGAAGAAATCGTGTGCTCTTGACATCACTCGCAACCCAGAGAATGAACTTATTATTTTTTCTTCATGTGTTTCAAACCCAATTTACTGTTACAGAATCTGGAGTAACTCAGCAAAGCTCTTAATAATAATAATATTTACTATGTTTTGGTTGTAGATATAGATGGCACCACCCTCACAGATAAGGAAAATTAATTCCAATAAAGACTTTTTTTTTTTTTTTGGGGGGGGGGGTAGGTCTGTGGGTCTTTTTGGCTGAAAGGCAATTAAAAACTTGCTTTATAAATATAAAAGGGTCTGTTTCACCTTCCTGGGACTTGGCTGCAATTCTTTGATTCGGATGGTTAAGAGTCAGAATGTTTTGGTTACTCTCGTCTTTTCTTTTTTCCTTTATTTTCTTTTCCCCTGCATGTCTGGCAACATGTTTGATGACTCTATGAGCAGCAACAGGATAATAATAAAAAAGGATGCAAATTTTGATTTGTATATTGGATAATTCCTCATGAGAAGTAGGACAAGTGGAAGAGGTTACTCTCAAGCAAGGGAAGAAAGCTGATCTAACACAAAGACAAAATTAAGAATGCTGTAGGAAAAATGTGCTGGAGACAAATGGGGAATGTGGAATCAAGTCTTGTAAAGACTAGGAAGGTAATTGAATAATACATATAGGCCTAGCTGAAGTGGCATAAAACATCTCATTCTACAACTCACGGGTGAGGAATCCTGTGGTGTGATGCAGTGACGTGTTACTGGCACTTGTAAAAGTTCCTCATGCACTTCTGTTTCTTACTATTCATTATTAATGTCTGTGTTAAACATTTGCTCTCTTATTTCAGGTTATCATATGCTATTAATGTAAAACTACACAGTGAAAGCAAAGATAACAACCCCGTTTTAAGTTAATGTATGGATGTTCACAGCCAGTGAACAAATTCTTAATTTAAATTGGTTTATAAAAAGCAATTATAAACAGACAAGTCAAATTTATCTCTTAGCTATAAAAGCCACACACAAGTGAGCCACATGTTCAATTGGAATCTTTCCTCCTGAAAAGCAAGCCTGTTCATGTCTTATTCTGTTGGACAGGGAGAAATTAATATTTACTCATGTTTTGCAGCAGTGTTTTACACACTGAAGATGTTTTCTTTGATGATACTACTAAAGTAATGTGGTTCAGTCATCTTTTAAATGAAGTGACTCTAATTTACTTTAGAGGTATGTCTTATCAGGGAACAAATTTAATAATGTTATTACAGTCAAATAAGCTAAATATGACCAAGCAATCTTGTTTCTATTTTTGTTAGATGCACATTATTTAACTGGCTAAGTATTTTAGTGCAGCTTCCCTTATAGAAAACTCAGCACACACAGCTTCACATGTGCTGGTGTTATTTTAACCAGTCCTTTCAATCTTGTTTACACAGACCTTGTTCAATTCAAACCCACCCTTTTCCACAGCAGGGCAGGTGTGTGGGATGAGTTATTTTGTACATGACTTGCTGTATGGGAATCTTGTTTTCATATAGATTTTATACATGTTAATAGCTCTGTTCATTTGCAACTATTTTATGTAAATGCCACCATGCTATTACTTTTCAGATGAGCTGCTCTTCAACAGAATAGTCTCAAACAATAAAATTTATTGGGATTTCATTAGAGCAGCTGTAGAAATTACAGTTGTTTTGCTTAATAGTTTATCCCCAAATTATGACTGTGTATTGGAAAAAAATGCTGGGCAGAATAGCCAAGGAGTTGCAGGATAGACCTGAGAATGATTTGTCACTGTCACCTAATCACAGCACAGTAACACTTACTATTCACATTGGTTTTCCCCCGATTTATTGTGAATTGCTGATTTTTGAAACTACCTGTGTGGCCCTAAAGAACCCGAATGTGTTGAGCACAAGGTACTTGCATGATGTGAGAGGTGATTCCTGGACACCCCATTTGGAAATCACACCAGAGAAGTTTGTCATTGCTTTCTTTCAATCTCCCTCGTGTCTCTTCAGGAAGAATTTGAGACCAAAAGCTGAAATCAGCTCTGGCTGTGGTGAGGTTACTGTGCCCCAGAAGCCGTGAGCTGCTGTGCTCAGGTGTGAGGCAGGAGCAGAGTTCATACCAGCCCCTGTTTTGGCCACTGCTTTGGCTAAGCAGTGCAGGCACAGCTCAAGGTTTCCTCCTTGTCCCACCCTGCCTCCTGTGATGTGTGGCTGCTGGAGATGGCAGCAGGCTGGGAGGGGACACGGGCTGGGCACGTGCAACCTGAGCTGATCAAAGGTGGATTTATGCTCCTCACTACAACTGGGTTTAACCTGGGTTCGCTTTCCTAACCTGGCTCTTTTCCACCTGGGGAAATCCTGAGCCTTGCTCCACGCTTTCACTGCTTCTTAGCCAACAAGTCAATTCTTCCACCCCTTCTTGTAGTCATTTTAATCTCAGATTTTTTTGAGATTCTGCTGGGTGATTACTCCCATCCTTTTCAGTTTCTCGGAGCCGTCCCCCGTGCTTTGAGTCCAACATGATGATTCCATTATTTTGATATTCATATCCATTTTTTTGTCAGCATGCCAAACTACTCTCTGTGAAGCTCAGGTCACAAACGGGGAAAAATATTTTCAAATTGGCTATATCTCTGATGACTCTAATGAAAATGTAGTGTAATGCAATTTAAGGTTGTAATTAAAGCATGTAAATTTTGCAGAATGTTTTCTTGTTTTAAAGAACTCTGAAAAGCAGCAGAGACTGCTCTTCCAAAATTCAAAATGCAAAGTGCCAACAATGGATGGTACTCACCCATGTGAATTAAGAAGTGCTTTGAAATAATATATTGTTTCTCCCTGGTAGATTTCAACCTGGTTAACAATAATGATTTTTATATTCAGTAATACATCTAGATCCACTTGTAATTCTTAAGTTAAAGTTACATGTAGTACTCCAGAAAAATAAATATTTCATTACCAAGTGTCAGACTTATGGGCTAATTAACATTTCAGGAATGAAAGAAGTAGTGTCATTAACTCTACTCACAGAACTATGAAGGGTGCTCTTCCTCACTACTCCTGTGGAATTTCTGCAATGGAACTGAATAGACAGAATTATTAACAGTTAAATGATGGTGTTGGATGAAAGGAGTCCAATTTATGGTGAGGTAACAGAACACAGAGAAACTTCAATAAAGTCAGTTCAGAGACCCACATGGCCCAAGGAGTCAGGAGTGAATATGGGCAAAGTCTCCGAAAGCCAACAGCACTTTTCAGATCACTTAGCAAAATAATATCTCCCCTCTTTTGGTGATAAGGAGGTACCCTGGCAGTGTATGAGACTGAGATGTCTGAGTGTCAGCTTACATTAAATGCTTTATCTTTTGAGGAAAGGGCTTGTGACTAAAGCACCTGGGGTCTAACTCCAAAAGGGCAGCACTCCCAAGTTTAAGTATTTCATGCTTGTTTTTTTAGCCTTCATCTGTTTGCTTGCTTGCAGCCAACTAGTTTTGCAGGAATTGTCTGGGAAGGATTGAGGGGAAGACACATGGGAGGAAAATGACACAAAATTCAGGGCATGAATTAGGATCTCTAGTAGAAAGTTGGCTTTCCAAGTCCATAATAAAGTTCAAGGTAGCAATATTTTTGTCCTGCTGTCTCCTATGAGACAGGTGTAGAAGTCTTGTTACACCATAAAGCACAGTGCTGAACTGCTTAGTGATTAGTTTGGGCAGTTTAGTATCCAACACGGTTCTTAGGGCAAAATTGGCTACAGCAGTGAAATACCCAAAGTAAAAGACTGCAGACTGTCGGGCTCTTCCCAGTGAGCCCAGATGGGTGATTTAGCCTGGAAGGGTTAGAGAAGGGGAATTCTAGCCTTGCATTTGGAGAGCCTCTGCCACCTTTGCAATGCTGTGTGCATCTGTCAATGGAATTTACTTTCTGTCTTCCCAGCTGGGGTATATTGCACATGGAAGACAGAGGTTTTCAGAGAGAAAGTTCCAGCAATCTTCTCTGGAGTTTTTGCATGAGGATGGTTAGGTCTGTCCAGAGATCCCCTGTGAGAAATTTTTAATGGCAACTTTGGCAGTTTAATAATTGCACAATTAGACCACAGACCTGTCAGTATGTAAAGTCATTTATAAAAACTTGCATTCTGTCTAATAACAGGTATAAATGCAAGGGGGTTTTTTTTGTTTGTTTGTTTTTTGTTTTTTTTTTTTTTTTTTCACTCAGAGCATTGTGGCTTCAGCTTTTACCACAGAGAAACATTTGGATTATTTCAAGCAAGCAAAATATTGGCTAGCTCTTCTTGGTTTGTTACAAAATAATTTGTTTTCTATTGACAAAAAGATATAGAAAGCTTTATTTCCATTGATGCAAGCAATCATTAATAATAAGGACAAATATTGGATTATTCTGGATACATTAGTTCTTCCAGGAGTGCCTTGCAACAGGCATATTTCAGAAAGAACTAGCCTTCAAATAGAAATCCACTAGCTTTTAATTTGTCAGACTGGAGGGAAAAGAATGATCAGGCTGAAAAAAGAGCTCAAAATTAAACTTTATCTGAGCATTAAGTCTTTGTACTTGACTATAATAAAAAGTACCTGAAATGCTTATCACTGGTGATTCTAAAGGGTTAAAGTATTTGCAGCCTAAACCTGCATTATGCCAAGTAATTTATGAATTTGCATGTATTTCTATGTGATAACAGGTCAGTGAGTCATGTTTCTCTGATCTACTATGCATAATAAGTGTATGGAATATCTATTCCACAGTGTCTTTGGACTTCACAGTAACAGTTCCCATTTTGAAATACTGTGGCTAATCCAAAACTATACAGCTGAACAGAAAAACAAAACCAGTCCCAAATATGAATAAATGATTTGCTACTTAATATGTCAGTGTTTTTTGTCGGGTTGATAACATTAGGCTCAGCTGCATTCAATTCTAAACCCTGCAATATTTGAAGCCTGATATTGTGCCTCACTAAATTTAATACATGGACCTCAGTAATAGAGGAAATCACTTTAGCACTTGGCAGTTTGTAATGCTGTATAAAATTGACTGCCCTGCAAACACAATAGCGATAATAAAAATTGTGGTCAGTAGGGGGGTGTAATGCATTTTCCAGCTTCAGCAAAGGTCCAGAGGAGATTTATTGAGATTTTGCTGTTTGGGTGAGGATCAATAGAGCTTTGTTAATAATGTGTTGCAAGGGCACCCTTCAGGGATATGACATTTTACTTTAAAACTTTGATAATTTTGAAAGAATGCCTGGTGATAACAATGTCAAGTCCCTGTGTTTCGTGGGCATGGATTTTTGCATTCAGCTTGTGGGAGCATTTACTTTGCCAGCAATTACATTTGAAATCATTCAATATATGAAGCAGGCCACTACTGATAACAAGATTTCACATGTTCTAATGCAACTCTTAAGAAAGAATCCCAAACACAAGTCCTCCATTTTGTCTGTTGATTTTCCTCTAAGCAGAGAACATTTCAATGTCGGTCTGTGATCTTTTAGTGGTACGTGATTTCCATGAATGATCTGGAACTACACTCTTATTTTCATGACTGTAGTACTAGAAGGTTTCATGAGAACTTGTCCCTTTGCCTTCCTGGTGCTGGCAGCAGTGCATAATAACTATTAGGTTGTCTTAGATATCTGTGCTTCTCTTCTGTTTTCCTAAAAGAAACTTCACTTTGTGCTAAGCAAGCCTTTCATTTCTGCCAGCAACTTTTGATGGACACTGCTGTTTGCAAGGAAGCGAAGATTTGTCAGCACTTGCAGTTGGAACACAGGGGCAGGGTACAGCAGAAGGATTTATTTCCAATGAGCATGCACAAAGTAAGATTTATGACTTTTGCAGCTCCGATGACGTTCCTTACACAGTTGCCGAGCTACAGCAAATTAAAGGATCCAGGAATACTGAGGGGTGTGTTTTTGTAATGAGGGAAAAGAGACAGAAGCAATAAGAAGATAATTAAGGTAACAACTTGTGAAAAATTAAAGTGTTTCTGTCTTTCATTTTTGAATCTCAGAGCATAAACTTTGTAGTTATTAATTTAATTGCTGATGTTCTCTGTATCCCTGAAGAATATTAAGGATTAATCATCTGGTTCATTCCAACAAGAGATAAGGCCTAAGTGAATTGAAATTTTACCAATTTAACCCTCTCTCCCTCCTAATATGACATGATTAACATTCTTCAATTAACAGCACATAATTATTCTAAAGGCCTCATTGCACTTACTCCATTTTTCAGTTTCAGGTTGCCCCTTGCAGGTATTTCAAAACTGAATAAAAGGCAGGGTATATTTTTATTCTGTATTATCAGTCACTTCAGTTCAGCCAAATTTACAAGAACTGAGATTTTTAACTTTTACTTCTTTTGCTCTTTTTTTTTTTTTTTCCCTGATGGTCTCTATGTGCATGTCCTGAAAATCAGTTCTGATCAGCTAAAGATTTTCTTTAAAGCCCCTATTCAAGGACAGACAAGTCTTCCTTTTCCAACCTTTGCCAATCTGAATAAATTTTCTTAATTATTTGTGGCAGAATACTGATTTAAAGAACTAGCAATTTCATTGAGCCCTAGGATGTAGAGCTTTTAATTTAAATATTAGTGCCTCATATATAGCTTAATTTTTAAAATAAATGATAGTGACATTATTTACATTCCAAGACTTTGGTTTCCAGCAGCACTCAGTAAAAATGCAACACTTTTATGCAACCTGGTATTTACTGAAGTGCTTTCCAGCATCTTACACTGGGCAAATAGTGCAGAGTTGCCTTGTGTCTCAAGGTAGCTGTTAGTAGGAAAGCATCACTAACTTATGGTAAAAGAAGACCAAAACAAAAAAAAAAAAAAAAAAACAAAACAAAACAACAAAACAAAAAAAAACACCCAAAACAAAAAACTAGATAGGAAGAAAATACATCTGTTTTCCTTCTGAAGGCAAGGAGGTAAGGGAAGTTTACTGATTTGTAGTTATAGTTCTAGATTTATAGATTTATTGCACTAGACATGAAAACATTACTGCTTTAGAACTTTTTAAAGTGTTATTAAATGGTGTTGCTTCCCCACCTGGTGCTTAAGACAATCCATTTTTTTTTCCTCTTTAAGGCCTGTGAGCCTAAAAATAGCGATTATTTTCCATTCAAATTGTAATGGAGCAGATGCATGATAACCATGAATATTCCTGCTGTATTTGTCAGGGTTTCTGTCCTGTGAAAATCTGGGATATTTCATGTAGGAACATGATGAGTCCATTGTAAGACTGGACCTCTCCAGTTGTACCCACCCCCAGGTACCAGCCTGAAGTGACAATGCTGTCTCCTACACATCCATCAAAACTGCATTAGGGAAGAAATTAATCACATTAATGTTCTTTCCTGCATTCAAGTTGCAGGACTTCATTGAAAACTATTAAAATCAACTATGATATACAGGGCTACAGAAGAGGGAGAAATGTGACTAAATAACAAATACAATCAAGGATGATTGAGATATAGATATATGATCAGGGAGACAATTGTGTGTGTGTGTACACGTGTGTGTGTATATATATATATACACTAACTTAAAACATATCCAGGTTTTTCTCTTTCAGAAACAAGTACAGCTTTTCCACTTTTGTAAAAAGGAGACTGACATCATTAGGGAACTGAAACACACTATTTTTTCATGGGTCAGAAAAACTGCTTCCCAAGAATTAAACATAGTTACTTTTGTTTAAAGAAGTTCATGTTCACTTGATGATCGTGACAGGTGGGGAAAGGATGTCCACAGACAGCAATGGTTTTTTTCCACTGCTGCATTTTTAAAAATGTGTCAGGGCTGAATTGTTTGAAATTTTGCTCAAGAAGAAAGATACTACCAGTGGAATAATCAGCAAGTGAAATGATTTCAACCCCAGGCACTACCTGTCTTTGCAAATTTCTGCCCTGGATCCATCCTTCCAGCAGGCAGGCAGGAGTTTTGGAATAAGAATGTTCAATGTAAGGAGTGCTTGGACACTGCTGTTGGTGCACCTGTGCACGCAGCTGTGCTTGCTGAGGTCAGGGTGGGCTCAGGGAGCCGGGCTGAGGAGCACTGGTAGCATTCCAGGGAATACCTTAAATCACGATGGCAATTAACACCTGCACAGCCAGCACCTCCTTCCCCTTCCTGCTCCCTCTGCAATGGATGCAACAAAACAAGAAGCAAACTTTTTTTTTTCCTATTTTTTTTCACCCATGTTCTGCATTGGTCACTATTTTTAGGGCTCACCACCTGTTTATCCCTTGTTTAGAAGCACTGATGAGCACCACTTCCTAAAATGAGCACGGGATCTGGGCCACAAAATCCCCTCTGGCTGTTTCAAAACCTTTTTCGGAATATTTCCCTTTCCTTCTTAACAAAACTCAAAACAATTATTTTGTTTAATCAGAAAATGGCAAAGAGAGATGTTTCACTCATTTTGACAACTGTGATACGCAGGATGTGACCCCAGCTAAGGCAGTGATAACTGTATTTAAAAATCAGCCAATATTACAGAAGCAACTAGGATGAAAGAGAGGCCCTTATTTAAAGTAAATTAGTATGAAGAATGAAATATGAATTGGGAATTTCCATCATTGTTCTGCAACAGAAGGAACATGAGCATTGGTGATGTGCCCAGGGAGAAATAACTTCAGAGGAGAATAAATTCTGATTTATTTATATTTTTGAGTGTTTGTTTATTTGTTCCATAGTTGGGTATAATTTCAGATTTATCAAAGAAAAGCCATAGGAAGACCACAAAATCACAGACTTAATTGCAGTTTCTTCCTCTGTCAGCTTTTGGAGAGCCAGGTGCTCTGTGGTGTGAGCAATGCTGAATGTACTCATGAGCAAGAGAGCTGAGGGCAGCATCCCAGGGGCTGCTCCTGGCCTGCAGCCCCCACCAAGTCCTACAGACAAAGCTCGATGGCATCCCTGGTATTTTACACTTTATTTTACCTCTTGCAACAGGACCTAGCCTTTCCTGTTTACTGCCATACTGTGTTACTCTAATACATGAAGGCAACTGCTTTGTTCTGGGAGGACTGCTGAAAATTTTCATCATAAAAGCAGCCTCTGAGGTTTGGTTTAATTTATTCTGGGGAACTCTACAGAGAAATCTACTAGTTAGTGAAAAATAACCCAGTTATTGTTTGCTCTGTAATGTACTGTGTGCTGGGGGAAAAGAGTGAAAAATCCTGCGCTGTTCAAGTGTTTGGCTACCAGAAAAAATATGAGGAAAGAGAAAACAAGGTAGACAACTGAATCTCTAATTCCTTGAGATGAAAGACTCCCATACTGTTCTGTACTTTTGTCAGCCAACATGCTCAGGTTTAGTCACTTTGTTTCTGCTGAAACAATTTCTGCAGTGCCAAAAAGTAGTATTGAACTCCTGGGCATCCGTCAGCTTTTTTATAGGGTAAAAATAAGCACAAGACTGGAATATTCAGCTGAATGACAGGTTGAGAAACCCTTACCAGTTCAGGGTTTCCTCTCCGTTTGCTCCGTGGGGGGAGCATCCATGTGACCATGGAACGGGATGCAAGGAGTGGATCCTTGTCAGCCTCCAGGTGTAAATCCTGCACAATTCATCACCTGCACAGCTGCTTGTGGTGGGACTCCAGGGTGAATGGAATGGACTTGGATGATAAGTTTTGGTACTGGGACAGTTTATTGGTGAAGTTTAGCATGTACTGGAAAAGAGGAGCTGTGTTTGGCTCAAATTCACGTTTGATCTGGATGGGGAAGTTTCTTTGTGGAACTTGTGTTGGCATCTTCCCAAGGGACAGGAAATACTTGATCAGCTAATCCAGGTGAATGCAGAGAATTTATCTGTGTCTTTCACTGGTTCCCTTTCTCTGGGTTTACCTTTGTTTACTGCCTTATTTAGTTAGTTATCAGTGCAATACTCTTGCTTTGTAACATCAGTGTTCTCTGGGTAAGTCCTGAAACCCATATTTGCTACACTTGATTGCAATTAAGGATGTGCTTAAATTTCCACATGTGCAGTGCCTCTGATTTCCTCTTTGCAGACAGATCCCTACAGACCTGAAATACTTTCTGCTGTAGGGTTGCAAAGGCAGTATAATTCAAAGTAAGATTAATGCAATGATAAGCTTCTGACATACAGAATTTAAGTAAATCCCAGCTTTATTTCTTTTTTTGATGCCTGTGAGCTGTGACCCACCCATGTGCTCCAAAGTTTCGAGGGTTTGGTACTGTTTCAGTGATAAATTATGAATTATAGGTGTTCTTCATTTCTTTTTTTGCTGGCAAGACACAGTAAGTATGACACCTTGCTGCTGGTAGATTTACAACTTCATATCCAAACAAAAAGTAACTGAATATAGCTACAAAAACTGACTGATTCCACAGGTGGAGTGGTAAAAACTCACTCACTGTGGCCTGTCAGAAGCATGTGGTAAGCAGACTGGAAAATATGACACTCCTTCTGTAGTATCTTTCTCTAAGGATGATTTCATATGCAGCTTAGAGAAATAGTAAAAAAACCCAAACAAACAAGAAATATTTTTTTTTAATTAAAAAAACAATTCAAAATTTATTTGAATTAACAAATTACCCAGTGTGAGTATGATAATTAGGATGCAGTTGTCTTTTAAAAGTCTAAATTGTAAAAGTTTGTTCTTACTTTCTCACATATCATTGGGTAATGTTTCCATTAGTATTTCTCTCACTATTAAATGTCCAGGACAAAGCAGGGTCAGTATTTTCAAATAGTTGCTTCTAGTAGCATGAGCCTTGCAGTTCTAGGATATTCCATTTCAGAGGTGTGGCCATGTATTGAATATATTGCATTTCATTTTGAAGCATTATTCATCATTTTTAGCTTAGCAATAACTGAGTAAATGTCTGTAACCTCTGGTTTGGTCTCACACAATTTACTGAATGATATGCAGGTTAGCAAGTGAAAAAACTGTGTTTTCATTAATTTGTTGGAAATACCGGTTAACAGACGACAAGTGTGTCCTGTATTAAGTGTTGTTGTTGTTGTTTTTCTCTTTAAATCATTCAGAGATTCAGTCTTGCACTGACAGAGAGGTGAAGTCAGGTTTTCATCACACACATTGTTTGCAGGGTATTTGGCTGTACAACAGGTGGGCCTAGGAGATGATGGCTGGTGCTGCCTGTGTTCCCAAGGCGAGAGGTTCCCACTAAAGGTGACCAGCAAAGGACTGGCTCTCCCTCATTAGCTACAAACTTTGAAATATTGGCATGAACACAAAGGCTAGCACTTGAATTTCACGTGCCAGTGACGAGGACTGGCCAGTTCAGTTCTGCCCCAGCCCACAGCAAGGCACTTCAGTAACAACTCTGGCAAAAAAATGAAGTTCAAAGCGTCAGTAAGGACTGCACTTAAATCTAACAAAGCCTTTTAGACTGTGGGAGCCACTCCAGGTCGTTCACATTAACACAGATTCCTTGTTGGTTCCTTGTGGAGCAAAAAAGCTTTGAGGTAAGGATAATTTCTGTGTTAAATTCACACTGCTAGCTAGATTTAATTACACCAGATAAAAGATGACTAAATTTCCCTCTAGTAATTAATATGCATTTGTAGAGCAGTTTATATCTTGCATAAAGCAGCAGTGCCTATAGTCCCAAAACATAACAGCTGATGGTTATTTCAAGTGACCAGCAATGCAGGTAAATACATAAAAATGGGAATGGAAAAAAAGTATGAAAATAAAGATCATTCTGTGAAGAGAAAATATAGCACAGTATTCAGTTCTACCCTCGCAGAATTATCTTTTTTCCCCACTGACCGTGGTAACTAATATTTTTAATAGAAATTGAGGTCTGCAGTTCTGGACTTTGAATCTAGTGTATGTAAGGGGTTATTATTTTTGTTGTTGTTATTATTGTTTTGGTTTTTCTTGTGAGGCTTTTTTGCTGGTTGGCTTTGTGTTTCTTATTTTTTTGTGGTTTTTTGCAAATTTAGGTATAGAATTATGTCTTTACTTTTTACCAGGGCCTGTTATACTTTTATAAGGACTTCAAAGTCATCAAGGCTAAGAAACAGCAATTATTTACTGATTCAGATTTCTAGATTTTTCCCAGTAATAGGCAACCAGCATTGTCAAATATGACATTGTGATGGTGCCAGAGAAAAATCTGTAAATTTTTTATTAGCTGTAACTCAGTAACCAAGCTAATGGTATCATTGCATGAATATGTTAAAGTATCAGCAGGTTAATTAACAAGAGGGGACATGAACTCCACACCAAAGTAATTAATTACTCTCTGGTAGGTTACTTGCTGTAAAGAAGTAGCAAAAGACCTTTGAAATAGGAATGCTGTAGAAATTCCACCTTACTGTTGCTGTTACCCTATTTATAGAAATATGTCCGAGGATGCTACATCACACACAAGGTGGATACAAGTTGTACTCCGTGGCAGTGCAACTGAAGCAATGCAATTTAATTCTTTTGACCTGTGTCCTGGTCTGTTTGGATCCAGTGACTTAGTAGCATTGCAATGTTGATCAGAGTGATCACATTACTGCAGTGATAAAATAGCTGCAAAATCATTCACTTGGCTACATGTAAGTGTTTAAATTTTTTGCTTTTATCTGCAAAATCTAGAGTTAGGTACCTGCATGCATTGAACAATGCATAATCAGAACCATGGTGCTCAGAACACACAAAAAAGGATGTGACAAACAGTGTCAGTTGTGTTTAATATCAGTATACGTAAAGGTGTCCCAAGTCCTACCCCTGTAGCTTAGAGAGAAATTGGGAGCATTCAATGTCTGTGGTAAATTCAGAACTAAAAATCAGGGATAGAAACCTTTATCTGGTCTTTTAAAAGTAAGAGCAGTGCTTGTTCTTTTCGAGGCACAGCCCCTGGATTCCGAGTCAGCAATCCAGAGATGCCTCTTTCTGCCTTGCACTTGGTTTTGAGATGTCCCCTCTTTAACAGATCGTGCTGAGCAGCCCACAGGTTTTGAGAGGTAGGGGGCAAGGTTTGTAACTTAAAATAAGTTCACATCATTTTAAAAAAGGGTACACTGCATAGTTCTGTCTAATTCACTGTGATAGAATAATGTGGATGTCAAACGCTTGCATGGTTCAAAATCCATTTGATAAACATGAAAAACAAGTTAATGATGCATTATTTAAGCAGAAGTGATTGAAACAGTTCAGTGCAGGTAAAAGCATAGCAGGGAAGTCCCATTATATTGTTGCCTTATTTATTTTTCTCCAGACTTTTCAAGATGTAGACAAATCTGCAGACAGAATTTTAAGACAGATGAAACACAGTACAGTTGCTCATGTGTTATGTGCCTGTGTTTGGCAGTGCATGACTGAAGGGTGTTTGTCACATTTTATTTGCAGACAGACCAGATGAAGAAACTCGAGCACAGGGAAATGCTGCTGTTTCTGGCACACCTTGCTGTACAGGGAGAGTTCACATCCAGAAGGGGAACTCTGGGGGTATCTTTTAGGGTCATCATTGTAATGTTCTGATGTTGGTCTGGAAAAGTTTGTGCAAAGCAGAGGTGCAGTGTTTAACGTTAAAAATACAAGCCATCAAACACAGATTCCACGTCCGGCTGCATCACCCTCCTTAATCTGTTTGGAACAATCTGCCTTCCAGAAACTTAAGGGCAAGGAGGGAGAGAACCTGATTTGGTCCCCAAACAGGAGTCATTAACCTTGAGCACTGAGTCACTGAACTTGTGGTGAGCAATGCTGCTTCATATCCTCTAATCTAACAGATTCTGTCTTGGCAGTCCCTTGTGGTGATTTCCCCAAACACCATCGAAGCCATGGATGATGGTATTCAATTAAAAAAAAAAAAAAAAAAAAAAAAAGAGAGAGCTAGAGAGAAAGTAGAAAAATAAAGGAATCAAATGGGGTATTGCTGATATGCACAGCTTTTATATCTCACACTAGGTCTTTTTAGCACACACCACAATATCTGACCCACTGGTGATGAGTTAGGAATAGATTCAAGGATCAGCTTCATTGTTCTGAAATGCACCAAGTGTTTATTCCAGCTGTACTGGTGGGTGCTAATAAATATACAAAAGAGTCACTATTGTGGGAAGATAATTTGGACAGCAAGCAGCTTGTTCCACAAGAAAAACAAGCACACTGAAATATATATATATATATATATATACACATATAAAACAGGTGGTATGGATTTCTAAACATACGTTGAGTCTTTATTTCAGAGTAATTTCTGAGAATACTGAATGTGGTCTCTAGTTCAAGGCTGCACAGGAGAAAAAACAGCACAATAGTTTTCTAGTGAAAGACACCAGTCCCCAAAAATAAAATGCATATTAGAATGTTTAATAATACAAGTATCTTTTGTTCAAAGTCAAAATATCTTGACCTTTTAGACAGCAGGGAAGTCTCAGTGCGTTGTCATTTAGTTCTTGGTTCAGAAATGCAAACTGTGTTTTTGCTTTGACTGCAGAAGGTATTCTGGCAAACTGTGTGTGCATTAGGTCACGCAGTGATGCAGCTTGTTTAGACCTGGCTGCAACCAGAGGAATTCAAACCACATCCTTGCATTCAGTATTATTATAGTTGATTATTCCCTAAATATTCAGAGGCCTCAGTGTCATTAAGAGCATATAACCAAAATGACATGGGCAGTATTATCCTCATCAGTGCAGGTTAATGAAAGGAAACTCATCTGAGTTAATGAAGGGAAACTCATGTGATCATCTTTTCAGGAGTCTCACCCATTGCAAAGCTTTTTCTCGGGCACATGTGCAGTATGACAGGCAGCTCTGAGGAGCTCTGGGCTCGGGGAATGGGAGCAGGACCATATTCTTTGGTCATTAAATGTGTTTCTAGGACAAGCTCAATCACTGGAAACATGTGTAGTACAAGATAGCATTTCAAATTTAAAATGAATTTAGGGTAAATAGAAGGTTGTATCCCATGCACAGTCTCATAATGTGGTGTTGCTATGGAATCAGAAGGAATTCTATGAAAAAACTGCTAGATTCAGGATACCTGGACATTGCATTTTTGTTAGGGGTGGTAAAGTGCTGAATGTGAATGAGCCCAAAAAAGCAGGGACCTGCAGCACCTGTGCCAGACTGAGATCAGGTGAAAACTGATGGCAGTTGGATCGAAAGAATTCTGCATCTTACCATCAATGTCATGCCCCTGACCCGGAGTAAGAACACAGATTTACTATTTATGCTTCTCCATTAAGGATATGTGTCTTCAGAAACATCTTTCTTACCTGGAGGAAAATGTTGCGGGGAAAAACCCCTTTACTCTATACTGTACTAAACTTTAAGTGCTCTTTTTGTTCTTTCAACACATGTATTTTAAGCACATAGAATATATATTTATGTTCTCTGAAAGGAAGACTCATCTAGAAGTTCTCCCAACACCCTTGTCTCAGTGAAATACCACTGGAAGAAATTAAATTTAATCTGTACTTGAAGCGAAATTAATCAGCATTTGAGCATAATAGGCCATATTCCCTGCTAAGATTAGACTTTTTTCTATCCCATTATTCAAGCCAATGCCATTCACAGAGGCTTTTTATTTTCAAAGCTTGCATGACATTCAAGTAAGGAACAACACCTTTCTTTCACTCTCTATGGCTGAAAGTGACACAACAGTGACTCGTGTTTTATGTCATGTTTTCACTTATAGAACAATCACATTAACCTAAACTTTGATATTAATGAATTAAATAAGTTAATAGAGATATCTGCATTATTTCATGAAAGGCATTGCCAAAGCTGGATTTTTATTATCAGCATGTTGAATAATGATATGTATTTAGTGTTTGCATTTAATGATACACATTAATTTTTCTTTTAGTTAGTGCATATAGGCTTTAAAAAAAAAAAAAAAAAAAAAAAAGTAAAACCCCAGTTCTCTCAGGGTTTGGCAGGCAAACAATGAGATAAAACAAAATATTTCCTAGTGGCAATGTCCAAACTTGGCTGAGCTATTTTGGCTGGGGATGGACAATGATGTGATGCTGGAAAATGTCCCTTAGGTTTGGTACATGTGACAGCCAGTGGAAGGAGCTAAGCCTGCCCTGCTGAGGAATATTTAGGGCTCTCTTGCATACACAAATCCCTTCTTACAGGACTGTATCACTTATACAGTACTTCATGGTACTGTGTTTAAAAGGCACTGCAATTTTCTGTTCCTCCCAGAGCCGGTGTCCTACAACACCCAAGGACTTGTACACTTGCTAAATTTTTCATGTCCTTTTTCTCAAACAGATGCTACCATTATTCTGTGTGATAAAACAGCTTAGAAAGTAAAATGCAGAAACTGTTTTGGGGTGGTTTTTTTTTTTTCCTAGAATTATGTATAAATGTTATTTTCTGAAGACTCGGGATAAGCCATAAGCATGCTACAGAATTGTTCCCTGAGCAAAGCTGGAAGCAGCAGAGGAATAAGCCATGTTGGTGTTTCACTGCTGCCAGTATGGTAGATAGATCATTGTCTTGGTTTCCCAATATTAAAGCCATGCTGCTGTTTTGTGATGTACCTATTGCCTGGGAAGAAAGGAGATGACTTTTTATTTAAGTAGGTTGATAGGTCTCATGGTTTCCAGAGATGAGTTTGTTTGGATTTGGGTGGTGAACTTATAAAGGCTTCTTTGTTCCAGCAGCACAGCGGGCAGACAGGTTCTCCCAGTGGCACTGACATTTGCTAGAACTTGTGTGTGTGAGTGTGTGTGTCTACCTTACAGCTTCTGTGGTCTGCCCACCAGAGAGCTCAGCCCTGCCAAAAGAGCACTCCAGGTCTGATTGGGAGCCTTGGGTTATTACAGATATGCATTTGCTTGGCTGAAGGTAAACATCTTATGAGAAGCAGAGAGGGTTGTGTAAATGTGTGCGTGTAGAAAAATTGTATCTGAGAACTTTGCTGCTTTACCTGGGACCTGTAAAAAAAAAAAAAAAAACAAACAAAAAAAAAAAAAAAAAAAAAAAACAAAAAACCAAACCTGTTTGCCTTCGAAGGCCATGTGAAAGCTGAGCTTATGTTTACATGCACAGACGGTGTGATCTTGTTCTTTCATGATGAAGGATAGTAGGTTTTATTATAAATTATATAGACTGTGCTCAAATTCTTAGGCAAATGCACGCAAAGTGTGTGCTAAGCTTTTTTTAAAAAGTAGGAGAAAATGCTCTGCACTTCATTTCTTACATGTGCTGGGTAGGCAGGGAATGTGTGTGTGTAATGTGAGACAAAATTTGGGTGTAGGTGTGTGAGCACCCAGATTTATCAGGTGTTTTCTTATGTTACTACTCTGTATCTTTATCTGATGCATTGGTTTCGGATCATTTTAGTGCCTATGAATATTTTCCTTTATGTACAAAAAGCTCAGTAAAGTTTTTAGTGCTGGACATTTTTGAAACAATAATAATAATAATATCTTGTATGTGTACTCACAGAAATAGAATCTTGGGAATGACTTGCAAAAGTATGTGGGGCAGAAACCCAGTTGGTGCATACAAATTGCAAATTGCTGCTGACTGAAATTTTGATATAGGGAGATTGTTTAATGTTTGGAGAAAATGAAATTAAGGTACAGAAAAGCTTTATTATGAAAACCTGGTATTTCTAATGTTTCAGTAGTGATGTGAGGGGTTTTTTACTCTTATACTCTGAATTGTTTTAGAACCTTGGCTGTGTCTACATTAAATTCCTTTAAAATAAAATTAAACCATCAATTTTACTCTTTAGAGTGGTGTTTGAACTGAGAAATTTGTTTAAAAGTTGCTAAGAACCCGTGTCCCAATTGCTTCTGCTACATTCTGGATTTAAGACAATGCCCTTAATAAGATTTTTTAACTTTCAGTCAGGCAGTTGAACTAGATGAGCATTGTAGGTTCCTTCCTATGGAACTATTCTGTTCTCTTCCCTGCCAGCCGTTCTGTTTTGCTTGTTTTTATTGTTATTGCAGATGAACAAGTGTGCTGAGCAATAGACTAGTCAGCAGCAACTTGAACATTTGACTGTGGAAGAATATGTTTGCACCATTCTAATGGTTATGCTGCTGCTTGTTGCACTTTGTCCCATTAACAAACTGAGGATGTTCCTCTGAGCAGAGCTACTTTGAGTTTCTAAAGTAAAACCAGACACTTCTTCCTTGCTGGCCAAGCAAAGAAGGCCTGAATAAAGTAAGAAAATGATGAGGTTTTGATTTTCTGAAAACAAAAAAACTCTTTTTTTTTTTATTGTTCCATAAAGAAGAGCATCCTGATTGATTCCAAATTAAACAAAAACAATGAGTTGAGAATGCAGAAGTTGTGTACAAGGGGATTTGAACCTTAAGGAAGTGTAAAATTTCCTCTGTCCATTTGTTAAAGATATTTGACAACAACAGGACTGTCACATGTTTTCAACTCCTTCTCTGTTCCATCCCTATCAGTATCATATTCAGAAAGCTCTGAAGCTGGTTTAGATCTAAGGCTCCAGATTTCTTGTCAGCCTGTCTGGAAAGCAGCAAAGGTTGAGGGAGCATTTAAAATAATCCATCTCTGGCTTGACAGGTGAATAAAGAAGAGATTGAATGAGAAGAGAAAGGTGTAGACTAAAGGAGAGCTGTAATATGGCACTTGGAAAGGGGAGGGGAAGGGATAGACTCGATGAGAGACAAAGCAAGGAGGGAATAAAAGCAAACTGAGAAAGGACATGTCAGATTTGAGAATAGAAAATATAGCAGGAGGACAGCAAATGTTACAGGCGGGATGAGGGGAAACGTACGCTGGAAAAAAGAAGTGGGAAGTGTTACAGTTTTCCTTGAATCTCCCTGCTGAAAGAATGGAAATGACGCAGAATGTCTGCACACACAAAAAGCTGCTGCTGCTGCAACTGCATCCTGTCCCCAAATTCCCCTTCTGAATGAGCTCTGGGGAGTGAAGAGAACGGAGAAAGCAGAAGGGCATTAGTTCTTTAATGAGGGAGAAAATGTTTTCTGGAAATTCTGACTTCTACCTCACCTTCATGTGTCAAACTTTGTGTTTCTGCTGTTCTCCAAGGAGCTTCCACAGAGTTTTGCTTCTGTATAATATCTGTTCTCTTTATTAATTCTTGAAGCTGAATGGTAAAAATTGGAAAATTAGATGATGGGAATAATATCTTAATTATTCTGTGGGTATTTACTTTGTTTACCCTTGCTGTTCTTTATTTCAGAAAACGAGGAGCATTTTTTTTTTTACAAGTATAGACATCAGAGATCCTTGTTAATATAAGTATTTTTTTGCCACATCCTTGGAGTTAATTCTGTGCTTTGAAAAAGCCTAAGTTTGGAATCAGATCAGGGATATGTTTTCAGTTGTTCTGTAAGTCTTCGGTCTTACTCTTTAGATCGCTTCTCATTTTGAGTAGGGTGATTTCTCTGTAGTACAGTTGGCACTTTTTGTAAAGTATTTTGAGGCTCTAAGATAAAAAACACATTACTGGGGAATTTTGCTGTTTCTTTATCCTTTTCCCTTAGCAGGAATCCCTTTGTAATTCCTTGGAAAGATAACTTGAAAATACTCACTTCCAAATTCAACATGCATATTAAAGGGAACATACAGAGAGGAATAGTGTTTTCCAGTAAATAAATTAAGATTACTGGCAGCAAGGAAAGGCTGGTTACAGTAGCTGCGGCACAAATGCAGAAGCACCTGAGATAATGAGAGCTGTAAATCTGTTTGTGATGTTAATGCCAGATGAGGAGACCCAGCACCAGTGCCCTGCATCACCTCCTTCACACAGGAATGGAAAAGCCCAGGAGCCCAGAGGTGCCACCAGCCCTGCAGATTGTGCCAGCTCTCAGTGGTGCTGAGGTCTCACCACAAGCCTTTCCTCAGCAGCACCGTGGCATCTCCAGGTTTAAATATTCCTGACTTTGGAGGTATGCAGGCATCTCTGCCACACATGGGTTTGTGTTTGTTTGTGTGTCACAATTCACGACTTGAAAAACCCCAGAGAACAATAGTTTGTCTCTTTTTGCTGGCAGCTTTATGGCTCTGAGCTATGCTTGCTCACCTTTTTTTTTTTGTTTCAGCACAGCTGCTCAGAGAACTTAAAATCAAGCCCTCATATTTTCAGGTTGCTTTTTTGGAGTTTTTTTTTGTTTGTTTGTTTGTTTGTTTGTTTGTTTTTAACTCCATTAAAAATGTGCAGTTGTTTAAATTGTCACAAGTTTCCTATGCCATACTTTGCATGTGCTTTTTTTAAAAAGAGTTTATATATGACAATGCTTGCTTGTGAAATGTTGTGCTGGGTTATATTTAGATTTGAAAGCCTATCCCAGTACAAATTTTGTTCTGCTAAAAGGCATTGGAAAGAAAAGGACAGTTTGAAATGAGAATATTAGCATCCAAGAGCCAGTATTACATATTTTGATTTATAGTGGATAAAAGATGTTATCTTTTTTCCCACAGTTTGAAAATTAAAATCCATTGGAATATTTTATAATATTAACTGTGGTTAAGGGATTAAATGAAGCAAAATGGTCTGGTGTATGCTGAATCAATCAAAATTAAAGTTTGTTTATAAGTGACAGATTTTCTATGCACAGAAACTTTCTTTTAGTACCTCTGGCGTAAATGACTCTTCTTTTTAATACGCCATGTTACCTGTGTTTAATGAAGTGATTTAGGTGTGCTGGGTGAGTTATTTGTGAATTTCAATTCTAAACAGGACAAAAATTGCTTTTCAGGAGTTCAGTGCAGCAGGCTGAGCTTTCCCAAGATGAGCTAGGTGGCAGAATTGACTAAGAAAGTGGTGCTTAGTTATTCCTTAAGCTCTGAATGCCAGTTTGCTCACTGAATCATACAAAGTGCAGTCCATTTTAACTTTATACCTTACTAAAAGGAATTATCTGTTTATATCAAATGCATTTTGTGATATTTTATGCAGAATACCTCGGAGCAGATATATGCTAATTTCCAAAATGCTACAGGCTCTCAGTGAGCTGGGAAAATGCGTCTTGTTTTGCAAATCCAATATGGTTATTTAACAGTTCTGTGATACAATTATTTTTCATGTGTATTACACAATGAAAGGTCTACAGAAGGATTCTGCTGATAGCATATTTCCCTGAGGTTCTCTGCTCTGCCTCCCCAACTTTGCCTGGTTTATACACACAATTTTTACTGAGGACAAAGGTGAATAGTGGATAGGAAAACAGGGATGACAGATGTTTGTCATTACTGTTTAATGCTCTGTTCTTGGATACTAAGATGGAGAGTGTGGTGTGAAAACAGAGCGAGAACATGTTTTTAACTTACATAGTATTGACTCAGTGGCCTTAAATACAAGTATGTAGCTATTAAATACAAAGTAGTGGGTCACTGGTAGCTTTGAATATCAGTGGAAGAAGCTATGTCTCCCATGAATCTTAACTATTGGCAGTTGTTACACTCTGATCCAGGAAAAACACCACATCCCAACTCCCTTCGGGTTCATCTTTTCTACATAGCCTAAAGAGGACTCTGGTTTTATTATATTGGTGGAATATTGATCAAAAAACATATTCTGGCTTCCTTTTCTCCTTCCCCGTTTCCCTTTCGTTCCCCTTTTCCCCTTTTTCTTTTCTCCTTTTTTCCCCTTTCCCCCTTTTTCCCCCCTTTCCCCTGCTTTATTCCTGTAAATACTCATCACATACTTGGTGCTGTGTAGGAATTTTAATGAACAAACTCTGCCAGGCTCTAAGCTACTACTCACTGTTGTCTTCTCAACCACACCTGGCTGGATTTAGATGAATCACTTGTGGCAGGACAAAATCAAGGATTTTTTTGGTGAAATTTCTTGTGAAGGTGGAATTGCATTTCCAGGCTTACAAGAAGAGATTCTTGGAATTTCAGTATTGCTCCCAGTTTGTCCTCCTTAGTTTTGCTGCTTGGGTGTAGGACCTTGTGCTTATTAACTTCCATCCAGCTGAATGGAGCTAGAATTCCAGTAAATAGGTACATGACAAACATCCTCACTGGATAAAAGGTGTGATGTTTTTGGTGTGGTTTTTTGTGTTTGTTTTTTTTTTTTTTTTTCCTTTTGTGATTACCCATATCACAGGTGAAGCTTCCTTGGGGAAATAATGTCTGGTCTTGAGAAGAGGAGGGAAGAGTAGTGGATGTTCAACTCTCTTGTTTATCAAGGTTTTTAACCCATTCTATCCTATTTTTCTTACAGCCATATTGGTGCCAACTGGAATGGGTAAATGGATGATAAATCAGCCAGCTGCTGCATTTGCAGGGCTGTGATGGGTGGTTCAGAGGTCACTGGTGGCTCCTTAGTGGCCATGTGCCTCAGGGCTTGACTCAGAGGCAATAGTTTAATAGCAGTGTGCAGAGGGAGTGAGGAAACACCACGAGCAGCGCCAGACAGGGCTGCCCTTCAGAGGGGCTTGGATAGGCAGGATATAAAAGGGACATGGATTCAGAAAGTGGTTGTGGTTAGAAGGTGCCTCTGTGTCTGCTCTGCTCCAACCCCACTGCTGGGCAGGGACACCCAGAGCTGGCTGCCCAGGACAGTGCCCAGATGGCTTTTGGGGGTCTCCAGGGTGGAGCCGTCCCACCTGGAACATCCCCAGGTGGCTGCCAGGGCTCATGACCCTCCCAGAGGAGCAGTTCCAGGTGTCCCGAGGGACCCTCCTGGCTGTCACTGTGCTCCCTGCCTCTGCTCCCAGCCAGGCACCACTGGGAGCACCTGGCTCTTCTCAGCCTCCCTGCCAGCATTTTGTGCTCACTGACATCCTCCTGAACCTGCTCCTCTTGAGGCTGAACCAGCCCAGGTCCCTCAGCCATTCCCCATGAGAGACAAGTGCCAGTCCCTTAATTATCTTAATGGCCCTTTGTTAGACTCTCTGCAGTGTGCCAGTGCCTCTCATGCACTGGGGATATTAATCAACATTGCTAAATACTCATACTGTAATTTTCCACCTCCTTTGATTTCTTTAGAGTACATTGGACATTTTAGAACAGAGGATTCTTCAATGAATACTTCAAAACCGTTTAGATGTAGAATTGTGGGTCAAGTTGTTTGTTTTTTTGGTTTTTTTTTGATTTTTACTTTGTGTTCCTTTCTTGGACACACACGGCCAGGATATTCACAGTTAATAGTGCATTATGTACATATGTATGATTGCTCTGTCCTCTTTACAGAAAGATGCCTAAGGAAAAGAACAAAGTTGTTGATGGAGATTGTTGATTGTGGATCAGACCTGAGGTGTAGGACTGTGCTGTCAGCCATGCAAACTTGTAATCCTTAAATGGTGAAGTTTGCAGCGACAAAAGCTTTGAAGGAAAAAAAATAATATTCAAACTGTGAATCTGAGGTTTTAGACATTTCTGTACTTCAGCAGCAATAACAGTTTCCCTCCCTGGGGAAGAAAAAAATTAAAAAAGAACCTGATGTGCTTTTTGGTTCTCCAAAGATCTTGAAAGATTTTTTTAAAGTTTTGCTATCTTAATAATGAAAGTCGACTTCACAGAATTATGACAAATTTAAAAATATATTTTGTTTCTTTTGACAATGCATTGCATGGTTGATAAATCACTTGATTCTTTACATTGTTCAAATGCTTGCGGACACAACGTTAACATAAGGAAAACTAAACTGAAAGCAATTTTACGCAGCTTTTTTTACTATACCCTTGAGCATTTTCTAAGTTTGCATTTAATCACAGAATCTTGGCCATGATATTTCTGACAGGTAATTTCCTTAATGCGGTTGACAGAGATGGATTACATGGGAGCCTGTTGGATCCAACGCTTTTGTGTGCAAGTGATAAGACTAGATTAGGGTTATCTCGTTCTGAGTGCCTGGAAAGATACAGCCACCTAATAATTCCCCTGGTAATATGGATGGGTTTGTGGGAGCACAAATTCATGGCTAGATACTGGCCTGCAAAACCATTACCAGATTCGGTTGCACCTTGAGAACACCTGGGGTGATGTGCATTTTTCTGTTACATGATAATAGCAAATTATGTGTCAGGGAAAGACAAATGTGTTAAATATTCTGCAGATTGGGAAAGTGATAGGGCAAGGGGCAGGCATCTTGGAAATAGTAACGGTATTGGTCGAAACTATGAATATTATTCTTATTTTAGAGAGAAATTACAAAAGTAACATTTATCATTTTAGCTGTTGTAAATGTTTGTGTGAGAAAATTGATGTTGTCGTGTTGCCTAATTGAAAGGCCCTGAGCCTGAACATTCTTAATCAGGTTAGATTTTGAAACAGGATTTAATTATGAATAACAAAGTCTGAATAAATTTTAGATGATAAAAATACTCTTTTGCAGTCAAGACTTTTGAACAGTTGTACACACAACCTTGGGGGCAATAATTAAGAGCCATCAATATTTTTATTCACCTGTAGCAGGCATTCACCTCAGTGAAAGAGTTTTTCTAGCAATCTCTAAGATCTTGACCGTTGTGTAACTTCCTCAAACTTAATTGGAGAAGAAAATAAATTTGATGGGCTGGTAGTTAACAGTGTTGCAGCCAAAGCATCTGTTAGTGGTCTCTCCTTTGG